>NW_020175018.1:1251618-1284015 GCF_003031525.2 Neophocaena asiaeorientalis asiaeorientalis | reverse complement strand
AAAGCAGGGGTTCCTGGGGATTAGGCTCCAACTGGCTTTCCAGCAAGGTTCTTTGATGACCTGGAAGGGCAGTGTTTGGTCTCCACGGCCTAGGGACCCCGGACTAGTGCCCAGCAAGGACCAGAGAATCTGATTAGAAGGAATGACGTTTCATGGCTAGAGGTAGCTGCAGGCTGCAGTACAAATCTTTCAAAGCCGATTCTATTTCTTCCTTTTTTCTTTTTCTTTAAAAACCCCCAAGCAAGAATCTGATGTTAATGTTGAGCTGACACAGACTTCTAACTGTGCCCCAGGGCGGGGGCCGCCTTTTCAAGATTCCTGTGCTGCAGACATGTCCATTGTACTTTTACAGCAGGCCAGGTGGAAAGGGTGCAAAGAGCAAGAATCAGCCTCTCCATTTGCTTCCCATGCACTCGGGCATCAGCTGCAGGAGGCAGCGCCATGGGGTCGGTGCACTTGTGTCTTAACCTTGCTTTCCGGAACACTACTGGGAAGAGAGGAGGCTGACTTCGTGCGTGTCTACTGTATGCTGGGTGCTTTCTCCTCTCCAGGGAAGGCAGGGAGGTCAGGAGGGTTGTGCCCAAGGAGGTGAAATTGACTAGCCCAGGGTTACCTTTGGGATTAGGAGTTAAGTAGCCCTTTTGCCTTACCTCCCCGCTGGAACCCAGCCCCAGGGTTATGTACCCGTCCTTCTGGACGGCAATGCCAGCCCCCTGCTGGAAGGCAGGCAGACGGCACATTTTGTGCCTGACATTAAGGGGGCCTTTTAAAAACTATCCAAAGGCTTCATTTTACCAAGTGGGGAGTCTGCTGCTTACATGTCGAGAGAAAGTGGCATCTTTTAGTCCAGCCTGTCATCCGGCAGAGCCATTTGTCCTCTGGTGCTCTACGCAGCACTTACCACACCCAGGCCTGTGGCATGTACTCGGAAATCAGAGATGACCAGTATACAGCCCGTGCCCTCAGGGAGTCACGAGGGGGGACTTGGATCCATCCATGGCCACAGATCACCAAGTGTTGTTGTTTTTTGTTTTCTTAAATTTATTTATTTATTTATGGCTGCGTTGGGTCTTCGGTGCTGCGCGTGGGCTTTCTCTAGTTGCAGTGAGTGGGGGCTACTCTTCGTTGCGGTGCCCGGGCTTCTCATTGCAGTGGCTTCTCGTGTTGCGTAGCACGGGCTCTAGGCGCGCGAGGTTCAGTAGTTGTGGTGCACGGGCTCAGTAGTTGTGGCTCGCAGGCTTAGTTGCTCCGCGGCATATGGGATCTTCCTGGACCAGGGATCGAACCCGCGTCCCCTGCGTTGGCAGGCGGATTCCCAACCACTGCGCCACCAGAGAGGTCCCACCAAGTGTTTTAAGTGCCGTGACATTTGCATGCATCTGCATCCCTGCCACCCTCTCCAAAGAAGCATCGCCCCCACCCCCCAACTCCTCCATCCTTGTACCCTGCTTTAATTTCCTTCAGCACACTTGTCACTACCAGAAGGACATTTTACTGTTTATCATCTGCCTTCCCCACTTCGAGTAAGCTCCATGAGAACTGAAATTTGACCTGCATTACTCACTGAAACACCCCCAGCACCTCCACAGTGCCTGGCACACAGTAGGTGTTTTAATAAATAAATATTTGCTGAACGAATGGAATGATCTTACTCCCAATACAATGCTGGTGACTTCAGGATTCCTTGGTTCTTGAGTGTGATTGCTTAAGAAAGTCTGTGGGTTGCAGTGTACTGGGTGCTGGATAGAAAAATCAAGGAAAGCCATAGGCTCTACTGTGTGCTGTACCAGGAAGCTAGTTGTGTGGCTGTGGGCAGATCACGTGACATCTCTGAACCTCAGCTTCAGAACTGTGAAATGGGCAGAGCTACCTCCCACTTGCCTCCTTCCCAGGATGGCTGTAGGGATCAAATGTGTTAATAGGTATGAAAACCTACTGAATAGGAAACCCTCTAATACCATTTAAGTGCAAGACCTTAAAAATCGCGTCCGGAGCCTGTGCTCCGCGGCGGGAGGGGCTGCAGCGGTGAGAGGCCCGTGTACCGCAAAAAATAATAATAATAATTTTTAAAAAATTAAAAAAAAATTTATTTACTTTTGGCTGCATTGGGTCTTCATTCCTGCACGCGGGCTTTCTCTAGTTGTGAGTGGGGGCTGCTCTTCGTTGTGGTGCGCAGGCTTCTGTTGTGGAGCACAGGCTCTAGGCGCACGGGCTTCAGTAGTTGTGGCACGTGGGCTCAGTAGTTGTGGCTCGCGGGCTCTGGAGCACAGGCTCAGTACTTGTGGCGCACGGGCTTAGTTGCTCCGCGGCATGTGGGAGCTTCCCGGACCAGGGCTCGAACCCGTGTCCCCTGCACTGGCAGGCGGATTCCTAACCACTGCGCCACCAGGGAAGCCCTGGGCAATAGATTTTTCCAACGTCTGCAGCCCAAATTGACCTTAAGAGACCCCTTCAGTTATTTCATTTGTCACTTTGCTTTTAATTTAAAAATCACATTCCCAGAAGCCTGTGTCTGAGATTCCAAAATAGAATCATTTATGCATTCTGCAGCAATCAATGAACCAATTTCGGGTGAGATGTATCTTCTGGCTTTTTATTATTAAAAAAAAAAGAAGAAGCACTTCAGGTTTCAAGAAACCTCAGCATTTCAGGTGAAGGGCAAGTTCCTACTAATCACGTGTATGTTTCAAAGCTGCTCTATCTGAGAATGCATAAGTGGGGTTTTTTTCTTCTTTTCCAGTCCCAGCCCCTTTGCCTCTTCCCCCTCTGAGAATTTGTGTTCCTTCTTCTGAATTGGCTGTGGTACTGCTTCAGCTGGCAGCCAGTTTCATAGTTATTTTTCCCTTCTACCTGAGTTTTCATAGTATCAGCATCCTCTCAACTTTGAACGCAAAGCAAATAGAGCAGAGCCTCCCATAAACAAGTCCCAGGCTGTCCTCTTTACAGTACTTTTAAGCTGCAGGCTACAGGGAAGAACATAGTAAAGTGACATCAAAAGTGTGTTTCCAGACACCCAGGTGTTGGGGCCTTAAATTAAAAGTGGTGATTCAGAAATTAACAAGCCCCCCACCCCCAGACAAGTCTTAACCACTCTGAGGTTTGGGAAGCACATGTTTCTTTTGGATTCCACCCCTTCCCCCCACCCCACCCCCATGTATATCCACATAAAGACTTGATCAGAAAGGTAGATCGAGCCTGTCCCCATCCTTAGCTGTTTTGGAGCACAATTCCAGATGTGCAAGGTCAGCTGATATATTGGAAAATCAAGGGAAGGGCGGTCTGTACCCAAGAGGTAACTTTTGGAGATGGACTTGGGTTCATGTGACAGTGTACTTGGCAGGGACCTTGAGCAACTCCCTTTGCCTCTCTGTGACTCAGACTCCCACACTGGTGAGCCTGGTTCCCTGTCCTTACAAACAGGTCACTGACGCCGTTGCACATCAAAAGTTTGAGAAATAAGGATGTAGAGGTCCCACTGAAAGGATTGAAACGAAAAATGCTATCGACTGAATTTGCTTGGCTTTGAAAGTTTTCCGTTGTGCCTGTTGAAAAACAAAGAAAAATTCATTTGGAAGAAGACTCTGGAACTTGGGGCCTTCGTGATCCATTGTAGATGTTTGAATCGCACATTTACTAAATGTAATCCATATTCCCGCATAGACAGAGTTTCTTTAAAAATGTAATTGCTCCTATCTGGATGTTGGCATCTGCATTTTCATTTTACAGCAGTAATCAAGCCCAGGGATTGAGTGGAATTGTATGCCCCGACCTCCCTTAAAAATGTCGGGAGGCAAGATAGATGCATGGCCCAGAGGCCAGCATGTGACAGCCTTGTCCCCCGATCAGCTGCATGTCCAACCTTGTTCCCCAGCATCCTTCCCTGTTGGGCGCCCCAGGGGTCCTGACGAGGAGGCCGAGGAGTTAGCTGTTTCCAGAACCCATTTAAGCGATTAATGCAGGTGAAAGTGGTGATTTGACAACACGGGCATCCACACCTTAAAAAATAAAACCTGTAATTTACTTGAACCACTTCTGCAATGGTGTTCTAGGCTTCATTAAGAGGTTTCTGATTAGGAAAAGAAAAGAATAGAAAAGTGGTCCAGCTATCAGAAGTTAACCTCCCATGTAGGTAGGGAAGCTCCGCCCAGAAGTCCTTGGGGAGGGGTTTTCCTTCTGCCATTTCCATCCTCCTGGTCCGGGATGGAGGGTGTGGTGTCCTCTGGTGTGTCTGGGCCCAGCATGACCTTTATGCTTTTCTTCATCTCTCTTCCGCCTCCCTCTTCTTTCTTCTTGGGTTCCCCAAACCTCTCCCAGATTTTCCCCCAACTCTCCTGAACCCTCTCCCGCTTCCAAGAGTCCTTCCAAATCCTGAGATTTTTAAGTCTGCTGGGCAGGTCAGGATGTTCAGATCGCCCACAAATTCCTTCCCCTCTTCCCCCAAATGTCTGTCTCTTCACCCATCTCCTAGCAGTGTGGTCTCTGAACAGGATCTGTCCTCCCTTTAGTTTACTTATTTATTTTTATGTATAATTTCAGCTCTTCTCTAGTATTAACAACAACTTTATTTGCCCTGGCTCATCTCTGACCCTCTGATGGCACCTCTCCACTCACCTGCAAATCGTGGACATTTCCCAAGTTAGTAACTTGACCTGCCCCTCTTCTCCATGGTCCCCGTTGGGGGTTGCACCAGCGCTGGCGGGGTTAGACTCTCTGGGACTGACCTCTCCCCAGCGGGTCTCGGTGAGGTCTCACTCCTCCCCCGCCATCACCACTGCCAAACCTCAGAGGCCTCCTTGCTGTCTCCCGTCTTGCTCACCTGCCGCCCAGTCCGTTCTGCACCCTGGAAGCAGGGTTAACTTTCTAAACTTGGGTCTGATCCAGCCATGCCCTGCCTAGTGCCTCGCACCGGAGCTGGGAGCCCACGGGGCAGAGGCCGAGCTCCTCACCCCGATGTTCGGGCTGCCCATGATCCGATCCCTTTTTACCCACAGACAGTCCTTTTCTCCGGCTGTTCCCAAGTGCAGTTCACAGTTGGCCAGACAAGCAACACGCGCCCTCCTCTGAAACAAGGCTTTGTTTCTCTCTACCCGTTGACATCCATGGCCCCAGGGCATCCTCCCAGCAGTCCTGCCGCCCACATGCAGCTGCCCCATCTGCGAGAAACCTTCCCTTCTCCCCTCCCCTTCCTCTGGGTAGTGGCCTCCTTCACTCAGTTGTGACACAGGGTATATACTTCCTAGTGTTTTCTTGTGTTGCTCTGTGGACAGTAATAACCTTTGTATATATAAGTTCACTTAAACATCACAACAGCCCTGTCAGATAGGTACCACGTTCATTTGCTTCATTTTGCAAAACTACAAAGAATTTGTCACTTGCCTGTTGTCACAACGATGGAAAGTGGCAGAGTCAGGATTTAAACACAGATTTTGTTGACTTGAGGGAATGTATCCATCACCCCAGCACCAGAAAGAGGCAACATCCTTCTGTGCTTGAACCTGGGCTCTAGAGCCAGACGCACACTCATAAATATGGCCACATGGAAGGTCTTCTGTGTGCCACCAGGAACTCTGCTTGGGCTTCACACACGACTCTTCACACAGCCCCCGGGGAGAGGAAACTGAACATCCGGGAGAGGAAGTGACCTGCACACAGATGGGAGGTTGCAGGACCTGATTTGAACCCAGGTCTTTCTGCCTCCAAAGCATTGCTCTTGACCACTGCTCTCGACAGCTTCTGAGAAGCGGGGTGTAAGCCACGGTGCTGGCCAGACCTGGGGTTTAGTAAATGTATACTTCTTCCCCAATTTTTTCCGTTTGGCAGGAAAAGCCATGAGGAACCAAACAACCCAGGCCACAGCCGCCCTGCCCCTTCCTGGGAAAGCTCTATGCATGTCATTGACTAAACCTTAGGGCACTCCTTGCCTCCTTTCCTTGTCCCCCTCTCTTATCTCTCTCACCATGCCCTGACCTTGGTCAGGATTTTATTTTGTGCAGTCTGTGGAAATTCCTTAACTAGATAACTGTGACCTCAACTCAACCCCCATTAGGATAAACCTGTAGCTTACGAAATCATTTCACTGGATGGTGGAGGCTTGAATCTGTCTTGCTGTCTGCTATCTGGGCAGGATGAGGACAGAGTCTCCTCGGCCTTGTGTAAAAGACTGGTGGCCATTGCAGACTGGGTAAATCAAAGACCGTTTTATTCAGTTCATAGGAAACATGAGGAGTAGAGGAGTCTGTTTGGGCTTTTTAAAATGTGTGTGTGTGTGTGTTTGTGTGTGTGTGTGTGTGTGTGTGTGTGTGTGTGTTAATGACCTAAGAGATATGGCATCAATTTAGAAAACTTAGAAACCCCAGAAAAACACAAAGGAAAAAAAACCCAGATCTTGATAATCTCCTCTACCCAGAAATTGTCACTGTGGACAATTTGATTCCTGTCTGTTCAGTTCCCTGTGTGCCTATGTGTGTGAATTTGCACTGGGAACCCTCTATAAAACTGCCACTCTGAACATAGTCATGGATCCTGCCTCTTTCACCAGACAATGTATATCAGGACTGTTTTCCCACCTTGATAAATGTTTCTCGAAAATGATTTTTAATGATTGCATAATATAACATAGCAACGGGGTTCATGGTTTATTTAACTAATTTCTTCTTGTTGGACTGTTTTTTAAAAAAAACAGTATCCATATTTCTGCTTTAAACATCCTTGCACATTAATCTTTAAGCACATCTCTAATAATTCTTTGGACTGTCTCTCTAGAGGTGGCATTGGCTCAGGGGATAGGCAGATTTTTAAGGCTTGGGTAGATGTTGCCAAAGTGCTCTTGGGAAAGAGTTTGTTTTTATTACAGTCCCTTCTCCCAACATTAGCAGTGTATAAGACGCCTCATTTTTCCCCAGCCTTGCCAACACTGGATATTGTATTTCTTTTCCATTTTTGCCAATCTGATCAACAAAATGTATCCTACTCTGATTTGCATAATTTAAACAGTGAAGTTGAACTGCTTTGCATGTTTATTGTTTGTATAGCTGTATATACATATATATGGTGTATAGAATATATCGTATATTATATACATATATAGATATATAATACATATATTATATAAAACATTTATTTGGTGTATAACTTTTTGATGTTCTTTGCCCACTGAATCACAAGAATTTGACATCTCCATGTCGTCAGATCTATCAGCCTTTTTCTTTATCATATCTCCTGGGTAGATTGTTAGGAGGTGGTTGATTCATCCACCTTGAATTCAGATTCTTCAGTCTAAGGGTGAATTAAGTTGGAAGCCCATCCCCTTGTTAACTGAAAATGCACAGAAAGTGATGACGGACAGGAATGTGGAGAGTCAGCAAGGAGAATACTCCCCATCCATGTATCCACTCGTGCACTGAGAAAATGATACTGATATAAACTGATTTTCCCGATGGATGGATGCGCTATGGACATTAATTCTAGACAGCAAAGCAGTCCATTGCAAACCCATGGAGGCACATCTGGTGATTATATTTATGACTCCTAGAATCTTGTTAGTTCCTCCTTATAGGAAAAAAGAAAAGAAAAAAGAGACAAAATTTAAAAGAACATTTGTAAAGTAATTTACTTAAATTATAAGAGACTAAAAGCCAGGCTTAGTGGATAATTGAAGAATTGCATTAAAAAGGAATCAATATCTTTCTGGAAATGCTCTGTCCTCATCTTGTGAATTGTTTTGCAAAGGGAGGGTCACTCTGTCACTATCGTGTAAATTTCTCATGACAGTATCACCAAGGACAACATTTTTTCCCCTCTCTTTGATCCTTCATGTTTTTCCTTTTCACACAACCTTAGCTCACTAAGACATTTAGGGGCAAAGATACTGGAGAGCAGGGGTTTTGAAATTTCAGGTCCCTGTTCCAGCCTCTGGGATCCTGACATTCCCAGCACTGGAACAAAAGTTTCCTTCTGCATCTTCACACTGAGCCTTTGGAGAAGGCCAAACTCATAAAGAAAAGAGAATGAGGGGAATGCACAGTTGATTTTTGAAAATCTACTTATTAAGTTCCCAATTAAAGGCAAGTTTAAACATCATTAAGAAAACTGAAAAGGAGAAAAGGTGCAGATATTCGCACCTTCCTTAACTAGTCATCACTTCTCTGCCATCTCCCCTGGCCTTTATCTCCATGTATTCACATTTCCTCAGTGGTTTAATTACCTTTCTCCTTTCATTTTTGCTTCATATGTCTGTGAAAAATATCTCTGCTTCCAACTGCGTATAGAAGATGTCTAATCCTTGAGATGTCCTTTAGCATTCATTCTTCCACTTGACAGTTGTTTTACTGAGCACCTTCTATGTGACTGGTGTGATTTAACACCCTCTTTAAACTCTACATATCCCATGTACTTATTTGTTAATATATTTGTAATTAATATTACTTTCTACTTCAAAAATAACTGAGTGACTTAACCTAAAAAGCATATCGTGGAAGAGGCACGTGAAAGAGGGATCAGAAACCATGTTGAAAAGTGTATTGTGTGTGTGTGTGTGTGTGTGTGTGTGTGTGCGTACGCACTCACACGTGTTCACGCACACAGGCATGTGTGAGGTGGTGCCTTTATAGGAATGATATCTCATATTCAAATGGAATTTTGAGCTTCCTAGCAACCAAGGCAAAAAGAGAAATTAATACATGTTTTTTAGATTCTATAGAGAACTCATTGGTACTTCAGGAGAGGTAAAATTCCTCATTGGCAGTCAATTTCAAGAGGAAGGAGGTCAATTTCAGGAGGAAGGCAATTTCAGTTGCATTTTTCATTGTCTCTCATTTTATGTGGAATCACCCACAATCTCCTATCTTTCATATTTATTGATACATCTGTGACCAAACCAGAAGAATTTCCTGTCTTCTCTGTCTATTGAGAAAGATGAGGATAAAATAATCACTTATATAAGTGAGTATGCTGAGATATGTACTTTCAGGAACAGGGAGCAGCACGTGCAAATAGCTTGGAGCACTTGATACTATAAGGAAGGCTAGGTGGCAGGGCAGGAGATAAAGCTGGCCGGGCAGCAAGGCCAGCTCTGCAGGCCTGAGAGGCACTGGGAGAGTTGGGAGCAGGGCAGGGAATGGCCCACTTGCATTTTAAAAGGGTGTCCGGACACCCTGCAGAGACTAATTTTGAAGGCTGAGAGAGGAGGCTGGAAAGCTGTCGCAGTTAGTGGTCCCTGTAAGAGGTAATAATTAACACAGACAAAAATGTGCAGAGGAAGGAGCTCTGAAGACAGAATGTTAATTAGGGCTTTACTTTCTCTTGACATTAAAATATGCCACAGGGGCAGAGTCCACACACCAATTTCTGTCCTTCCTCAAAGTGGGGCTAATGGGGAGGGTCTTCCCAGTGCCTGTGGCTGCACCTGGGACCAGCTCAGGGTTCAAGAGTACAAGGCCTCTCATTTATTTACAGCCTGTAAGTCCACGCTCCCTTTTCAGATCCTCTCCTTGTCCATCTTGGGAGGCCAAGACGTAGGATTGCCCTTGTGTTATTTGAACCTTCTTGAACTACTGGTAAGAGATGCATGAGTCTGGAGAAGCCAAGATTCAAGTCCAAGCCCAGCCTCTTATCCTCTCTGTGACCTTACATAAGACACTTCAGCACCCAGATGTTCTTTCTTCATATGTTCAGTGGAAAGAATAAAACACGTGGTCATTGCACTAATTTTGCTGTTGTCAATAATATTAACCACCATTTGCTGGGTACCTGCTATATGCCATGCCCAGTGCAAGATGCTTTGTGTACATTATCTTGTCTGTCCTCATAGGGTAGCTCCATAAGGGTAGGCATTAGTAGCCCCATTTAACAGGTGAGAAAGCTGAGGCTTGGAGGGCTTAAGGAACTTGCCTGAACTCTCATAGCTAGGAAGATGTAGAACTATGTCTGGGAATGGTTTTCTAGTGAGTATACCTTTTACTTAAAAACTCTCGAGGGGTCCTCCCCGTCAGCCACCTTTTTATTTTGATGCTTTATAATACTTTGGTCCCCAGAAGGGATTGGAAGATAGAGCCAAGATTTGCCTAAACGGGGAGATTTCTGCAGCCTGTGGAAGAAGGCATGAAAGAGGATGGATCCCTGCGCCACAGTGAGCTCTGCTTCGGGAAAAGATCGCTGCACAGCCCTCACCTAGTCCCGTCCACAGCGCCCATAGGTGGGGGGCATTCAGGCCTCCTATAGGTCCAGGTTTCACAGTGCTGCCCCCTGCAGGTAGTTATAGGAACTACACAGAGAGGGACAGGGTTGCATATGAAAAAAAGAGCCCACTGCCTCTGGGATTCCACTTTTCTCTGGTGTAGAGAATTAGATGCACGTGTGCTCCAAGATGCACGTAAAAGTGTGTTATCGCAGATTGCTCGTGCTGGCAAAGTGAGAAGCAACATAAATGCCCAGCAATAGGGGAGTGGGAATTCAGTGGTTGTGCATCTCTGCCAGGGAATGCCATGTAGTGTTGGAAGAGGTGATCTTTTGAGAAAAGAGCTTCAAAATATATTTTTTAGCTGAAAAAAAAAAAGGTATCAATGAAATCTTAAGTATGAGTCAACCTGTGTAAACTTCAGACAACAATAGTTTTGTGTATGAACATCCACGTGTTTGTAAAATGCACACAAGAAGTCGGGAAGGACAGACACCAGAATGTAGCTGTGTGTGATTACCATGGATGGTGAATTGAGACTTCTACTCTGGGTTCTCTATAATAAAAACACCTAACCCTTCTGTACCTCTTACCTATCTTCCAGGCACTAAACACTTTATGTATATTAACTAATTTAATCCTCACCACTGCCCTGTGAGATAATACTACTATTATCCCGTCTTATGCCTGGGAAACTGGGGTACAGACTGGCTAAGTAACTTGCCTGGGGTTGCCATCGGCGGGTAGCAGAGCCTGGATGGGAATCCTTGCAGCCCTGCTTCAGAGCTGCGGCTCTTAACCATTCCCTCTTCTGCTTCTCTCTCCGAATTCCACGTGTGTCTGAGGTGTGTATGCTCACGTGAGTGTGCAGAAGCATGGAATGGTGACCCAGGGCTGCCTGAGCCCCAGGCTAGTGTACTGCTCTTTCTGTGGCCTCATTTGAACAAATTCCTGGCGGCTGCCTGGCATCTCGAAAGCCCAGTGAATATCTTGAATGAATGAGCAAATGAATGAATGCGAAAGTAAGTGAAGGAGAAGGAACAGGGGGAGGGTATAAAGAAAACAGAACATGCATTGTGCCTTAAGGACCTTGTCTTGTAGTCTTAGAGACAGAATGTATGAAGGTGATGCAGAGGCTATAGTATAGAGGCAACAAAAACATACAAGTGTGCTGGGTGCTCTCCGAGAAGGGGAGTCACTCACTATCTAGGAAGGCTTCCTGGGGGTGGTGGGAAAGGGGCTGAGTGTCAAAGGCGGGGCTGATATGAGGAAGTGTGGATTAAAGGAAAGAAGGTCGTTTCTGAAGAGGAGGAAAGTTGGGAGGGAGGGGCTAGAGTTGCTCATGTATTTGTATTCATGTAGATGGGAGGTTTAGAGAATTTCTAGGGCTTTTGTTTGGGAGAAGAAGCTGGCAGACTTAGGAAGGGAAATCATGTGCATTTAGTACCTACTCTGTGCTAGGTACTATGTAGGTAGTTTACATTATCTTAATAATCCTTACAACAGTTGCATTTTAAATGCAGAAACAGGCACAGAGAGGTAAAGTTATTTGCTCTGTGCCACACAGCAGGTCAACCTCAGAGCCAGGATTGGGGCCCAGTGAGTCTGAACCCAAAGCCCAACTAGGCAAGGTGGGGTCAGGAAGAGCAGGGTAGCACATCCTTCCCTCTCTTCCCCATCACTAACCTGGGTCTTAGACCAGCTCCCCTTCCTGAGTTTGAGTGATCTGTTCCCCAGAAGAGAAAACCTTGCCCTGAAATAAGCTGGATGACTCACCATTATATGTCCTTACTCGAGACTTTTCTGAAACACTTCTTTTGTACCTGCCCCTCCAGACAATAGTCTAATGGTCTTGTGACCTTGTGCTTGCACTTTGGTGCATGTTTTTGAACACAGGAGCATGTGTACATCTGCCGTGCTAACACCCCGCCCCCCCCAGTCCCTTCACATTGTAGCCATCTCCAGTCTATTTCTCAGTCCTCTGATGAGCAGAGAATTCTATCGCCTGGACTGTGATTTTGGGGTGTCAGAGTCAGCTCTGAAGAGCTGGGTGAGGCAGATTTGCCTCCTGAGAGCATTAATCCAAGTAGCAAGTTATTAAGTTTGAAGACATACACATACAGTTTACAGTTCTACAATCATAGCACGCAGTCTGAGTAGTCATCTGGTGATGGGTCGTATCTTAGCCATGCCATCTGCCGGGTCAGATCGAGATTTCCGTGATCTGACCTGGTGGAATGCCGGTTAAGCCCCTCGGTCAAGTTTCATCAGTACATGTGATAACATGCAGGGGAGCAGAGGACTCTGGTGACGGCTCTTGCTTGCCGTGGACTTTCCCTAGATCTCATGGGATTTTTTTAGCCTTAGCTCATTGGATTCTTAAGTATCAGACACTGTGCTAATAGGGTTCCTCTACCTAAAGAGAGAGTAGAAAAGGGATCTTCATTTTACAGGAGGGAAACAGATGAACAGAGAGGTTTGGTAACTTGTGTGAGGTGGCACAGCTTATAAGCAATTGATTCAGGAGACTGGCTGATTCTGCAGGTTGCTGCAGCAGGAGAGGGGTGTGGTTGACAGTCACCCACAGGCACAGGCAGAGCATGCAGGCTGCTTTAAGGTAGCTTTTGGATGTGATTTACCACACATAAGCAGCTGCCTACAAAGAGCAGGCTTCCCTGATTGTGCAGTGGTTGAGAGTCCGCCTGCCGATGCAGGGGACACGGGTTCGTACCCCGGTCCGGGAAGATCCCACATGCCGCGGAGCGGCTGGGCCTGTGAGCCATGGCCGCTGAGCCTGCGCGCCTGGAGCCTGTTGCTCCGCAACGGGAGAGGCCACAACAGTGAGAGGCCCGTGTACCGGAAAAAAAAAAAAAAAAAGAGCAGGGAAACACAGTTGTAGTCCCACTGGAGTGTGTCCCCACCCAGTCATCAGGTCCCTTTGAAGGTCCCTCTGCTGCCCGTGACAGTGCCGAGTTGGGGTGTGCCTCCTGCAACACCCGAGACGCTCCATCTGCTCTCCTGGTGTTTTCTTAAACCCTTTTGGTCCCTCCCAATTGATACGGAACCTCATAGCCTCCAGGTTCAAGATCTGGTTCAGGGACCTGATAGCAACTTCTTTTCTTCTAAATACAGCAATGAAGCAGAGGACATTGAAGTTTAACTTGGGGCAGGACCTTAGCAATCAGAGATTCCAACCTGTTCATTGCCAGTTGGCAAAACCGAGGCCCAGCAAGAGGAGGACATAGCCCCCGACCACCCAGCAGGACAGGGGCACAACAGGGACATGCCTGGGTCTCGGTTTCACAGCCAGAGTTCCTTCTACTTTGCCCTACTGCGTAGGGCTGCTTGCTCCTGAGGCTCGCCAGTGAGAGAAGCCACCAGTTCTGTGAAATGAATGGCCTGGGCACCTAACCACGCTATCCTCCAGATGGCCTGAGCCTCGGGGATCAAGGTAGCAATGGTAAGTGTGGAAGGCAGGTGGAAGGGTTGTCAGGGCAAGAAAGCACCAGCCAGCTCTTTTTAGGAATTAACCCCTCCGTTCAGTGACCCCTTTTAAAATAAGCAAGCGGTTCTTTGTAAAAAAAGGAGACAAGAAGGCGATGAGAAAGTAGAAACTGAACACCTAGACCATCCCCTCCTCGCCTTCCCTGCGCGACACACGAGGTTTAGTCAGAGCACAGTGGATGGAGGCCTTCCCTCTGGGTTCTAATGGCCACGGCACCAAGACCATATTCCCAGAGCCTGCTTGGATGTGCAAAGTGCTGTCTCAGGAATCCCGTTTCTCCTCAGTTTTGCCGGGGACATAAAGACGGATGATGATGCAGTGGCTGATTATACTCGTGCTCTCCAAGACCCAAGGAAAGCCTATATTTACCCCCCCAAAGAGCCAATGTCAGAGGTTCCAGAATGGCCTAGGCTTGAGTGGCCGTCAGATTTCCTGGTCCCGCAGGCTTGTGATGGGGAAACTGAGGTGCAGAGGCGAAGAGGCTTGTCCAGGGCTGGCCTCCTGTGTCTGGGCTGTACCCTCTCAGTCCCTTCCCATCTCGGGTTGCCAGTGTCCCCTTCTGTACCACACTGGGGACGGGCAGCACTTGGGAGACTCAGTGACCTCCCAGGCCCTCTCCGGCGCCAGCTCTCCGTGGCGTTCTCATCAATGTCATTAACATCCTCTCCGTTCTCAAGGTTGCTGCTTGTCTATTTATAGAACTGACCAAGAGAATGCCACTACTGCCAGCCATACAGAATACAAATCATGCACTGTGCGTTGGTTTTGATTCTCTCAGACACCTCTTTTCTTTTTTTTAACTCCTTGGACAATGCTTATCTACACCTGGTTTCCCTTCTCAATGCGGACACTCCTGGGAGGAGAGGCAAGTGGGCTCTGCTACCTGCTGATCCCCCACTGTGTGCAGAGGCCCGGCCCTCAAGCACACTGTTTCGTTTAACCCACGCAATCCTGAGAGGTGGGCATTGTCTGCATCCCACGTGTGCTGCTTTCAGAGAGGAAGCAGCCGGCCCCAGGGCTCCTGACCTACAAGTGACAGAAGCGACTTAAATCCAAATCCACAACGTCCATCCTTTCCACGTGCCTTCCCCGTCCCTAATTCCAGCACAGCCTTCTGGGTCAGATGAGGAAGGTGGCTGCAGCATGGTGCCTGTGCATGCTGTGGTTCCTTTGGAGGCCGTATATGTGCTTTCTCATCCAGTCAGGACAACCAGGTTTTTCTGAGGACCTACTGTGTGCCTGATGGAGCCTTGTCTCTCTCCAGGCTGTAGGTGCCATGAGGATATGCCCACTTTGCTCTCTCCAGGCCCAGCACACAGTAGGATGGGTCAGCCCTTGTTGATGAGTGACGGGGCTCAGACTCACCATCTGTCCAGGGAAGGGAGCAAAGAAGAGGCAGGCCAGTTGGAGCAGCATCAGAGCTGCAGCAGTGCCTTCACGGAGGAGGGAGCAGGGGGCAGGGCAGAGGGTCGGGAAGACCGCTCAGAGGCTGCAGTGGCTTCTGCGGGTGGTGTTCATGCCCTGAGTTCTGGCAGAAGCCCACTTGGTCTACGGCTTCCTCCATCCTGCATCTCAAACTTCACAGAGGCTTTATTTTCCCAACTGTTCTGTCAGGGAAGTCCCAGGGAATGTGAAAAGAACACTGTACAATCTTTCTCTGCTCATCTTCTCAGAAATCTATTTCACAGGGCTTCCCTGGTGGCGCAGGGGTTGAGAGTCTGCCTGCCGATGCAGGGGACATGGGTTCGTGCCCCGGTCCGGGAAGATCCCACATGCCGCGGAGTGGCTGAGCCCGTGAGCCATGGCCGCTGAGCCTGCGTGTCCGGAGCCTGTGCTCCACAACGGGAGAGGCCACAACAGTGAGAGGCCCGCGTACCGCCAAAAAAAAAAAAGAAATCTATTTCACAAGCAGGATTTTGGAGAGCTGCCATCCTCTCGTTATCCCTCCACCCGGGACTGGCATTAAGCTGTGGAATCGAGGGTCACTCGAGCTTGCCCGTCCTCCTCTGGAAGAGGTTCAGATGTCAGAGTGTCCAGTCCTGTGGCCCAGTGTCCTTGTCTGGCAGCCCCACCCAGCCAGGGCTCCCCACTGTCTTTGAAAGCCCCACCCTTGACCCCTTTTGTCTGCCAAGAGAACTGGGGGGTCAGTAGAACGCAGTGCTCCACGGATTCAGAGAGCTAAGTGCCTCCCCACCCTTTTATGTATGTTGCTGTTTTCTAGCATTGAACGCAATATACCTTCATTCCGGAACATTTGGAAAATATTGAGAAACAGGAAGGACAAAATAATAATCACCCAGAATTCTGCCACCCCGAGAGAAACACTGCTGGCATCTTGGCACGTTACTCCTCAGTTTCATTTTTTTTTCCTGTGTAATTTTTCTCTTAACATAACTGAGACCACACTGTAAGACAGGATTTATATCCTTCTGACCGCACTTAACATTAAAATGTATCACACATCCGTGGCCTTACAAATACTTTGTAATGATCGTAAAATGCGATTTTAACGGCAGCGTGAATTTTCCCACGTGCAGGTGCTATCTATCATTGGCTCAGGAGTCCCAGGTTTAAGGGTTTGTTTGCTGTTAATCCCAGTGCTAAGTGACCATCTCCCTGAATAAAGGGCTTCATGTCAGTACAGGTGCATCATGGGAAAGCAGCATGGCCGCTCCCAGGGCTCAGAGTTTGGGTTCACCTCTCCCTGTGGCTGTTCCATCCCCACACTAGAAAGTGTCGAGTCAAGGTGGTATGCACACTCAAAATTAGTTGCTGTACGAAAGGAACCCCCTACTAGCTGTGCGGGCAGGTTATTTCCCTTGTTTCCTTCCACTAAATCATGGAATCCCTCTCCCACTAAATTGGATTCCACGAGGATTTCAGGAGATAAAGCAGGTACAGAGCCGAGGGTTTCATACATACAGGCCCTTTGTTAAGCTACCATTAGTATCAGTATTTTTATCTCTTGACTCTCTTGTCTAGTAATTTATCGGGGTCACCAAGGCGACCCCCAGTTTCCATAAGGGCTCACGGGTTCAGCATATGATTGAGCTTGTGGCTAAGATTTGTTACAGCAAAAGGATACACAGCCCAGTGAGCAGCAGGCGAGGCAAAGTCTGCAGGAAACCAGGCAGAAGCGTCTGAGTCCTCTCTGTGCAGTCACACGGGATGGGCTTGATTCCTCCAGCACTTGAGTTGTAACAACACGTGTGAAACGTTGTCTACCAGGGGTGCTCATTAGAGACTCAGCACCAGAGGTAGGCACCTCCGTCTGTACCCACATCCCAGACCCCCACGTGGTTTGCACAAATAATCCAGGCGCGGCAAGCTGCCCTTATTAGTTAGGGAATGGTGGGGACGCTCAGAATCCAAGTTCCCAGAGGCCCACCCAGCAGGCCCTCATAAGGATGCAGTTGTAGGCCTGCTCTGTTAACTCCGTTCCGCACAGGTATGCTGAGAGGTCCTATTCCATGTGTTTGGACTACTTCAAGATGGGGGCCGGAGTGGGGTGAGACAGGTGTTCTCATTTCCATAGGACAAAATTGAGGGCTAGTAAAGGGAAGACGTTTACGAGCTGGTCGCCTACTCCGTGTACGGGGGCCTGAGAGGAAGCAAGTTCTGGATAATCCCTCACCGTCCCCTTTCCTGCTAACTTGTGTGTGTCTCTCTCTCTCTAGGCTCTCAAGGGCTCCAAGAAGCTGGTGCTGTCGGTGTACTCAACGGGGAGCATCCCTGGCGGCTACGTCACCAACCATATCTACACCTGGGTAGACCCCCAAGGCCGCAGCATCTCTCCGCCCTCGGGCCTGCCCCAACCTCATGGCAGTACCCTACGGCAGCACGAGGGTGACCGGAGGAGCACCCTACACCTCCTGCAAGGCGGGGATGAGAAAAAGGTGAGCCTCTGGGCCTTGGCCTCGCCGGGCCTCTTGGAGGTGGAGGGCTGGGAATGGGGGCCTGGCCATCAAGACCACATTCTCCTTGCCAAGCCCAGAATAGGGAAGTTTCTTAGAGGCTGGAAGAAGGGGGTTGGGCTGTAGGGGCTCTGGCCTTCGTCTCTCCCTCAAGTCCCAACTGAAGGGTCTTCTTTTCGTTTTAACCTATGCACCACTTATCGTAATTCACACACAGCTGCTGCAACGAGAGCCCGAATACCGTGGTTTAAATAAGCTATAGATTATCTGCCCCTCACATAGCAGAGTAAAGGGGACCATCTAGGCTGACGGGGCAGCTCTGCTCTCCGTCTGCCATCCTCAGGGATACCGCCCCCTTCCGGTTGAAGCCTAGTCCCCCTGTAGCCCCTAGAGTGGAAAGAGGAAGAGAGAGAGCTCAGATGATTTACACTAGAGATGATTTAACTTGTCAGTGGTCCAGACCCAGGCCATGGCCACACGCAGCTGCCAGGACTCCAGGCTCCACAGGGCGCCTTTTGCAGTGTGGGTCTCAGGTTGTAAGGAAGAGAAACCAGAAACCGGTCCTGGTCACCTTCCACAAAGTCAGAATTTACTGGAAGGCTGTAGGCAGCCCCAGAACTGAAGCTGAGGGACTCAGGGTGCAGTCTCCAGGAAGAAAGGGATCCCCATGGTTTCTGTTCTCTGCATCCTTCCCCTCAAGATTCATATTCCTGGGAGGGAGCACCTGATTGGCTGGCGGGGAGGTGCCCTTTGATTGACAGAAACACCAAGACTGTGGCCGGTGGAGGAGGGCTTGTAGCCCAAAGCACCATGGGGTGTTGTAACCTGAAGAAGACGGCCAGGGGCATCAATAGATGCCCCCTGCAGAGCTTCCTCCCCGAGACCATGACTGTTTCTTTAGCAAGGACGGAGAGATGGTCCCCCTGATGTTTAAGGTTCACTCCGGGTGCTGTTTGCATTGCACCCTATGGTTGCTCCTGGGACCAAGAAAGTCATTCCTGTAAGCATGACTTTGGTGTGACCATGACCATGGTCAAAGCATGACCATGACTTTGGTCTCTGGTGTTTTAAGACCTTGACACAGCTTGGGGCTCTGAGCCAACTGCCTTCCCTCTGGAGACTCTTTCTCAGCTCTCTTTTCCTGTCCATAAGACCATAACATTTATTTAATGTGTTTTGTGTTCTTTGCTCAAATGTCGATATGCAGGAAGTGGCAGAGATGGCGGGGGCTTCTGTGCCAGGCAAGAGGCAGTGGGGTAGCCAGTTCGTGTGCACCGTCAGAGCCTGCCTGGGCGTCTTCAAGGTGGCCAGGGTTGCAGAGGTGGGCTCATATCCCCTTCCCCGCCTGGCCATCTTGAGAAAGCGGCACAGCCTGTGGCGTTGAGTCATTTTCAAGGCCAGCCTTCCAGGGTGGGTAGTGAACTTTATCTTTTTCTCAAGCTCTTCCCTGTATAGGGCATGGACTTAGAATAGTAAGAGCTCACCATGTGCTGGCTCTGTGCTTACAGCATCTCACTGAATCCTCGTGGCTTCCCCACGGGGTAGGTGTCCTTATGCACATTTTACAGATGCAAAATCCGACATTCAGGGGGCACTGCGGCAGCTAGGACGCATTGAGCGAGTCAGCCCACACTTAGTGAGCACCTATGCCCGACGCCGTTATGGGAGGTGGGAATGGAGAAATGAACAAGAGGCATGAAGCCTTGCTCTGGGGAAGCTTCCAGTGAGTTTGGAAGTCATAGGAGGCATGAGACAAAAATTCAGAAATGAGCATAAATAAGCAAGATAATTAAGGTGGTGAAGACTGATGGAAGGAAATAAAATCAGGAAGTGGGTTAGAGAGTGATGGGGAGGGAGGCTCTGCTTCAGATGAGGTGGGCGGGGAAAACCTCTCTGAGGAGATGACTTCTGAGCAGAGACTGAGAGAGGAAGATGGCGCCGCCACGACCGTTCTGGGCACTGAAAATGCCAGGCAGCAAGGACAGCATGTACAAAGGCCCTGAGGTGGGAATGAGCGTGGCATCTTCAAGCCTTAGAGAGAAGGACCCTGCCACTGGAATTGAGTGGGTGGGAGGATTGGGAGGGTGTGAGGTGCCCTCGGGGAGTCTTAGAGTGACGTATATAGGAATGTAGAGGGCAAAGGCTAAGGGGATCATGCTCCAGGGAGGACCCAGGTACCTCAGGAGGCGAGAAATACCCTGAACCACACCAGAGAAGCCTCCACAGATTTTATAGTTCCAGGCTGAAGCTTCTACATGCCCCCACCCCGTTCCTCCTTTTGCTGACACAACATGGAGCCCCCGTTTTCCTGTTGAGGAAGGGCATGGGGGAAATGTCTCTGGAGCCCTCACTTCTGTCCCCCTGGCCTGATTCTCTTCTCTCCAGCAGCCCGGTCTCAGCTAATATTCCAGATAGCCACGACCAGACTCCCAGACTTCCCGTGCCAAACTTCAAGAATCCTAACCTCAACCCCAGTGGGAACACACCTTCTAGGGAAATGAGTTCTCAGGGCAATAGTGATGTAAAAATCACATGTAGTAAAATTACCCTTGAAAACCTCCTAAGCTGTCCACTGAAGCTGGTTCTGGGTTTGCAGCCCTTGCTAGGAATGCCCTTCTCCACACTGAAGTGTGAGAACCACCCCATGAGGCTGAAGGAAGGAACAGAAGGGAAGGACACAGGTAGCGCCTCTGGGAATCAAGCCTGTCTGCTCTCAAGTCACCATCACATCGTCAGAGGCGAATAAGGTGCAGAGTTGTTCAGTGTTCCAGCTTCCCATTCTGGGCTAACCCCCAGCCTCTGTATGAAAAAACTGGAACAGATCTGTTGTGGGAGTTAGATAGTATGGGATCAGCGTGGCAGGGAGAGTAAGACACTGGAACCAGGCTGCCTGGGTTCAAGTCCTGGCTCCACCACTTGCCAGCTGTGTGATCTTGGATAAGTTACATAACCTCTCTGAGCCTGAATCTCCTCTTCTATAACATGGAGACAGTGGTAGGGCCTCCTCTCCCCACCCCGTGTAAGGCTCTTGGTTCTGGGCCCTGGTACGCCCAAAGTGCCTGGGTCAGTGCCTGGCACAGTGGAGGTGCTCAGTAAGTATTTATTACATGAAAGACTGAATTAAAATGCAGGGCTCAAAGTCCCCTACTGCCCCCTGCCAGGGTCACTGGCCCATGAGCAAGCGAGCAAGGCTCAGTGGTTCCTCGGTCCCAAGGCCCCGCTCCGGGCTGAGCAGGCAGACCCTCTGCAGCAGTGGCTTCTCCCCCAAGCTCATGCCTTCAGCAGCCGCAGAGATAAGGAGGGGCCTGCCGCTTAGCTCAGGCTGGGGCCCAGCTGGGAATGGAAGGCGAGCAGCCTTTGGGACTGGCTCTGAAGAAAAACCTACAGTTCTCCTGTGTTTCTCCTTTACCATCACACTCACAGCGCTTCTGACACCAGATGTGGGGGTGGGGGGGGTTTCCCACCAAGCAGTTCTCTGCGACACCAGCTGGATGTCTTACAGTTTAACTCAATTCTGACACTGTCTACCTGGAGAGAGTGTCCAGTCCCACAGGTTAAGGACTCGGTCCCATGAAACACCCCCCTACCTGTCCCCACTTCAGATACCAGTTGCAAGTCCAGGTTATCAACTGTGCTTCCGACTGATCGGCGGTAACTCAGAGGTTCCCCTGACCCCGTCTCAGCTTTGATTAATTCGCTAAAGTGACTCACAGAACTCAGGAAAACAGTTTACTTACTGTGCACCAGTTTATTATAAAAGGACACGGTAAAGGATACAGATGAACATCCAGGTGGAAGGGATGTGTAGGGCAGGTTATGTGGGCAGGGGCGCAGAGCTTCCGTGCCCCCTCCAGGTGCACCACTCTCCCTGTACCTCCACCTGTTCACTGACCCAGAAGCTCTCTGAACCCCATACTATTGGGATTTTTATGGAGCCTTCATCATGTAGGCATGATCAATTTTTTAAAATTTTATTTATTTTTTTTGGCCTCGACGGGTCTTAGTCGCGGCATGCGGGATCTTCAATGTGGTGCGCGGACTCTTCATTGTGGCACGTGGGCTTCTCTTTAGTTGTGGTGTGCGGGTTTTCTCTCTCTAGTTGAGGCGCTCAAGCTCAGTAGTTGTGGCACGCAGGCTTAGTTGCTACCCACGACATGTGGGATCTTAGTTGCTACCTGCGGCATGTGGGATCCCTGACCCGGGATCGAACCCGCGTCCCCTGCATTGCAAGGTGGATTCCTTACCACTGGACCCCAGGGAAGTCCCATGCACGATCAGTTATTTAACTCCACTTCCAGCCCCTCTTCCCTCTCTGGAGAAATTGGGGTGGGGCTGAAAATCCCAAGCTTCTAATCATGGCTTGGTCTTTCTGGGGACCAGCCACCCTCCAGGAGCCCAATCAGAGTTGCCTCATTAGAACAACAGATACGCTTAGTGCTCTTATCACCTAGGAATTTACAAAGGTTTCAGGAGCTCAGTGCCAGGAACGAAGACAAAGACAAAATATATATTTCTTAGTATAAATCACAGTATCGCACCTGGTATCAGAACTCCCTGACTGTGTGACCTTGGGTGAGTCACTTAACCTTGGGTGAGTCACTTAAGCTTCCCTAGCCGTGGTTTGGGGATGGTCATAGCAGCCATATGGGGCTGTTTCAAGAATCAATAAACCATGTGCACAGAGGATAGCGCCTGGGGCATAGTAATTCATTGCAGTAACAACCATCATTTATCCACTTCCTAGGTGCTCGGTACCTTTCATATCATTTTTATCCCCAAATGTTTACTGATGTCATCTCCTGAGGTTGTTCATGCTGCTTCCTGGACAGGGTTGGGGTTCTAGAGGAAGATGGGAAGGGGGATGGCAGTGCTTGTGCCAGGCAAGCTGTGCAACTCTCATTTCACCCGTGGGGAAACTGAAGATCAGAAAAGCAACAGGCCCTGCCCCAGGGTTGCCCAGGAGTAAAGGGTAGAACCAGGATGCGAACTCAAGCCTGTGGGAGGCAGTGCAGTGAGCTGATTAAATGCCTGGGCTCTGCCAGCTGTTTGACCTTGGCCGTGTCATTTCACCTCTCTGGCCTCACCTTCCTCACCTGGAAAATGGGTATAATAAGAGAAACCATAGAGGAGGAAAGAGGACTCCACGAAGTAAGGCACGTAAAGTGCTGAGCACAGTGCCTGGGATCTAGGAAGGACTCAGTACGTTTAGTAACCAGTTGATTTAGGGAGTTATCATTATATTCTTATTATTGGTGGGAATGGTATTCTTTCACTGTGCCAGGCTGCCTCTCACAGCTTAGTGCCCTTTCCCATAGGTGAGTTTTGTTTCCTGACAAGTGCTGGTGGAGTTTCCAGCAGGTGATTGAAGCAGATACCCTGCTGTTGGTAGGTCTGTTATTACAGTCCTGGGGTGAAGACTCCGTTTTATTCCCATGTGAAGGATTTATGGGGAAGTGACTGGCAGGCAGTGGGGCTTGTTTTCATCCTTAGTATTCAAAGGCGGGGACCACAGCCATCTGTGTGCTCCTGGGTTCCTGTCTGCTCTCTCCCCCGAGAATCTTCATGTCCCGGAGCTGGAGAGGCCAGGTGGGGGTGGGAATGGGGGAGGGACTGACCCACGCCACCAAGTGAACTGGGCTGGAGCCTTGGTGTGAGGCCCCCAGGCCAGGCCTGGCTTGTTCCATGCCCCAGCACAGCCTACAGGAAGGGTCCATCCGGGTTTGAGGCGGGCGCTGCCACTCTGTCCTCAGCCAGCCTCACTGATGTCCCCCAGGTGTGAAGCTCGCCTTCCCTCACCCCACCAGCGTCGTAAGGCACACACTTCATCTTAAAGGAGCTCCAGAAGTTGGCCTCCTCTGCTGCTAGCCCTCCCCAGTAGTCTTCCTAAAATCCGAATCTGAGCCTTTTCTCTCCTGCTTGAAGCCCAGGCTTGTTGACCTCGCTCACTGCCCCACACAGGCTAGTGCCATACCTTCCTTCCCTGCCACTCTCTCACCAAACAGAACCCTGCAGTGATCCCAGGGGGCCTTTCTATGCCATTTTTCTGAGCTTTTGCACACGTTCTTGCCCTCCCCTTGCCCTGGTTGACCCCCTCGGCCTTCAGGGCTTGGGGGTCATATTTCTGGGATGCTCTGCCTGTGGTCGGGCTCCCAGGAATGGACTCTGAGACCAAGATTTCCCTGAAAGAGGAATGTGCCTGTGGTAGACAGAATAATGATGCCCCAAAGACGTCTACCTCCTAACCTCTGGAGCCTGTGAACAGGTCACTTTACATGCAAAGGGACTTCCCAGGTGTGATTAAGATGAGGATCTTGAGATACAGACATTATCCTGGATTATGTGGATGGACCCAATGTGATCACAAGTGTCCTTAGAAGAAGGCAGGAGTGTCAGAGTCAGAAAAAGGTGGTGTGATGCCAGGAGCAGAGAGAGAGAGAGATCAGAAGATGCTACACTGCTGGCTTTGAAGATGAAGGATGGGGCCATGAGCCCAAGAATGCAGGTGGCCTCTAGAAGCTAGAAAAGGCAAGGAAATGGGTTCTCCCCAACAACCTCTAGAAGGAATGCAGTCCTGTTGACCCACTGTAGACTTTTGACCTCCAGAGCTTTGAGATAATAAATCTGTGTTGTTTTAAGCCCCTAAATCCATGGTCATTTATTACAGCAGCAATGCAATGCCCTGGGAACTCCACCAGAAAAGGCATGAGGAATACAGGACTGGGCGGAGGGAGGAGTAGGCTGTGATACCATCTCTGCAGAGGCCTTGGCTGGTCCCAAGGGAGCTCTGGAGCTGGGGGTGACTTGCAAGGTTGTCCTGAATTGAGGCAGGGGTCAGGCTTTCGCTCGTCTGCATCAACTAGTCATTGGATGGGAGCTGCTCCAGGGAGGCTGTGACCATAGGTGAGGCAGGTCCTGGCAGGCACTCAGCTGTGAGCCATCAACAGCCAATACTCCAGCTCAGGGGTTCCTCTGAGGACAGGGACCCAGTTAGATTCTCCCCTGAATCTGTGCCCAGTGCGGAGTTGGGGTTTGGTTTGCACTGGATGGAATACCAGCACTGGCTCACATGCGCACGGCCTGTCCCTGGTCTAAGAAGCAGCCCATGTTCATTCTCTCGCATGAAGAAGGCTTCCTCATTCTTTCCAGATCATACCTGCCCAAGCTCAGCGCCATGGCTTGCCCAGGAGGGACATTTTGAAGATGACAGTAGCTGACGCTGTGCGGGTGCTTCTGCAGTCATGATTCTAAGTGCTCCAAGTAGATACACCCGTTCGTCACTCACAACAACCCAATAAAGTTGCTGTGATTGTTATCCCCATTTTATAGATGAGAAAACTGAGGCACAGAGAGGTGAAGTAACTTGCCCAGTGTTACACACCTAGCGCGTGTCATTGCCGGGATTAAACTTCCACAGTCTGGCTTCAGAGTCTACACAGGCAGCCACCACACTGTCACCTCCCAAACACACAGACCTGGATGTGATGAGGGAGGGACCAGGATGAACCAGGGTGCACCTCGGTCACCTCAAACCTATCCCAGCCCTGGAGCTGCATTGGGGAAGGGAGGGGGCTAGGAAGTTGTTCCCAAGTCCGACTTCAAGCGTCCCCAGAGCCTGCTGTTCCCAGAACTCTGACATTTCTGGGTGACTGCTCACAAGTTCCCCTGAGGCTTCTGTGGGCCTCACGGATGCTCTCCTTTATAATGTGGCCATGGTGTCTGTTGAGGGGATGGGGGCCTGGCTCTAGACTAAAGGGGCTGGGGCCACTCCACTGGGCGGCACGGCCTGGCACTCTCCCACAGGGATGGGCCTCCCTGACATGCTGCGGAGTCTACAGTCTTAGAACCAAACCATGTAGAGTCGTTCTGTGTGTAGGGCTCTCTCCCGACAGTGGCCTGCCAGCCAGTAGGTGTCAGCTGCGGCTCTGCGGCCTTGTCTGGTTTTGTCCTGTGCAAAGTAGCACCAACAGTGGCTAGCATTTATTGAGCGTTTACTGTGGGCCAGAGACTAGCCTACATTTGTCTCTCAATTTGATCCTCTCCCTGGTAATCTTATAAGGCAGACACTATTTTCATCCTCATTTTCTAGGTGAGGAGGCTGAGGCACAGAGAAGTGAAGTAACATGCCCAAGGTCACACAGCCGGGCCCCCACTGGTCAGTTTGGACTTGAGTCAGTCCTCTTCAGCACCACCCCGCTGACCTCTGGCAGTGGGGGGGTCGAAGAAGGAAGATAATAAATGTAAAAAGCTTCTCCTGGTGGCTGGTGCAGAGCCCCTGATAACTCTTAGATGAATGACTTTTCGGAAGTAGAAAGCTAGTTGGATGGCTTCCCTGACACCATGACATTTGCCCTCCCCTGATGCCCGCCGGGACCTCCACCCCTTCCTCTCCTGCGGGTGGTCACACTGTGCTCTCTTTAGGCCCCTCACATGTCACTGGGTCTTAACTTGTTGCGGGATGTTTTCTGTCCTTTTGGGGTAGGTTCCAGCTGTTCTGGCCACTTCTTTTTGTAAGTTCCCCTTTCAGACGCAAGGCACACCTAACCTGCATGTTCCTGCATAGATTCTGAGGCTTCCTGAATCTGCCCCAGCCTCTCCTGCCCAGTCACCCACCTCCCCGGCCCCCATCCCACCCCCGGCGCTCCCTGCTCTGGCCACAGGGCCTCACTTCTCCGGTCCTGTGCGACGTGTGCTCCCCTCCTGCTGTCCCATGACCCTGAATGCCCGTCTTGCCCTTGCCCTCCCCTTGCCTGGCTGACTCCTGCCCACCCTCCAATCTCATCAGAGACGTCACTTTCTCCAGGAAGCCCCTCCCCACTCATCCCCCCACCTCCAGGCGGGACCATTTTTCCTCCTCTGCACCCACACTGCCCGCAAGTCACCCCATCTGGCTCTGATCACGCGGTACCGTGAAGGTTTGTTTACTGGTCTCTCTGCCCCTCAGGACTCTGAGCCCTTGGGAGCAGGCCTGTGTCTGGGTCATCTCCACATCCCCTGGCCTGGCACTGGGTCTGCCCTTAGTGGGCGCTCCCTGTGCCTGTGGAATGAAGGGCTGCTGAAGCGACACTGCCGTGGCCTCTCAGGATGGATGGCAAAGCAGGAGACCCCTGGGGAGGCGGGAGACCCCTGGGGTGGCAGGTGGTAGGGCCCTGCACCTGGACTTAGCCTTGATCCGAAGGTGGGAGGGTAGGAGGTGAGGGAGCTGGGTGGAGGGTCCGCAGCCTGACGGGTACTCCCTGACTGAAGGGCGTGTAGTCAAGGGCAGCCAGTGGAGGCCTAGAGAGCCTGTGGCCGCCATGCTGTGAGGAACACATGAAAACCTGGAGTGTCTAGAGTGTTAGCGCCAGAGGGGTCCCTGGAGGTCCTCTCCTCAGCGCCTTCCTTTTACCGCACTTGTACCTGTGACCCACGGAGGGGAGAGGGGCTTCCCCAAGTCACCCAGCAAACCAGGGACAGAGCTGGGGAAGAAACCGGAATGTTCCAGATCTTGCAGGCCCGAATAGGTGTGCCCGTCAGAGTATGGGAGGGGGTGTCTTTAGCCTGTCGCCCCCCAAGGTTCCTGGTGCCCTCCAGGCCCTCGAATACTCTCTTCCCTCCCTCCTGCAGGTGAACCTGGTGCTGGGGGATGGCCGGTCCCTGGGCCTCACCATCCGTGGGGGAGCCGAGTACGGCCTGGGCATTTACATCACTGGCGTGGACCCGGGCTCTGAAGCGGAAAGCAGCGGGCTCAAGGTGAGAGACCCCTGACTCCCAGGGAGGGGATGGGGCGCCAGGCTGAACGTGCTGGGGCGAGGGAGGGAAGGACCTGTGTGTGGAGCCCTGTGCAGCTGATTTCAACGGGACGTCCGGCAGAGTAGTCAGCACCCCACGCGAAGGACCTGTCCCGGCGGAGAGCCCTCCCCTGGCTGCACGGCTCTAGTTCAGAGCTCAGAGCGGGCAGCAGGAGCCGCCACCACTCCCGAGCCCCGAGTTCTCCTAGCCGTCCGCAGAGCAGGGCAGCCTCCCAGTGTTTTGGAAACACTGCTGATGGCCTGTGATGGCCCCGACTTCAGGGTTGTTTGCGGTACTCGGAGAGGGAAGAGGAGAGGAAGCTGCAGGCCGGGGTGGGTTTGCACCGGGCAGCCTCGGGGCTGGCGTTTGATCCAGAGCAACCAGCAATTAGCTGTCCTTTTAAAGAGGGCTATCTGTGTGCTCAGCATCCGTAATTGACGTTACACATATCATCTCATTGAACCTTATCCCGTGGGGTAGTATGTTATTACCCGAATTTCCCGGTTGGGGAAACTGAGGCATGTAGAGGTTAAACAGACTTGTTCAAGGTCATGCAGCTGATCAGTTGCAGAGCAGGGTTTGAGCCCAATTGTCTTAATTCCAAAGCCCATGGTCTTAACTGCTACACTGTATCCCCTTCTGGGGAGGGCCAGGAACTGGCTCAGAGCTTTGCTGGGGGAGGTGACAGTGAGTGAGGCAGAGACTGTCCACAAGGGCACTGGACTCAGGACACCTAGTCACCTAGATAAATGGCAGCATGCTTTGGGGCTAAATCCTGGTGGCAGGGATGCCACAGCAGCAGTGACCCTGGGCACAGGTGGCGTTTGAGCCACATCTTGTGGGACGAGAGAGGCTGTTGGGTAAATGGGCTGGGCTGTGGAGCTGTCTGGTTGAAGGTGCCATGTGGTTTGACCGTGTGTGACTGGATGGGCAACTATAGCCACATGTGAGGCTGGGAGTGAAGGCACGAGATGAGGTCGTGCCTTCCTAACAAAGGGCCTTGAATGCCCCACTGACGGAGGGAAGCGGATTCTCTGTGTGGACGAGAAGAAGGGTCATGGCGGATCAGAGTGGTGGTCAGGAGACCTCTTCCCCCACCAAGCCACAAAGGATGAGGCTGGAGTGGCAGAGAGACAGGAATGAGACTGCAGCCTCATCCTCCATGCTGTGGCTCGGGGGGTTCTCTTAGGAAACACGGCGTAATGGGAAGAGCTCTGGCTCTGGAGTCCAGATCCCAGCTTTGCTGCTTTTCTTTTAGTAGCTGTGTGACCTTGGAGAATCCCTCTACCTCTCTGAGTTTCCCTTCCCTTTCCCAGATAATAACAATATATAGCATCTCTTTCTCAGAAAAAAATGAGGAACAAACTCACAGTGACCTTAAAAATAAAGGTTAAAATTATTCAGGGTCTGTGTTATGGACTGAATGTTTGTGTTCCTCCCAAATTCATACCTTGAAACCCTAACCCCCAAAGTGATGATCCTAGGAGGTGTGGCCTTTGGGAGGTGATTGGGTCATGAAGGTAGAACCTCATGAATGGAATTAGTGCCCTTAGAAAAGGGACCCCAATGAGATCCCTGGCTGTCTTTCCGCCTTGGGAGGATACAATGAGAAGGAAGTTGGCAGTCTGCACCTCAGAAGAGGGTCCTCCCCAAAACCTGACCGCACTGGCTCCCTGATCTCAGACATTCAGCCTCCACAACTCCAAGAAGTAAATGTCCGTTGTCTATAAGCTATCCAGTCCATGGTGCTTTGTTATACAGCCTAGACTGACTGAGACAGTCTGCTCTTTCCCAAGCACTTTATGTCATAAAATCACCTAAACCTCCCAACACTCCTGCGAAAGCAGTTCTTCCGATAGCCCATTTTATAGGCACAGTGTCTGGGACTCAGAGAGCTGCATAGCTGTGAGAGGCAAAGCCGGGATTCCCATCCAGGAATCAGAATTCTGGTTCTAGAACTGTGCTGGTTACCAGGCCAGCCTGGGCGGGGGTGGGGAGAGGAGTAGATGCCCCACAAATGTTGGTAGGCTCTAGGTGATTCTGAAATGCCCTGGGTCTCCGGCTTGCTATGCTCTCAGCGAGTAAAGATGATTCCTTGTTGGGACTCCAAAAGGAGACAATCTCATGGTATTCTACATGCAGATTGTAGTTAATAAATTTGTTATTTTGTATGAATTTTAGATTTACTGAAAAGTTGCAAAGAGATTACCCATTTGTTCTTTATCCGGCTTCCTCTAATGTTAACATCTTATAACCATGATGCGTTTGTCAAGACTAAGAAACTAACATTGGTACAATACTGTTAAACAAACTACAGACTTTATTCAGAGTTCACCAGTTTTCCCACTAATGCCCCTTTTCTATTCTAGGATACAGTCCAGTTCAGCATAGCACGTTGTGTTTAGCCTGTATGCATTTTTAATTCCATTTATTTTCCCCAAAATTTCAAAAAAGATTCAAGTCAGTTTCTAGACACACAGTAAAGATTGTTTTAAAAGATTAAGTGAGGAAATCGGGAGGAAGAAAACTGGAGGCAGAGAGAAAGAGAGAAAGCCGAGGTGAGAGTCCTTCCGAGAACACTCGCCGCGTGGGGCTGCAAACCGCTACAGGCAGCACACAGATTTGACTCCAAGCTTCCTGGCAGCCAACACAAAGAGGGAAGCAGGTCAGGGACATTTGTAAGATGAAAACAGACCAACTGTGCTGGAGAAGCCTGGTTATTCCTCTTCCTGAGGCCTGAGGGCAGTTTTCCTCTGGTCCTTCTTAGGGAGGATGCTGTGTGATGATGTAAGCAGTGTCTTCAGTGACAGCAAATGCATGAGCAGGTTCCATACTTTGTTGGTGGTGAATACACTCTTACTGAATCCATGTTAAGAGAAAGTGGGAGCGGGGAGCGGCAGCGTGCCAGAGAGATGACATGCTAGGTTCTGGCCGGAGAGGACTGAGCATCTCTCTGTCTCTCTCTGTCTCTCTATCTCTCTCTCTCTTTCCCCCTCTGATTACTGACAGGTGGTAGCTTTGCTATCGTTTTAGCCACTTACTGAGCAGTTACTATGTTAGGACTGCGCTAAATGCTTCACATTGTCTTACTAACTTTTGCAACAGTGTATGAAAAGGGAACGTCCTTCTCCCTCTTTGACAGGTGGCAGAACAATAGCAAGCAGCTTGCCCAAGGTCGCCCAGCTAGGAAGCGCTAGATTTGGACTCACACCTGCTCAATCCAAGTCCATGCTCTTAACCACCATGTTCCACTGCCTCCCAGTGATAATGTGGGTGTTACCATCTCCAGTTTACTGTTGAAGAAACCAAGCCTCATGGAGATAAAAGCCAAATTCTTTCTCATGTCAGAACTGGGATTTGAACCCAGGCCTCACAGAGCCTAGGCTTGCCCTGTTTGGGGGAAATGGGAGGCCTAGGACCTGCCCTGACCAGCTGTGTGAAGGTGGACTTGTCCCCTGCTCTCTGGGCCTCAGTCTCCCAGCTCAGACAGTCAGCAGTTGAACGGTTGGGCAGGCGGATCTCTTGAGGCTTTCTCCTAGATCTGCACATTTTCCCGGCCTGAGAGCACCAGTGGGTGCGCAGGTACAGGAATGTGATCCGTTCTTCTTCACCTGCAGGTTCCCATACCCACTGAGAGATGCCAGAGTAGGTAACCTGCCGGCAGATCCCTCTTGTGTGTGGAAGGAAGGAAGGAAGTGGGCATTACATGCAGGCAGTGGGTCTCCCTGGCTGCCCCTCCTGTCCTTCCTTGCATTTAATCAGCAGATATATGCTAAGGATTCCTGAGTGCCAGACACTGTACTTGCCCTGTGGCTTCTGAGCTGAGCCAGACAGACACAGTCCCTGACGTCCTGGAGCTTACTTTCTAGTGGGAAGACAAGGGCAGAATAAGTTCCACAACTGTTTGTTTAATTACAATTGTGATAAATACCAGGATGGCAAAGTACATGGAACTCTGTCTGGTGGTAGATATCCAGGAAGGCTTCCTGGAGAAAGAAACATTTCAGTTGAAATTTAAAAGGAGAAAATTAATTATGTGAAAGAGGAAAGGAGAATTTCAGGCAGAAAGGACAGAAAATGCTGAGTCCCTGAAGTGGAAAGAAGTGTTCCAGGATGCAAAGGAAGACCAGAGTTGGCCAAACGCAGAAAGCCAGGCAGGGAGAAGGTGCCAGGTGATGCTGAGGAGGTGAACAGCCAGATCACACAGGGTGTATAATGCACCCAACACTGCAGCCATGAAAAGATGATGCTTGAGATCTGCAGTTATTAATATGGAAGGATGTCCATGGTATGTTATTAGGTGGGAAACAGACTGCCAAACCATGTATCTATCAGGATCGCATGCATGTTGTATACGTATACAAAAATATGCCCAGAGAAACGTCTACACGTGGTTATCCCGAGGTGGGAAGATTATGGATGATTTTCATTTTATTCTCTACATCCTTATACAGTGTCTGAATGGAGCAAATACTAGTTTTATAGTCACGGAAACAGCAGCAATAAAGCAGTTTCCATTTTGAAACAAGGCAGAGGAAAAATATTCCATAGAAGTTCCTCAGTTACTTTAGTTTGCTTCTCAGTTGTAGGCAGTCAGAGGCTTTATTTGCTCATAAAATGCCCGCCTTCAGTAAAGTCCCCTCCATCTTCAGTCCCCACCGCAGTAAAGCATTTTATATTCCCTGCCACTGTTTTACTTTCTGCTCCAAGGTTCCTCGCATATGCTAACACCTGCCTGCACTCACTCAGGCGTCAGGGACTGATTGATTCTGTTTGTTGCCAACGCACTTTCCATGGAATTAGGCATATTGAAATGGAATAAAGGGGCTTGGCCGTGTGGGCGGTAGAGCCAAGAACAGGCTTTATTTGGACATAGGGCTCCTTGCCACCGTGCAGAGCTTTCCTGGGGCAATAGTTCCCCTTGTGCCTGGCTTCCAGCCGCTCCCTTAGCTCCTGAGGGGCCCTGTGAGTCCAGCCAACACTGCTGGGAGGAGAAGCTCCTAGGGGGAGGTCAGGCACTCACTTCCCAGTATTCA
>NW_020175018.1:1202047-1251521 GCF_003031525.2 Neophocaena asiaeorientalis asiaeorientalis | reverse complement strand
ATCTTAGGCTGACTGCCCCTTCGGCATTGATCTCTAGACCTCTCTTACTCCTTTGCACCTGCCCCCAGCAAACCCTACCAGAGAATGGGCCGTAAAACTTTGTTCCTTTAAGGACAGCCAGAATCGACAGGCATTTAAAACTAACAATAATGGTAGCAGTTTATTAACCAGTTATTATGAATTGGGCACTGTGCTAAACGCTTCAGATTCACCCTTATTTAATCCTCCAGTAACCCTACGGCATTTAATAATGCCATTTAATAGATGAGCAGCTGAGGCTCAGAGGGGTGTAGTACCTTGCTCAGGATCACACGGGGATCCGGCCCTAGCCCTTCAAGCCCTCTGAAAGCCATGGGCTTTTCTCTGCCACCTCCCTGGTCCCCTAAACTGGCTAAATATCAAAAGAATGCGGAGGAAAGAAACAACGGCCACTTAGTCAACTTAGAAGTCACCAAGCTTCTGAAGCCCGGAGTGGTTGTCCCTGACCCTGCCCAGCTCCTCGGCCTTCACCCTTGAGGTCATTGCAGGGTGGGAGGCCCATTTTGTTTTCGCCAGTGGGAGCCACGCTTCCATCCTGGCTGGGGTTCCCTGGGGCAGGATCTCTGTTCTCATGAATGCCCCACCCTTGGGGTCACCACTGTGCTACTTGTGGTCTTGGGGCCGGCCGTGAAGCATCAGCTTCACATTCGATGTCTCAGTGGCTATGGGGATGAACTGCTACTTTGCAGATCTGTCGTGTGTGCTGTGTGTCCGCTAAATTGGAGAAGCCAACTGGGCCTCTGCAGACTGGCGTTTGCCAGGGTCCTCTCTAGACTAAGCCTGGGATGGCATCCTTTGCAGAACACTCACCCAGTAGCAGGTGATCTCCACGTGTCAGCTCTTACCCTCACCACAGCTCCATGAGGTGGGAACTTGTAATCCCATCATAATTTGGGATTATTTATTAATGACTGTCTCTTTTCTGAGATCCCAGCAGCATGGGGCAGAGACTGGGTGTTCTTTACACACTGTTATCGCCCTGCCCACACAGTGCCTGGCACACCGTGGGTGTCTTGAATGAAGGAGTCAGTGGCTGCAGCTGAGGCAGGCCCCAAGCCAGGTCTTTTTTTTTTTTTTCACATCTTTATTGGAGTATAATTGCTTTACAACGGTGTGTTAGTTTCTGCTTTATAACAAAGGGAATCAGTTATCCATATACATATGTTCCCATATCTCTTCCCTCTTGCATCTCCCTCCCTCCCACCCTCCCTATCCCACCCCTCCAGGCGGTCACAGAGCACGAGCTGATCTCCCTGTGCTATGCGGCTGCTTCCCACTAGCTATCTGTTTTACGTTGGGTAGTGTATAGTCTTTTTGACTCCAAAGCTCCAATCTTGACCGCTGCTTCATTTGCATCCTGGCCTGAACACGGCACAGAGCTGGCAGCTTTGTTAAGGGATGAATCCTGATGAGAGGTGTTAGTGGTTTTTACAACTACCTGGCATGGGCCTGAGCAGTCAGACCCTTTCCCTTAGAGACTCCTGCCTTCATGTCGAAGAAGCTGAGGAGCAGCCACGGCCCGCAGTGAGTTTGCTCATCCAAGGTGCCCATGGGCATTTGGTGCCCCCTTCATCTCTTCTGTGATGAAGGATAAGTGACAGGAATCCATCTATATGCGTAGATCCCAGCCTCCAACCCTCCCATTTTACACATGGGGAGACTGAGGACCAGAAGGAGGGGAAGGACTGGCTGAGGATCATGGGTCCAGACGCCTCTGGACAGAGCCCCTCCATCATCTGGCAGTTCGACTTTGCCTGCTGACTCTGTCTCTATGTGTCCCTGAAATAGTTCTGCTGGGAGAGAATGAGCCAGGAATGCTCTCCAAGGCTGCCGTCTGTGTATTCTTGGTGGGAAAAGGGTGTGGCTACTACCTTGTTTAGTAAGGATCCTTTAAAAGTACTTTTATCTGTGATTATGGCTGATTTTACAGCAGTCCTCATGAAGATGACGAAAATTACCTCTTAACATTTATATAGTTCGTAACAGTAAAAAAAAAAAAAAAACTTAGATAATAAGGGCATGTTACAAGCAACTCTCTGCCTATGAATTCTCTAACTTAGATGAATGAACCAATTTCTTGAAAGACACAAACCACTAATACTCAAGAAAGAAAACTAGATAACCTGAAAGTTCTATATGTGTGTCAAAGAAACTGAATTTATAATTAAAAACCATCCAAAAAAGACAACTCAAGGCCAGATGCTTCCACTAATGAACTCTTCCAAGTAGTTAAGGAAGAAAATTATGCAGTCTCTCCCTGAAAATAAAAGATGAGGGAATGCTTCCCAACTCATTTTATGAAACCAGCATTATGTAATACCAAGAACAAACACACACATTTCAGGAAAACTACACATCACTCTTCTTCGTGGGCATAGATGTGAAAATCCTCAACAAAATTTGAGAAAAACAAATCCAGCAATCTATAAAAAGGATAATATACCGTGACCAAGTGGGTTTTATCCAAGGAATGCAAGGCTGGTGCAACATTTGAAAATCAATGTTACTGAGAAAACCATGTAATCAGAAAAAGCACTTAACAATATTCTATGTCCATTTATGATAAAAACTCTAATCAAATTAGGAATCCAAGAGAAATTCCATTACCCGATGAAGGGCATCTTCACAAACCTGTAGAGAACATATTTAATGGTGAAAAACTAAAAGGTTTCCTCTAAGATTGAAATAAGGCAAAAATGTCGTCCCTCACCACTCCTATTCAGTATCATACTAGAAGTTGTAGTCAGTGCAATAAGTCCATAGAAAGAAAGAAAAGGCATACAGATCTGAAAAGAAGAAATAAAACTCTATTTACAGAGACTGATCATCTGCATAGAAAATTCCAAAGAATCTATAAAAAAAACCTCCTAGAACTAATAAATGAGTTTAGCAAGGCGGAGGGATACAAAAGTCAATTGCATTTCTATATGCTAGCAATGCACAACTGGAATTCAATATTAATAAAAACAATACAGTTTAGAGTAGGTATAAATAACAAAATATGTGCAGTATTTGTATGCTGAAAACTCCAAAAAAGACATAAATAAATGGAGATATACACTGTGTTCCTGGATAGGAAGACCGAATATTATTAAGGTGTCAGGTCTCCCTAATTTGATCTAAATTCAACACAATCCAATTCCAATCCCAGCAGGACTTTTTGTAGATATTTACAAGCTGATTGTAAATTTCGTGATGCAAAGGCAAAGAAACTAGAGGAGCTAAAACAATTCTGAAACCAAAGAGCACTGTTAGAGGACTTAGTACCTGATTTCAAGACTTACTATAAAACTATAGTAAACAAGATGATGTGGTATTAGTGAAAGGATAAACACATAGATCAGTGGAACAGAGTAGAGAGTTCAGAAATAAACCCACAAAAGCATACTTAACTGACTGTTGGCAAAGTGCAAAGGCAATTCATTGGAGAAAGGGTAGTCCTTTCAACAGATGGTGCTGGAACAATTGGACATCTGCACGCCAACAAATGAACCTCAACCTCAACCTCACGCCTTCTATGAAAATTAACTCAAAATAAATCATAGACCTAAAAGTAAAATATAACACTGCACTACTTCTACAGGAATACATAGGAGAGGGACTTCCCTGGTGGTCCAGTGGGTAAGACTCCACACTCCTGATGCAGGGGGCCCAGGTTCGATCCCTGGTCGGGAAACTAGATCCAGCATGCATGCCACAACTGGGAGTCCATGTGCCGCAACTAAGAAGTCCAAATGCCGCAGCTAAAGATCCTGCGTGCCACAACTAAGACCCGGTACAACCAAAATAAATAAATTAAAAAAAAAATTTTTTTTCAAGGAATACATAGAAAAATCTGTGTGATCTTGCATTAGGCAAAGAGTTTTTAGATGTGACACCAAAAGCATGGCCCATAAAAGAAAAAATTGACAACATGGACGTTATGAAAATTAAAAGCTTCCTTCTGCGAAAGACACACTTTTAAGAGAGCTGAAAAGACACACCACAGACTTGGAGAAGTCAATATTTTCTAATACCATTTCCGACAAAGGACTTTTACTGGAAATGTATAAAGAACTGTCAAAATGGGCAAAAGACCTGGGAAATGGTTTTGTATGGAAAACTGGTTGCATGTAGTGATAGACACATGAGTCTGTGCGCTTGTCAAAACCCACAGAACTGTTCACAGAGTAATTTTGTTATATATAAATTTTTAAAAATCAACCCGGTTGTTGCGGGGATAGATGGAGAGCAGACTGAGACAAATAAAGACAAAGGAATCTGACTATTACAGGTGATTCCCCTGACCACACTGAAAGGGAATGGAGAAGGAAGAAGCTGACCTAAGCAATTTTGGAAAACATTGTTTCTACCAGTACTGTGAGGCCAAGACAAGACGAAGTGTTCTCAGACACTGTGCTCCAGTTGGCAGATTTCTTTTTCTCAAAGGGATATGGATTAGGACTTCTGAAACTGCTTCATTTGTACAGGGTTCATTTGAAAAAATAAGTTTTAGATAGTGAGAGCCAGGTTTCTCACTCTCAGAGAAAGTTGCAAGGAAGGAAAGGGAAAACAGAATAAACCCTGTGGTGGACTCCTCAGAGGTATCAGTATGGACTCATTTACAAAAAAAAACTAAAATGTATACATTTACCCACAGATAAATAGATACAGAGATCAATATACACGTGTATATATGCGTGAGTTAGTACATACACGTATAATTCCTCACTCTATCCATTGAGAGGCATTGTACACAATTAAAATAGGTACAACTAACACTCAGATTTTAGTTTCTAAATACTATTCTCTAAATGAAAGGAACCAGGGCTCTTTGTAGGAGTCATTGATTCCGGGTCTAGGGCAGAGAAGCCTGGGGTATCTTTTGGGACCAGGAAACAAAGATGTGCTACCAAATCAACCAACCAACCAATCCGCCTATCAGATGTGTACAGAGCCAACCTGAAAGAGCACCTCATGGCCAAAGGAGAAGACAGTAAGTATCCATGGATCCATACTAATGTAATTACATAAAGAACGGAATAAATACATCAATGGGGGAGAAGCGACCACTCTTCCTTAAGGAACGATTCCCATGAAAAAATGTAGAAGGAGTAAGGGAAGAGAAAATCACCATTAGAACATCACGTTACAGTATTAATTGCTGTAGGCAAGACGCACCAATGGAAGCTAAATTGTGGGCAGAAGTTTAAGCAGAAACAGGATGTTTTGCATAGTTTCAAAGTATCTCTACCAATATATTTTGTAATTATGCAGGGAAAAAGAATGAGTTTACAGTGGAGAATCCTGGCAGGTACCAAGTTAGCCAAGTGTGATACATATTAAGAAAAAAATCTTAACTTTTTTCTAATTGTAAACATAACACTTGCTGGTTGTAGAAAAGTCAGGTCATGCACTGACTCCTGTTTGCAGTGACAGTCCCTCCTCCCCTGCCCCTGTCCAGCCTGGGACGTGACAACTGTCAGCCGTTGGCGTGTCCTTCCAGACCTTTTTCTCCCTGGCCTGTTGTGCACACAGTGATTTGGGGACCCTTGTTCATTCTGTTCCTTTTGTGAACCAACCATCAGCTTCTTAGAAAAGTGCTTCCTTTCTCAGTTCAAAACCTGACATCTCTGATTTCTAAGATTTTGACTAAGTTGTTGCCACTTCAGAGGACGAGAAGGCCCTCCTCAAAAGTCGAAGCACAAAAATGTAGCACAAGTGTATCTTAGCCATCTTGTTATCATTTTTTACTACTGCGATTTAGTGTCTGTAATGTTCTCTGCGGTCCGCTAGAGAGAAAACACAAGAAGGAGAAACGAAAAAATGTCTCCTGAGCGTGTCCATTTTCTCATCTTGAGCAGGATTTGGAGAGAGTCTTGCTGGCTAGGTGGCAGGGAGGGGGTGAGCAGCCATGTCCCTCCCCGGGCACCCCAAGCCCGTGGGTCTTTCTTGTGGTTGGAGGGCTGTGGGCATTCAGGTGGGCATCAGGTGCTGGTGATCTGGGGACCAGAGTGAGGCGTGCGCGACGCAGCACCTGGATTTGTGTCTCCTGTGTGCTCTGCACGGAAATCGTGTTGAATGGGGAGGGTGGGAGTGGGAGACAGAAGGCAGCGAAGACTCCTGGCGTCCCCAGGTGATGCGCTGGCTGAGTGTCAGTGAGAGGAGTGGTGACAGTGAACATCCACTGAGTGATTTTTCCAGCCTGGCACCCTGCTAAGTGCTCTTTAACGTTCCACCTTAATGAATCTCTAAACAATTCTTGACGTAGACGCTGTACATCCACTTCATTAAAGATGATCAAACTGAAGCTCAGGGAGGTCATTTGCTCAAGATCACACGGCAGGGAAGTGGTGAAACTGGAGTAGGGATTGGCTCCAGGACGTCCCCTGTTAGCCACGAGACCCTATAACCCTGAGCTTGTGTGATGGAAAAAAACAGACTGACGGCCCTTGGCAGCCAGGCCCTCAGCCCTCCCTGCTTCTGCTCAGGTCTCTGACATCAGCACAGTCGTGACACCTGCCCAGTGTTTCTACACACTCTGCTTTTGGATTTGGAACCTGGAGGATTCTCCTGGCCGTTCAGAATATGTTTAAGTAAAAGTATGGTGGAAATGGCAGAAGGTACGGCAGTGTGAGGGTAGTAATAATAATAATGTTAATAAGGAGCGATAATAATAGAAGTTAGGGCGGAGGAGTCTTCCAGTATTTCTAATTGACAGTAATAATCATAGGAATCACCAACATCTGGGGAGTGCTCCCTCTGTGCCAACCAGGGTGCTTAGTGAGTGCTGTCCCTGCACTGAGTCATTTAATTCTCCCAGCAACCCTGCGAGGAGGCAGTAGAATCATCCTCATTTTAGAGATGGGCAATCAAGGCCCAGAGAGGTTAAGTAATACGCCCAAGGTCACACAGCTGGTAGGTGGAGGAGCTGGGATTGAAACTCAGGCAGGTCTGGAGCTTAGTCACAGAAATCCAGTTCCCACCTCTCCCTTCCCTCATACCCCCTCCTCTGGCCAACTGCAGTGGCTCTTACACGACTTAGAGGGTCGTCCCTTTGTAAAATGGTTCTCACGCAAACTGGGCATCTTGCGCTTACTGCCCCCGGGAGGTGAGGGAGGAGTGAATAATCCTTGACTTCGGGTTGTTTCTCTGTGTATGTGGTGTGTGTGCTCCTGCCTCCACACACCGAGCGATATTCCTGAAATCTGCAGAGTAACGACAGCACAAAAGCATTAATAGTCCCCGACCACTCCCAGCCCAGTGCCGCCCAGGACGGATCATCTCGCCTGTCCTCATTGCAGCCCCACGCGGAGGTACTGATTGTTGTCATCCCCATTTCATGGATGAAGAGACTGAGGCTCAGTGAGATTAAGCAGCTCGCCCCAAGGCGTGTTCTTAGCTGGCAGAGAATTGGCAATTCAAATGCAGAGCTCTCTGAGGCTACGTGCTCGCCTCCGTTGCCAACCGGATGGCTGAACACAGAAGTCAGAATGTCTCTGACCGGTAGCGTGGTTTTTTAAATTTTACACTGAGAAAGGCTTTGTCCGTGTTTCTGTGCTTCCAAACTCAGTGCTCTTTCCATTCGCAGGGACAGCAAATAATCTCTATCTTGTGTGCCAAGGCCATTTAATTAGCGTAGCTGCAGAAGTGTTTGTACTTGTGTGTTTGCGACTGGGTTCCACCAGAAAGAATACTTTGCTAAGCTAAGGCTCTCGCAGTAGTGTCTACTGTGAACAGACGGGGGACCTGGGTCCCGGATGACTGGATGTGTGCCATCTCCATGGGAGAGCACGGGCCTAGCTCAACTTTTAAGATTATATAAATAAGAATTTATGATTAAAGCTGTACTTCAGCAAGAAAGTATTATTTGGGGAAAACTAATAACAATGGCAACCACTTCTCATACCCACTGTGTCAGGCGCTGTGAGCCATTACCAGGCAGTGTCACGTGGTGGTTAAATGCACACACTTTGGAGTCATAATTACCAGCTGTATCACTTTATCTCCCTGGACTCAGTTTCCCCATCTGTAAAGCTGGGAAAATAATACCTTTAGGAACTTGCGCGGATGTAGCCAGAGAATCTCTATAAAAGCACTTAACACAGATAAAAGTATTCAGAATATGCTGGCTTTGCATAGCACAGGGAGATCAGCTCGCTGCTTTGTGACCACCTAGAGGGGTAGGATAGGGAGGGCGGGAGGGAGACGCAAGAGGGAGGGGATACGGGGATATACGTATGCATATAGCTGATTCACTTTGTTATACAGCAGAAACTAACACAACATTGTAAAGCAGTTGTACTCCAATATTAATGATAGGACATTTTGCAGAAGACTGGGGCCAATGAAACATTTGCTTTGCTAACCTGCAATGTATATAGGAATGCTCTAGGTAAATAGAACCAACAACACAATAAGTGATTATCAAAATATTAGTCATGTTGCATAGTTAGGTCTCTACCTTAAGACTGAATCTGACACAACACTGTAAAACAACTATACCCCAATTTTTTAAAAAAAGGCTGAAAACACACAAAAAAAGCAATTATACTCCAATAAAGATGTTAAAGAAAAAAAATATGCTGGCTTTAAAAAATTTATTTCTGGTTTTCAGTATCAGCCTGTAAGTAAATAGAATTGGTTCTGTTTGTGGATGAGAAAAATGAGGCTCCGAAAGTGGGAGTGATTTGCCCAAGGTCACATGCCAGGAAGGGGCTGGCCAGGGTCACAGGCCTGGCTCTCAGCTCTAATGCCCACCCACGTGGTTTCCGCTGTGGGTCCTGCCTCCCCGGTGAAGGGTCAGTCTGGCGTGGCCCCACCGGGATGGAATAAACCCAGGCTGTTCCTTCAGTTCCTCACCGGCATGCCAGCCCGGGCCCTGCACGGAGCCTGCTTGCGAGGAATTGTGGCAGAGCAGCCCCTGATTGCTTGGAGCCTTGAAAGTCCCCTGGCTCTTTCAGCAAGAGGTGGGATGACAGCTTTCACATCATTGCCAAGCTCCACCTTAGAAGACTGGCTTTGCCTCCCTTCTCAAGCCCCTCGCTGGAGCAGGGCCTTCTCTGCCAGGCCTTTCCCTGGGGCTGCCTTTCCCTGGGGTGTGATGGTCACCTCTTTCTCCTGGGTGGGAATCCATGAGCTGTGAACCTCCAGCTGGCATCTTGCTTCCCTTCCAAGGACTGTGCGGGAGGAGTTGTGCTTCCCGTAGATTCCAGGTTCTCTAAAAATAGTCAAAATAATGATACCAGCACCATCACCACCTGTGTCCTAAGTACCATGTTGTCAAGACTCAATGAGCGAATGCAGGTAAAGCCCAGTGCCTGCACAGGATAAGCTCCCCTCAAATGGTAGCTCTGGTTATGTGAGTGGTCTTCAGTATCCACGTGAGTGTGTGTGCTCATGGGTGAGACTGGTCCTTGATGGCATCTAAAACTCTCGGGTAGCTGATGGATCTGCCCAGATGATGAACCCTTTCCGAGGAGCCAGAAGGTGGTTTCTTTCCCGAGAATCCTGGCACGTGCTGGGCGACAGTGTTAGCCTCTGCCCCCCCACCCCACTCCCACCGGCTGTGCCATATTCTCAGTCCTTCCATAGCATGCTCTCCTCGCCCGGTTTGTGAACTAGCCTCTGCATGTGTGTTTAGTAAATTGCAAACGTTCCGAGTTGCTTAGTCCTACCTCCTGACTTTTAAAGGGGCCCCTGCTAGGGTAGTAATTGCTCCCAGGCAGGCTGTTGCCAAAAAGAGTAACACTTAGTTTCTGCAGGGAGGCCACTGTGAAGCAGGAGCCCAGCTGTGGCTCGCCCTGGTCACAGCAAAAGGGGAGAGCGTTCGTTCAGGTGCCCGTGGCCCCCATGAGCATGCTGTCCACAGGAGGCAGACTGGGCTTCCAGGGGCTGGCTCTCCTTATCATCCCTGTCCCAGGTGGCCAAGGGAAGGGCCCGAGGAGCTGGGCGGCAACCAACCAGCACGGGAGGGTCGTCAGTTGCCCTCTGGCTCCACATGTGGCCATGCCAAGTTCGGTGCCTGTATATCGGGGATGTGCATGGTTCGCTGGATCTGAGGTCAGCCTGTTCCGCCGTTTCATAAGGGAAGCAGTGATCAGCGAGCATTTCCTTAGCCCCTGCTGTGGGATAGGGCACACGTGACGGGCTTTGAGAGAGGTCAGTAACCATGCTGGGCAGCGCTTCAGGCGCTTGACCGTGCATACAAATTATCAGGGACCTTGTCAAGTGCAGATTAAAATTCTGCAAGTGTTGCAGTTATTATGGCCTCATAACTATCCCAAAAGCAAGAGGTGTGCAATAGCCACAGATTCTGCTTAGCCTTGCTGCGGATCAGGAAGTGGACAGGCCACAGCCGGGCAGCTTGTCTCGGCTCCGTGATCCTCAGGTTACAGCTGGAAGACTCAGTCTGGGCACCGGAGCCACTGGGAGGCTTGTTTTGTCTCATGTCTGGAGGTTGGCATTGGCTGCTGGCCGGGGGCCCCCAGCTCTTCCCTGCACGGGCCTCCCTGTGCCATCTTCTCACAGAGCTAGTTTGGGCTTCTTCTAAGCATGGTGGCTTAGAAAGGGATTCTGAGGGCGTGGGTCCTGGGAGAGAGACAAGTAGAGCTCTATTCTTTTTATGACCCAGCCTCAGAAGGCAGGTTCAAGGGGAAGGAAATAACTCTTACTTCCTGTATCAGTTTCCTAGGGCTGTTGTAACAAATGATCGTCACAACCTTAGTGGCTTAAAACAACATAAATTTATTCTCCCACAAATCAAGGTGTCGACAGGGTCATGCTCCTTCTGAAGGCTCTAGGAGAAAATCCTTCCTTGCCTTTTCCAGCTTGTGGTGTTCCTGCCATTCCCTGGCTTGTGGCAGCATCCCTGCAGTGTCTGCCTCTTCGTCACTTGGTCTTCCCTGCATGTCTCTGGGTCTCACATCTCTCTCTCCTTTCTCTTCTATGGATGCCAATCATTGGATTTAGGGCCCACCCTAAATCCAAGATGATCCCATCTCAAGATCCTTAACTTAATTACATCTGCAGAGATCTTATCTCCAAATAAGGTCACATTCAACAGGTACTGGGGGTTAGGACTTGGACATCACTTTTTTGGGGGGAGAGACATTTCAACCCACTACAGCTCCTGATGGAGAGTGGCAAGGTTCTAGGAGAGCATATAAGACTTGGAAAATTTGGGATGGGGACTGCGATTCTGCATTTCTCATAAGCTCCTAGGTTGTTGATACTGCTGGACAAAGATACAGGCTACTGTTCTCAAATCTCAGTCTACTGAGGAGGAGGGAGGAGTAAATAGCAAGCTAGGTACCATATTAATACCAAAACCACATAATATTTGAATAACACACAGTATCTACTATGTACAGTCACTTGACATATATTAGCTCCTTTAAACCTTCACAGCCACCTTTTAAAAAGGTTTTTGTCCCTTTTCACGGATGTGAGGCTCAGAGAGGTTAAATGACTTAACCAAGGTCACACAGCCAGGAAGTGGTGGAGCCAGGACTTGAACCCAAGCAGAGCTGGTTCAAAATCCTTGCAGTTACTACTGCACTCCCCTGCCTGGGCTGGGACCTCGGGAGGGAGCCATCAGCCCAGCGGAGGAGAGCCAGTGTGGCTGCAGAGAGGAAGTAGTTGCCTAGCTGGGCCTTACAGGGTATTCACTTAGGCACCTGAGATTTGCTAAACGTGTGTGTGTGCCTGACACAAAAGCAGGAGCCAAAAGACATGTGCTTTCTGCCCTCGTGTAATCTGGTTGGGGTGTTGACTGTGGACAATTATACCAGGTAGAGAAGTGAAGGAACGGATCTTCAGGGAGGTACTAGCAAGAGCAAAGGCACAGAGACGTGGGCTGGGGCTCAGAGGTGTGCTGAGGGGAACCTGGGGGCTGACTGAGAGGAGAGGCAGGGCGGGGGGGGCATGGGGCGCGGAAGGAGACCCCTGGCTTTTCCCAGGCCTCACCGATGGCTGGACAAACCTGGAGAGACAGACACACAGCACTTGGACTGATTGCTTTCACTGCAGAATCAAGGAGCTGTTTGCTGTAAGGCAGACAGAAGGAAGCCAAAGCTTTCAGAGGTTGGGGAGTCCAGAGGCCTGGGTGGGGCTGTGTACTAGAACTATTAACTCACACCCTTTGGGGGACTTTGTTTCCTTTTTGTTTATTTTTTCCAGCTATTAAAGGAATAGATTCAATATGTAATACACACACAAAAACATGCGACAGTAGAAGGACCCAGATGTCCTACCTTCCAAAGACAACCTTTGTTAACATCTTCTATTTTTTTACATATAATTCGCATACCATAAAAATCACCCTTTCAAAGTATGCAAATCAGTGAAGTACATTCATAAGATTGCACAACCATCACCAGCATCTAATTTTAAAACATCTTCATCATCTCCCCCATCCCGTGCAAAAAATTCCTGTACCCTTTTAGCAGTCACTCCCATTTCTGTCTCTAAAGATTTGCCCATTTGGGGCATTTCATATCAGTGAATCATAGAATATGTGGCCTTGGTGTCTGACTCCTTTCACTTAACATAGTGTTGTAACATATATCAGTAAATTCCTTTTTATAGTGAAATAATATTCTGTTGTGTAGCTAAAACATATTTTGTTTGTCCATTTGTGAGTTGATGGACATTTGGGTTGTTTCCGTCTGTTAGCACCTTGATGTAGCTTCTTATTCCTTTCTCTGTACACTTTTACACAATGATATTATACAGTATATACTAATTTGCATCCCACATTTTCACTTGCGTTTTCCCATGTGATTAAAAACTTCTCATATTCCCCAAAAAAAAAAAAAAAAAAAAAAAACTTCTCATAAGTGCAATTTGTAATAGCTGCATGATAACACTCCATCTTCTGGCCGAATTATAATTTACCTAACCATTCCCTTGAAGTCAGTCAGTTTAGTTGTTTCCAATTGAAGTAAGATTTTAAAAGGAGCAACAGATGAGAGAAACCTCAGGGGATCTTTCCAGAAGAGCTTAAATCGCCTCCCAGCCTATCTGTGCTGAGCCCAGAGAGGGACGAGAATGACTTATCCCAAATTACTAAGAGACAAGGATTGGACTGGATGGTGTAAAAAAGATTCTCCTCCAGGGTGGCATAGCAGATCTGCCAAGGGCCCAGGCCCGCTCTTCCCCAGACCCCCAAATGTCAAGGGAGATGTTAGCTTTATGTCATGCCCCCCTGGCAAATTTTTACGTTTCTTTTTTGAATTTATTTTCTTTACAAATTTGCAAAAATTTTCTTTACAAATTTGCAAAAATTTATTTTGCAGTCTGGAAAGCAGAGAAAATGAATGAAGAGCTTGAAATTAAAATTGCCTGGAATTCACCTCTCAGAGGCAACTCCTGTGAACGTTTTGGCATATTCCTTCCCAGTCTCTTTAACACATTTGAAGACCACATTAGTTGGGCAATTTTAAGATAACATTAAAAAACCTGAATTCACAAGTAAAGCATGACCACTGTAGAAGATGTAAAAAATCCTACACTAAGGGAAAACCTCATGCAGCAGTCTAGGTGTCTGTCCTTCCAGAGTGTTAACGCTCACAGGGCATAGGATATGGACGAAAATAGTTCAGCAAAGTTGGGGTCAGACTCTTTGCTTTCCGCCATCCTCCATAACATCTTTCCATTTCAGAAAGACCTTTGCAAAATATTCAGGTACAGAGTGGTGTTACGTGATTCCATTTTTTTTTAAGAAGAGAAGTATATTTGTACATACTTACATATGTGGAGAGAGTTCCTGGGAGGATGCCCAAGAAACTGTTCATGGTGGTTACTTTTTTTACAAAAATTATACAGTTATACAATTTTTTTTTTTTTTGCGGTACGCGGGCCTCTCGCTGTTGTGGCCTCTCCCGTTGTGGAGCACAGGCTCCGGACGCGCAGGCTCAGCGGCCATGGCTCACGGGCCCAGCCGCTCCGCGGCATGTGGGATCTTCCCGGACCGGGGCACGAACCGTGTCCCCTGCATCGGCAGGCGGACTCTCAACCACTGTGCCACCAGGGAAGCCCTACAGTTATACAATTTTTAGAGATTACACTCCATTTACAGTTATTACAAAATATTGGCTATGTTCCCCATGTTGTACAATACATCCTTGAGCCTATCTTATACCTAATAGGTTGTACCTTCCACTCCTCCACTCCTATATTGCCCCTCCCCCTCTCTCCCCACTGGTAACCACTAGTTTGTTCTCTATGTCTGTGGGTCTGCTTCTTTTTTGTTATATTTACTAGTTTGTTGTATCTTTTAGGTTCCATATATAAGTGATGTCATAGATTTGTCTTTCTCTGTCCAACTTATTTCACTTAGCATAAATCCCTCCAAGTCCATCCATGTTGCTACAAATGGCAAAATTTCGTTCTTTTTTCTGGCTGAGTAGTACTCCATTATATATGTATAATGGTGGTTACTTCTTAGTCTCAGTCCTGGGGCCTGTGACTTCAGTAGTCTGGGGGCCTGAGACGTGTTTTTAAGGGAAGGGAGCTTTGGGGAGGCAGGATTTTTACAATTTGTGTATATACCCATGTTTTACCGTTTGCCTATTTCTATTAGATGCAATTTTAAGTTTAATTGGAAAAATAATTATATGTCATTAAGTATTCTGCAACATTATTGCTTATGACTTTATAGCATCACCGTATAGATATACCATAGGGTATATCTATGAATCATAGACATTCATAGACATTTAAGAGGGGGGGTCCAAATTATTTTTGAAACTTTTTGTTTTGCACAGTCTTGATGATTTTCTTGGGGTTAATTCCTAGAAGTAGAGTTGCAAAAGTTTTGTACCACTTTGTCAAATACTTCTTAGCAAGTTTGAACCAAAGTGTGCTCCAGCTGGCAAAATGCCAGATGCCCTGTTACACTTTCTCACCCAGATGGGGTGGTGAAAGCCTTTTAGTGTTTGGTTCTTTTTGGCTAGCCATGAGTGCCACCGTGTTTTGAGTGCCACCCATGTGGTAAGCAGAATAATGAGCCCCAAAGATGTCTACATCCTAATCCCCAGAACCTGTGAATATGTTAGGTTATATGACAAAGGGGAGTTAAGATTACAGATGAGATTAAGGTTCCTGATCAGCTAACTTTGACATAGAGAGATGATTCGGGATTATCCAGGTGGGCCCACTGTAATCACAAGAGGCCTTAAAAGTGGAGGAGAGAGGGGCTTCCCTGGTGGCGCAGTGGTTGAGAGTCCGCCTGCCGATGCAGGGGACACGGGTTCATGCCCCGGTCCGGGAAGATCCCACATGCCGCGGAGCGGCTGGGCCCCTGAGCCATGGCCGCTGAGCCTGCGCCTCCGGAGCCTGTGCTCCGCAACGGGAGAGGCCACAACAGCGAGAGGCCCGCGTACCGCCAAAAAAAAAAAAAAGTGGAGGAGAGAATAATAAGAGAGAACAAGGAAGATGGCTGTATGAGAAGGATTTAACCCGAAGATGCTGTCTTTGAGGATGGAGGAATGGGGCCGCAGCCAAGGAATGTGGGTGGCCTCTAGAAGCTTGGAAAAGGCAAGGCAATGGATTGTGTCTTAGAGCCTCCAGAAAGGAACTCAGCCCTGCTGACACCTTAGTCTTAGTCCAGTGAGACCCATGCTGGATTTCTGACCTTGAGAACTGTAAGATAATAAATTTATGTCCTTTTAAGCCACTAAGGTTGTGATAATTTGTCACAGCAGCTATAGGGTACTAATACAGTCCAGTACATACTGTATCCCCAACACCTAGCATAGTGCTGGCCCTGAGGGAGGTTCTTGGTTCTTGTCTAGATGGTTCATTATATTTCTCATTTGCCCAGTCGCACAAGATACAAAAGTAGTTTTGCAGTTGCCACATACATACCACTGGAAAACGAACCCACTAAGTTGTGTTTCTGATTTGTTTGCAGTACATTTTGTCTGTAAACTGAGTGTTTATAGTCAAAGTACTGTGTTACTTGGGTTATTTCTTTTTTCCCCTTCACCTTAGTTCTGTTATTGATTTGAAATAGGTTCATTTGTTTCTGCTGGAATTCAGTAGGGTTTCCCCACATCTTTATTGATTTAATTTTACTTTTTGAATAACAAAAACATCAAAACTACCTAAAAAATGTACTCAGAGTATTACTTCTCCCCCACATCCCTTCTTCCCACCCCCACCACTCCTCGCAAGACAACTAAATAAGCTAATTTCTGGCTTATTTCTGTTTCTTTGTGCAAGAATAAGCAGATACATGTATATGTTCTTTTGCCTTTCCTATATAAAAGGTAGTATGCGATAGATATTCTTTTTCAGTTAATTTTTTAAAATTTAGCATCCTGGAAGTCACTGCATGTCGTTGCACAGAAGTCTTTGTCGTTCTTTTTCACACCTGCATAGTACTCCACTGTGTGGCTTTGCTGTACTTTATTCAACTGCTGTCCTCTGTCTGGGCGCTTAGATTGTTTTCAGTATTTTACAGTTACAAACAATGATGCAGTGGGTAACTCCATGTATATGTATTTTGTCACTTTGGGAAGTGTATCTTCAGGGTAAATTTCTAGAGTTGGGATTTCTGTGTCAAAGGGTAAATACATATATAGTTGGTCAATATTGCAACATCCCACTCCATAAGAGTTGTTCCATCCTGAATTCCCATCAGCCTTGTCTGAGCATGCCCGACAGGTGCTGTCAATTTTTTAATTGTTTCCTATCTGATAGGTGAGAAAGGGTATCTTGATGTAGCTTAATTTGTAATTTTCTTATGAGTGAAATTGAACATCTTTTAATATGTTTATGGACCATTTTTATGTCTTCTTGTAACTTGGATGTGTCTTTTATTATCCTTCTGTTGTCAAGATTTTGGACTTTTCCCCCTAAAATTTAAGAATTCTTTATATATTAAGGCTTACTAGCCCTTTATCTGTGACATGTATTACAAATGTTTTCTCCTTGGTTGTCATTTTCTTTCAACTTTGCTTATAGAGGTTTTTTTTTTTCCCAATGTGCAAGTTTTTTAAATTATCATTTAGTTTAATTACCAATTCTTTCTTCTGTTGAATTTGAGGTCTCTTTAGAAAACCTTTCTTAGATATAGAGCATTTTATCTATCTTTTTCTTTTAACACTTGTAAATACATTTTTCTTTTTAAAGCTCTGATTAGCACGCTGGCCCTCAACTCCATGCAGATCTGATTTATTCTTGTGTGCAGAATAAGATATGGATCAAATTTTATCTGTTTCCAAATGGCTACATCGTTATCCTAGTGCTATGTATTAAAAGCCCATCTTCACCACAATGATTTGTGATGCCACCTTTATCATGTACTACATTCCTGTGTGTCCTTTGGCCTATTTCTAGCCTGTTTCCCTGTCTGTCCATCTGCTCACGGGTCAGTCCCCCACAGTTTAATTGCAGAGGCTTTAGAGCAGGATTTAGTATCTGGTACCTCCTCCTGTAGCAATTCTGTATCAGGGTTTTCATAGCTGTTCTCGTAGTTTGATTTTTTAATTAAAAATTATTAAAAAGTAACAGATTCACTTTTAGAGTAATTTTAGGTTGATTAAAAAAAATTAAGCGGAGAGTATAGAGTTTTCATATACCCCTTCTCCATCCGCCCTTTTCACACACAATTTCCCTTATCATTAACACCTTTCACTAGTGTGGTACTTTTTTTATAGTGATGAGACACATTATGATACATCATTGTTAACTAAAATCCAGTTCACATTAGGGTTCACTCTTGGTATTGTACATTCTATGGGTTTCAACAAATGTATACTGAAATGTATCCACCATTACAGTATCATAGGAATAGTTTCACTGCCCTAAAAACCCTCTGTGTTCTGCCTGTTCATCCCCCCATTCCTTCCCCAAACCCCCGGCAAACCACTGATCTTTTCACTGTCTCTATAGTTTCGCCTTTTCCAGAATGTCACGTGGTTGGAATCATACACTATGTAACCTTTTCAGATTGGGTTCCTCCATGTGCGGTTTTGTTTTTTCACATGAACTTTTTATGTCAGCTTATCTAACAAAAGCTTGGTTGTGTTCTTATGGGGATAATGTTAAATATTCAAATGAGAGAGAATTAACATCCTAATGATGCTGAATCCTTTCCAACAACAGGCCATCTCTTTTTTTTTCTTTTCCTATTTGTTGAGTCCATTTTGAGTGTTATAAGTTTTCTTCACATGTGTGTGGCACATTTCCTGTTAAGTTGATTCCTGTTTTCTCTCTTCTGTCACCATTATAAATGTAAGAGTATAGAGCATAGAGTATATACTCTACCTCTTCTGATTGGTCACTCGGTGTATATGAAGGCTTGAACTTGAGAACTCACTGATTTTTACAGGTCTGTGGAACAGCACAAAGCACGTGAGAGGGCTAGTTCCAGGCCAGCTTTACCCCAGCTTACCAGGAGGCCTCAGACCCATGACATATTTTCTCTACCCCTCACCCCAGTTTTCTCTCTTCCAAAATGAAGGGCTGGATAAATGCGCACCATTTCCCAGAGTGAAATTCCAGCCAAAACTAAATTGTGGTTTGTGTTTTTACCTCTTTCCCTTACTTGTGATTGACAAATTGGATGTTTTTTTCCCTGCTGCAGTGCAGAGCCAGGCTGCAAGTACCCAGCCTCCCTACGTGCCCTGGCCTTGTCAAACTAGACCTTTACATAAATGGAAAATGTCTCTTGCCTGTCTACAGAAACCAGAAAGGGCAAGGGACTAGCTTGCTTGTTCGTATATTTGTTCATTCATTCATCTAACTGTTTATTCACAAGTTACTGATTCTTTCAGGCATTGGTGGGGTGCCTCCCATGTGCCATGCAAGGGGGGTGCAGGACTCTGGCCCTGAACTCAGTGCTTACAGCCCAGCATGGTCTCGAACTATGATGAGAGCTTTGGGGCTGGTACTGCAGAAAGTTCTTTCGGACAGTGCTGGTTTAGAGTGCCTTTGTATCATCTGAGTTGATATGTTGAGTAGGCTGATACAAGTCTGGAGCTCAGAACAGCAGTTGGGCTGGGTTCATATCTTGCTCTGCTATTTGACTGGTGGGTGTCCTTGGGCAAGTGACTTCACCTCTCTGAACCTCACTGCCCTCATCTATAGAACAGGCTAGACCATTCCATGCCTCAGGTGGTGCTTATTAAGTGTAGAGCCAAATTGTACGAGGCCACTGGCCTGAGTGAGGTGCTCAAGGGGTTCCATAGCTGTTATTCCTCCTGGGTTTGACCGTTGTAATTGCTCTGATGTGTTTACTTGAAAGCCAAACTGTCCTGTGAGAAGAGCTCAGGAGTGGCTTCTCTGCCCTCGTTCCACCATTGACTCAGAGTATGACCTTGGACAAGTCCTTTCCCCTCTCTGGGCCTCAGTTTTTCCACTGATGACCTGGGGGTTAGAGCAGGCCTTCTTTGAGGGCTGCCCATGTCCTGAATAGAGTAAGCAAGGACTGCCAGTGGACGTGTTAGTGTGAGAAGAAGGAACCAGAAGGAAGTCAGAATGCACCAGGTCCGCCAGTTCCATCCGTGGCATGTCCGAGTGGGTTCTGCCCTTGTGAGAGCAAGGTTTACCAGGGAGGGTTGTGTGATGAGCTTACCCAGACCCAGCCCTCACTCACAGCTTGCTTGTTCTAGGAACCTTCTGAGCATTTACCTTGACCTTTTAAAAAAAAAATACAGACAAGGTTTACTGGCTTCTGAACTGTTGGAAGAAACTAATGTTATCTCATTAAAACTGCATTGCTCACCAAAAAAAAAAGAAAGAAAACAAGCCCATTAAAGTTTTAAACCTGACATGGAAGACTATTAAAGATTCATAATTGCAATAAAACTCTTCAATAGAATTTGAATTTTCGTTGTGGTAATGCTACAGTCAGCGGAGTCCTCATTTGAAGCTACAAAATCCATTTCAGTAAAGTCTCGGGAAGGTGGTGAAGAAGGAGGCCCTGGCCCAGCGAGGCTCCCACTGGTGTGCGCATCCAGAGAGGATGGATTCCTGCCTTCCAGCTCAGCACAGGGGTCGAGTGGTTGGCAGGTTTCTCCCCTGCCTCCCTCTGATGTGAGAGCTCAGCCCTGCTGCCATCCTTCCATGGGTTCTTTGGGCTCGTTTGTTCCTTGCAGCAGGCAAGAACAGAGCACCTACTGTGTGCACGGCAGAATGCCCGGGCCTGAGAGGTCATGTCAGAGAAGGAAGGATAGGCTGGTTTTTCCTCGAGGAGGAGCCAATACTGGTTCGAGCAGAGGTTTGGCAGGCTGGCAGAACGAAGGCCAAGTCCCAGCTCTTGTCACTTCACTTGCTGGCCTCAGCCCCTCATCTATAAGATGAGGATAACAGTATGTGCCTCGTGGGTGTGGCCGTCACGTGTGAGTGTTGACACGGAAGGTGGAAAGGCGGAGGGTATGGCTTTGAGAGACTCAGAGGAGGCAGAATTGCAATATTTGGTTGGTGAGTGACCAAGGGTCACTTTAAGGGTAAACATGGTGTTCAAAAACGCAGCTAACATTTATTGAGGGCTTACTGTATGCTGGATACTGTTTTATCTGCTTCGTAAGTGTTCATTCAATAAATATTCATTGAGCGCCTACCATGTGCCAGGTGCTGTTTTAGGTGCTGGGGATACAGTGGAGAGTGTATTAACTCATTTAATCCTCAGACCTATGAGGTAGGCACTGATGCTTTTCCCATTTTCCAGAGAAGGTAACTGAGCCACAGAGAGGGCAGCGAAATTACCCGAGGTCACAAAGCTGGGAAGTGGCAGAGCCTGGAATTAGATCCCGAGGGCAAGACCCCTGGGTCTGTGCTCAGTAACCACACAGCGAATGGCTTCTCATTTAGTTGGTGTACCGCTCTTCGCAGATGCTGGTCTTATCCCGTTTTGAGGGAAGCAAGGCCTAGAGTGGTAACATTATTTTCCGCAAGTCTCTTAAGGAGTAAGAGGGGATCATTACCAAGGCCAGCTCACTCCTAAGCCTGCTGAGCTCTTTCCACTGCTCCAGGGGCCTCAGACCCAGGGGGAGTGAATTCCTGTTTCCTGGTGGTTGGCTGGCCAAGTTCAGGGGAAAATCAGTGTCCTGTCCTCGTTAAAGTCCCTTTCCTCTCTCCTCGGAGCATCCCGAACCCGAGCCTGTCACTCGATGGCTGTGGATGTTGGAGGAGTCTTTCCTCTGCCTTAAAATGAAGGGCACTCCCGCGCTCCACCCTCTGCTCCTTCGTCACTGGTGATGAATAGGACGCCCGTGGTGACAAATAAAAGAAAGCCTCCTTTATTTGTTCATCCTTCTACGTCCTCCCCATCGGCGCCTGTCGGAAAGCTGAGCAAATATTAGACACTCAGCACACTCTGCTCCTGTCTCTCCCTTCTCCAGGGAGTCATGTCCTGACAGCTCTGGGCTGGTGGGTGTTTGCTTGGTTAATCAGCCTCAGGGTCTGGGCTTTGCTGTTGCCTTGCTCTGTGGTCCCTGACACGTCCCTGTGCTGCCTGTCTCCCCATATGTAGGGGACCTTGGGAGGCCTGACAGTAGCCACGTTTTCCTTTTTCCTTTTTGCCTTAAATCTGCCCTCCCCCTCCCCCTCCCCCGCCCCGGTTATCTAACTCAGAGCTGGCTACCGTGGGAAGGAGAGAGTAACATTTCAATGAATGAACATGGAGAGCTCTTAGGTATTTTTTGTGTGTGTGTGGGGGGGGGAGTGCTTTAGGAGAAGAGCCAGATGAAGACCTTTAAACACTCCACCTGGACTTCACGTTGCACAAACCAAAGGAAAAGGGGAAGTGAGTGGAAGTGAGCATGGGACAGTAGAGAGGAGGGGTCTCTGCAGTTCCTTCCCGTTTACTAAATGCCTTCTGCGTGCCAGACACTGTGGGATAAAGGTGGCACAGGGTTGGGGGAGAATAGGGGAGAGGCTGGGCTCCAATGCTGGCTCACCGTCCACGTGTGACCATGACCTTGAGCAAGTTGACATGTCAACCTGTCCCCGCCATTTGGAAGGGAAGTGAATGAAAATCTCTCGAAAGCCTCTCGAGTGTCAGGCTCTGTGCTGAGTGGTCCCACTTGCTTCTCAGAGACCTGGAAAAGGCGGGCAGTGTCATGTGCCTTTTACAGCCGAGGAGTGTACTGGAGCGGTGCAGGACCGCACAGCCACTGTGTCATGGCTGCCTGGCTTCAGAACGACGGGCATCTTTCTGTTGGACCGTAGGGACGGGACTCCACAGCCTGCTGGCCTGGGGCTGCTGTGAGCAGCACGTGAGACACTGGATTTATTTGAACGTGGCTTGTGAATTCTGAATGACAGTGAACATGCAGACGCCTGTTCTGACAGGGCTCCCGGACCTCGGGAAGCTTTTCAACAAGTAGAGGGAATGAGAGAGAGAGCTGGACACAGAAATGGGAGTCACTCAGACCAACTCAGATGCTGCAGAGGGCTGCGTGGAGACAGCCCCGTCTAGAGCTTCAGTTTTAAAATAGGCTCTGAAGAAGAAGAAAGATAGGAGAGGATGGAAAGAGATGGGGAAGACGGGCTCACGTACCACCCCCCCATTAAGTTGGGGTTTCCAGAGTGTGACTCCTACTTCACACCTGTTCCCCAAGTGGATCGCACATGAACCCCACACTGACTCACAGATCGGGTAGGGATTCATTCAGCAGTCTTTGGGGGGGAAATGTGATTAGCACATTTCATGGATGTTAATGTTTATGAGGGGGCTGCAGTAAATGTGTGCTGGTGATTCACAGCACTGCATAAATAGCAGGTGCCCAGCTCAGGGAAGGGAGAGTAACTGAAGTTTGGAAACGAGAGCGCTAAATCGGTACACACACCCCCAAGAACCATTGCCCCCAGAGGCTACTGACACCCCGACCTCAGTGTGGCCAGATTTAGCGAATAAAAATACAGGCCACCATTTAAATCTGAGTTCCAGCTGAAGAGCGAATACTTTTTTTAGTGAACATACGTCCCATGCAATGTTTGGGACATTCCCTGCTTCTCCAGCCTCGCTGTGAGGGGCCAGGTAGGTGCTTGTAGAATTGAGTTGCTTCCCCCAGGCCTGAACGTGTAGGGAGAGGCTTGCTCACGAAAGGATGCCCTCACTTATCTGGTCTCTCAGATGTTACTTCCTTTAATTAAACTGCTGGGATGAAATAAAGTGTGTGGGAAAGACTAAAATTGACTTCCTTAGCTTAACAAAAGCCAAAGCTATTGAGAGGGATACTTAAGGAAACAGAGCACTTCAGCAGATGAAAAGTACAGCCTGGCTCCAGCTCGGATCTGTGGGGGGACAACCAGGGGCAGAGGGGAGAGGTAGAGCCGCTACTCAGGGAGACTGTGATGATGTGGGCCGAGGGGGCCGTCCTTGCCTTGAGAGCATCCGTCCGCTCTCAGTAAGGCCCGAATGCCTGCCTGCTAAGCTCTCCTTTGACACAGCTCTGCTTCTCAGCATCGGGGAACACCAGCTGGGAGAGAGGCACAGTGGGAAGTGGCGAAATCCATACCTCCGCGCACAAGCACTTATTGAGCACTTGCTGTGTGCCAAGCCCCGAATCAGGTGTTGGGTCTCACCTCTAGCTCTTTTACAAGGAAACCATCTGGGGTTGCTTAAGTTCTCAGGGACCCAGTTTCTCAACTAGGGAGCTCAAAGATGCAGAAAGAGAGAAAAAATGCGTTGATATTGCTGGTGGCGTTGGGAAACACATGCTGATGACTATAGAGATTTGGCGGGCAATCCTGGGCTAGGAGTCCCCATTTTACACCAGAGGAAACTAAGGGACAAAAGCTCATTGGGGAATTTGCTTGAGCTCGTGTGGCATGAAAGTAGCAGAGCCAGGATTTGGATGTGAATCTGATGGTCTTTGAAACCCTTAACCATAGCGTTACGCTGCCTCCTGGATTGTAGGGGTTGTTGAGGTTTTTAAGCCGGGAAGGATATCCTGAAAGCAAAAAGTTGAAGAAACATTAATCGCGCGCTAGGTCTGAGGCCAGTTTAGAAGTTAATGCACGGAGGAGGATGCCAGCTCAGGAGCTCAGGTATGAGCAGGTGGGGACCCAGGTTAGGGGACCGATGGGAGAGGAGGAAGGTGAGACTTCCTGGAGAGTCTACTCAGGGAATAGAGGCAGAGTTTATGATGGGGGTGGGTTTTCAGAGCTGGATGCTGCAGGCAGGGCTAGGGAGGAATGGCAGGCTTTGGACATGCTGGATCTGAAGCCCGACAGCAGCCCAGTAGTAGAAAGCACTAGGGCCTTGGGACCTGACCTGGGTTTACACCCTAGCTGTCCTCTTCACTAGCTCTGTGACCACAAACTATTTACTTAACCTCTCTGAGCCTCTGTCTTCTCTCTGGTGAGATGCAGAGCAATGACACCTACTTGGCAGGATACTGAAGATATTAAATAAGGAAAACTATGTAAAGGGACAGACAAGGTTCTTGACATACAGTCAGCATCTGGTTAAAAGTGGTTTGAAACTTGGGGCCCCAGGCTGGTGTCATGTGTTAGTCCCCACCGAACTGCAGCAGAGATGGTCCTGGAGCTAGGAATGGAGGGACTGGTGTCTGACTCTTCATTCATTTGATGAATTTTTATTGCATTCCCACTGTGTGCCGGGCCTTGGGGACATAGCGTGGAGAGGCTGGTGGGAAAACCCAATTATAGCACAAAACGGAGCCCGCTGAGCAGCCTGAGAGCAGGATGTGATCTGTCTGGCTGTGCGTGGTGCCCCAGCTCAGAGGCTGGCACGTAGTAGGTGTGCAGGAAATGCTGAATGGGGTTGTGGAGGCAAAGATGCAGTGGGCCTTCTCTGAGCACATCAACGCTGGTGCAGAGAAGGGTCGGAAAGTCTGAATTTCTAACCACTTTCTGTTCTGGAAACTCCCCAACAGCGGGTGAGGACTTAAAGAAAAGGTGAGAAACTGGGGACCAGGGTTTCAGTTCTCAGCCTCATCACCACATCTTATTCTCTTTTTCTTCCAAATTCCCAACTGGCTCACCTTTTCCAAATTCTGCTTTGAAAAATGCTGGAAAACGCCCCTGGGGGTGACCATGTGCCATCAGCAGGCTGGGACGGGGGGAGAAGGAAAAGCGGCCAGGAATAATTGGCATTATGGGGACTTCCCTGGTGGTCCAGCGGTTAAGACTCCACGCTCCCAATGCAGGGGGCCCGGGTTTGATCCCTGGTCAGGGAACTAGATCCCACATGCGCGCTGCAACTAAGGAGCTGGTGAGCCGCAACTAAGGAGCCTGTGAGCCTCAACTAAGGAGCCTGCCTGCCACAACTAAAAGATCCCACACACGGCAATGAAGATCCAGTGTGCCACAATTAAGACCCGGCTCAGCCAAATAAATAAATAAACACATAGAAAAAATAAAAAATAATTGGCATTATGGGGCTGCCCTTCAAGGCCACGGTGGGCTTTGACCCTGGGCAGCCCCCTCTGGTCACCCATCGGTGAACAGAGGAAAAGCACCGAACCTCCGAGTTTAAACATGCTGCACGTCCTTCTGACATGCCCCAGGTCACACTGCAGCAGTTTCCCAGCCAACCTCTTCTGGTTTTGTCACATACTTATGTTTATTGGAAGGCTAGTGTTTTCTCTCTGTTTTTACTCCTTTCATTAAAAAATAGGTTCTTATATTACAAAATAAAACTGCCTTCTTTTTTAAAATTTATTTATTTTATTTTATTTATTTTTGGCTGCATTGGGTCTTCATTGCTGCGTGCGGGCTTATTGCAGTGGCTTCTCTTGTTGCAGAGCACAGGCTCTAGGTGCGCGGGCTTCAGTAGTTGTGGCACGTGGGCTCCGTAGTTGTGGCACGTGGGCTCAGTAGTTGTGGCTCACAGGCTCTATAGTGCAGGCTCAGTAGTTGTGGCACACGGGCTTACTTGCTCCGCAGCACGTGGGCTCTTCCCAGACCAGGGGCTTGAACCCGTGTCCTCTGCATTGGCAGGCGGATTCTTAACCACTGCGCCACCAGGGAAGCCCCCGAACCGCCTTCTTGTCATAAGAATCCAAGCAATATATTATTCCTTTAATGGAAGGCTAGTTTTCTCATTTATTGCTTTTTTCTTGAGTAACTTAAAATGATGTTTACACTTTAAGGTAATACAAGAACGCATGCTTGTAAAAATTTTACAAGCTTGTAAAAAAATTTACAATGCTTGTAAAAAAAATTTTAACAATGTAGAAGTGTGAAAGGAAAATAATGGAACTCTGCCTTCACACCTCATCCTACCCCCAATTCCACCCACCTCCAGGCCTCTGAAATGGCTTTTGTTTTCTAGATCAGGGGACCCTTGGGAATCTCATAGACACATCCCTCAAAGCCATTGCTAAGTTGAGGGGAGGTGGCCCTTTCCAGTGACAGGAACATGAGTTGAAGATCAGGATTGGATAGTTGGTTCTACCATTGATTTGCTGTGTGACCCTCAGGAATTCACATAACCTCTTCGAGCCTCCTGCTGTGTGACCCGCATAGACTCTCTGAGGCTCGGTGACCTCCTTGGTAGGCTACCCAGGAGGAGAATTGGGATCGGGGCTCTGAAGCCCTGATGTTCGGTGTCCTGCAAACAGCCCAGGTGACTGTGTTGTGTTGTGGTCTTGGCAGGTTGGGGACCAGATTCTGGAGGTGAATGGGCAGAGCTTTCTCAACATCCTGCACGACGAAGCGGTCAGGTTGCTCAAGTCATCCCAGCACCTCATCCTGACGGTGAAGGATGTCGGGAGGCTGCCCCGTGCCCGAACCACCGTGGACAAGACCAAGTGGATTGCCAGTTCCCGGATCGGGGACCCCGCCACGAACTCAATAGGGTGTGGCTGCCCTGCTCTCTCGCTCTGAGCCCCAGGACCCCAGGGCCATTTCTGAAAGCCAGTAACAGCCCTTCCCACCTCTTCGCCACGCACCATGCCCTGACCTTTGAAGACTGCGCTGATTCCCAGAGCCTGCGGTCCCAGCCCCGGGGTCCCTTCCGTTTGCCGGGCAGGACCTCGAGCACATCCCTCGTCCCCTCCTGGCCTTGGTTTCCCTTGGAAAGCTGAGCCACAGGATCTGGCTCTCCCGTTCTTTATTTGCCCCCCCAGCAAATCACATAACTTACGTTTTGGCCCTCAGTTGCTTTGTCTGAGGAGTGGGAATCATAACCGCAGCCCCCATCCCGGTTGTGTGGTTGAGGATCCCATGCGTCACTTGGGTGAAAGGGCCTTGGGAGTCATAAAGTGAGATGCAGTTGCCAGGTGGCTGTGCAGCTGCTAGTAATGTAAAGTGTCACCTTGGGGCCTCCGTCAGAAGTCTCAGACTGGCTGGTTGCCCCCAAGCCAAACACACCCAGAGCGTCTCTTTCTCCCTTCTTCCTCTCTTCCTTTCACCCGCACAGTATTATAATCTAAAAAAATTAGTTACCAACATTTGAAAGGTCATCTGGTTTCCCATGAAAAAAACTGGATTTCTGGCTGCTTCTTGAAAATCAGGGATCCTGGCAGCTTGAGCCCCCGTTTTTTTGTGAAAATAGACTGGAACCAAGCTGCACCTGCGCCTTGCACTTCGGCATCTCCAGTTGACCTCATCCCCACCCTCCCTAACGTTGGCCTGACCCCGAGGCCACGAGGCAGTTGCCATTTCGTCTCTCCTCTCCTTGTTACCTCCCTGGCCCCTGTAGGGTTGGAAACAACTCAGGAGACCACCTTGCATGGTTTTAGAAATGCCATCCACATGGTTGGTCAGGAGGACAGAAGCTGCCCGTCTGTCCAGGGGTTGATACTCCCTTGAGTGGCCCCGGCGAGTGCAGGCCAGAGTTCTCCCAAAGCTTTGCTCACCCCGCAGCAAAGCAGCCGTTCCCTTCCCCGTGCCTGTTTGAACTGCTCAGACATGAGGCTGAACATGCTTTCTTTCTTCATAGCTTTCCTGGGGATCTCACAGCAGAGGGGACCAACAAGGTAGGCTGCTCTCTGTCTGGGTGTCTTCAGCTTCTTCACAGCTCCCCATGCGGGGAGCTCTGGGCCTGGCAGGGTGGGCTGAGAGACTCACGGACACGATCTCATTTCATTTGGGCAGCCCGCTGACTGTCCATCCTCCATCCTACACACGTCTGTGAGTGCCACCGGGTTCTGGGTACCGCCCTGGACACCTGGGTTAACGGCACGAACAGAACAGATCAGGTGCCCACCCTGGTGGAGGTTATCCCCAGTGAAGGAGACACACATCAAAACAAAACAAAACTGCACATGTTTCTAATCACAAAAGACTTTCAGTACCATCCAGGAAAGGTGCTGTGTCTGATGAGAGAGAATGACAGAGATACCTAGTTTAGATTGGGGGAGAGGCCAGAGGGAGAGGGCAAAGGCTCTCTGAGGTAGTGACACGGTGTCTGGGCCGTAAACTGAACGAGAAGTGGAGGTTAGTGAGATCAAAGTCTGGGCAGGAGCAGGAGAGGGATGACGTAGGCAGAGGGCACAGCATGTGCCAGAGCCCTGAGGCAGGTGCCACACTTGGCTTGTTGGTGGGAGAGCCAGATCACACAGGACTCAGTGGGTCGTGTCAGAGGTTTGCCTGCTAACCTAAAATGATAGGTTGCCTCTGAAGGGCTTAAACAGGGGAGCAAGGTGAGGAGATCTGTGTTTTTATGAGGTCCTCTCAGCAGCTCCGTGTAGGTGACAGAGAGAGGCAGAAAAGACAAGGAGGGAGACCGGATGGCGTCTTAGACACAGCTGACGGTGGCAGAGGCAGTGCCGGGAAGGGTGGAGTGTGTGGGTGCAGATGTGAGCTATGTTTTGGAAATAAAATTACTATTATCCCCATAGCAAGAAAGATATTTCAACCTAGAGAGTAAAATGGGTACCAAAATAATAATACTGCTTGACTCTGAACGGTCATGAGGCTCTGATGAGATAACGCATGTAAACGTGCTACGTGAGCCGTGAAAGCACTTTGCAACTGCACGAGGCCGCGTGCTCTGGGAACAGAGCGGTAACATCTGCAGCTTTCCCATGCGGGCCGAGACCTCAGAGGGACCCACCCCATCCCTCGGCAGGGGGGTCGCTGGCTGGGCCTGGCCGTTTGCCTCCAGAGCAGCTCCGAATTCCCAGGCCTCTGTCTTGCTGTCTTTCAGCTGGGGTTTTACAAGGGGCCAGCCGGCTCCCAGGTGACCCTGAGCAGCCTGGGGAACCAGACGCGGGTGCTGCTGGAGGCGCAGGCGCGGCACCTGCTGAGCGCGCAGGAGCGTGCCACCATGGCCTACTACCTGGAGGAGTACCGCGGCGGCAGCGTGTCTGTGGACGCCCTCGTCATGGCCCTGTTTGAGCTGCTCAACACCCATGCCAAGGTGACCCGCGCCTCCCCGGGCGAGGCGGGGCTGGGGGCGCCTGGCTTCAGCTCTCAGGGTCTCCGCATCCTTCCCTGCTGCCCTCTGTCCCCCACTCCTCTCATGAGAGCCCACAAAGAGTCAGGCCCAAACTGAACCCCAGGCGGAGGCTGGTGACCGAGACAGACCCCGCCCCGGGGGAGGCCGCAGACTCCTGGGGAAACTGTCAGTTCAGGTCCCCTGTGATTGGGGCCCTAACGCAGCGGCTTGCCACGCTGAGTGTACATTCAGAGTCGTCTGGACTGCTCTTAAAGAGCGATGCTTGAGCCCCACCCCAGGCCGGCTGACCGCACACCTCTGTGGATGGGAGGCGGCCACCAGTAATTTTTACGAGCCCCCCAAGTGACTGTGCCGTGCTGCCCTCTTTGAGAACCCTGCTCTAGTGGAAGTCTGTTTGAGGTTCAAAAGCTGCACGGAGGAAGATGTGATTAAATCCACTGGGAGTGGTTACATTTGGGAAGACTTAACAGAGGAAACGCAATTTGGAGAGGAGGGGGAAGGGACAGCCAGGGGCTTCCTGTTCAGGGACTTGCAGCCATATGTGCAGGCTGAGATGCTGGGGAGGAAGTGGTGAGATGGAGGCAGGGGTCAGATGATGCTGGGCCCGGCCTCCAGGCGAAGGTGCTTGGACTTTTCTCCTAGCACAGTGGGGAGCCACGAGGGTGAAGGAGGGGAGGCCAGTGGCCAGGTTTGCACGCGGGTCACTTGGGGTGGCAGTGGGCCGTCCCACCTGCTGGTGGAGCTCCCCACTGAGTGCCCGCCTTGTCCCTGCCTCCAGTTCTTGCTCCTGTCTGAGGTGAGAGGTACCATCTCCCCCCAAGACCTGGACCGCTTCGACCACCTGGTGCTGAGGCGGGAGATCGAGTCAATGAAGGCACGGCAGCCCCCCAGCCCTGTGGCCGGGGACACCTACTCCATGGTCTCCTGCAGCGACACAGGCTCATCCACGGGCAGCCACGGCACCTCCACCACTGTCAGCTCAGCCAGGGTGAGCTGCCCCTGCCCCGTCCCTGGCTTGCTGGCCAGCAGGGCCGTTAAGATAACGGCTTTGGAGTGAGACCCATCCAGGTTCGAATCCCGGCACTGGGCGTCTGTGCTGGGATTCGAGCCCTTGCCAGCTCTTGCCTTTCCGAGCCTCAGTCTTTTCACCTGTGAAAACCTCCTAATGGTTGGGTGCCTGCTGCACGCCACGCATGGGCTCGAGGACACAACCGGTGAACAAGGCAGCTGTGGCCCTGCCTCAGGCGTCCAGAGTCTGGGGGATAGGGTGCAGGCTCGGGGAGAAAGGTGAAAAACACAGGTCAGGGGACAAATAGAAAAAATAACGCCAATCCATGCGAGGATGCCACGAGAGACCACACAGTGCGTTCGTGGTCGTGGGCGTGGTGACTGGGATCTTCCCTGAGACACACCCTCCTGATTCTCTGGAGCCCCAAAGCCCAGCCTGACTTTCTCCCAGACTCGCCAGCCCCTAGAAAAGCATCTGGTCCATCTCATGGTGTGACTCTGCCCCCAGCATGCTCAGAGGCAGATTAACCCCGGGAGGCCTTTGCAAGGAAAGGGCAGAGGAAATGCCTTATTATCCATCATGGGGAACAGCCAGTTATTAAGGTCCGTGCCTTGGGGAGAGCCGGAGCTGGAGGTCAGGAGAGCCGGCTTGGCCCCATCCTCTCCTTTCCTGTCTGTCGGTCATTCAGCACCTCTCTGCTGCGGAAAGGGAGTGGGGAAGTCGAGTTCCTTAAACACCGTTACTCCCAGACACTGAACTGGGAGCTCTTACGGGTGGAATGCCTGTTAGACTGTGTTCGTTGTCCTGTTGGGGGAGCAGGAGTTCTGAGAGTGCAGTGACGTCCACCTGCAGACACAGGTGGTAAGTGGGCACAGGTGAGCTTGCAGCCACCAGGAGACAGCCCTGGAGCATGTGTGCCTTTCCCTTGGGGACTCCAGCTCCCAATATAGCTTTTTTTTTTTTTTTTTTTAAGCTCTGGGGATCTGAGTTTCTGGGGAAACTTCTACTCCTCTACCTCCTATCCCTACCATCCCAAGTCACCTTCATCCCCCAAGAGTCCTCGTCCTTCCTGGGGCGACCAGGAAGCTGCCACATATTCCTCCTGTGTCTGGACGCAGCTGCAGTGGAGGCGATGTCATGCTTCAGGATGAGCAGATCACTTCTGGGGCAGGGAGGAGGCTGCCTCCTGCCTGGGGCTGCATGTTTGGCTCTGATGTAGCACACAGGTGATGAGCTGGTTTCAGGCCGCGGGGGCCCTGGCCCGAGGGTTTATTTCTCTCTGGGTCCAACTCCACAGAGACTGGCGCGATGATGTCCATGTGTTGGCTTCACATCAGTCACTGCTCTAAAACTTGGAGGATTGCCGACTTTCATTCTGGGATGGTCCTTTTAGAATCAGGGATGAGAAATCCAGTGGGTGGGATGGGGTGTGTTCTAACCTGGGAGGCAAGAGGTTTAGGTTAAATCACCGGAGGCCCTGGGTGGCCCTGGCCACGGCAGCCCGAGGCCCTGATGGCAGGCCGGGCTGCGGCACTAAGACGCCTCAGGGTAACTGTTATACCCAGGAAGGGCTCTGGGCAGGGGTCCTGGCCCCAACTCAGCACTGGCTTCCCATGACCCTGTCCCAGCCCGGGGGTCTCTCCTGCACCTGGGGAGCGCTGAGCCTGGCCATCCGAGCCCCAGCTGTGGCAGTTGACCCTGCCCTGCCGGAGAGACCCTCTCTGTGGATTGGAGCACCCTGGGAAAGGCAGACTTCAGAAAGGCCACGGGATGAATTTGAGCAGGGAGTTTATGGGACAGATGGAAGGGGTCTCCCAGCTTCTGCAGTGGGAATAACCATGAGTCTGAGACCCACTGGATAGCTCGGGCATGTCAGATCAGGGCTAACCAAGACCAGGGCGAGCCCTTGGAGGTGGGTGCTAAGAGAACATCGTACGGGCAGGAGAGGCAACGTGGAAAGGCTGCCTCCATCCGCAGTGGCTCCATCTCCCTCCTCGCGTTGGGGCAGCCGTGCTGCTTTCCGCAGCTGGTTGGGAGTAAAGGATGAGTAACATCCCAGACGTGCTGCCCACAGCCCGAGGGCAGAGGAAACCTCTGTTCTTCCTGACCTGTCCCAGCCTGGCCGGAAAAACCACCCTGTATCCGGGGCCTTGCAGGCACTTGGTGGCTTCTGGAAAGCACTGGGCTGAGGACCTGCCACTGCCCCTCCAAACTTCATCCCCCCTGGGTGCTCTCCACGCGCACAGCCCAGGGCTCCAGTTTGCAGACGCTGAGCTTCTCTGCCACCACGGGGCCTGGGCCTCCCTGAAATCTGGGTCTTCTCTGATCGAGGCTTCTGAACAGGGTCCTCCTTCAGCTCTGCCTTTCAGTTGCAGGTGTGACCTTGGACAAGTCACTTCCCTTTGCTTAGCCTCAGTTTTCCCATCTGCCAAGTGGGAATAATGACCCTAGCCTCAACTGCTAGAGAGCCCCAGGATTGCCTCCAGGGGCATGACCATCTCCTGAAGGCCCTTTTTAAGGACACGTGTCATTTCTGCAGAGCAGTGAGGAACCCCTGGTTTCCTTCAAGGAGGCAGTTAGCACGAGGCCATGCTGATTGTAGCAGTGGGGTTTCCTCACCCCTTCTTTATTCTTGCCCACAGCATCCCAAGTAAAGAAAAAAGGGACTTGGAGAATCCCTTTGTTTATTTTGCCTTTGTGTGTGTGTGGCGGTGGGCGGGGGGGTGTTTGGGAAGGGGGTTTGCTGTGCCCACTCCATCCCTAATATTTATTTGATGTATTTTTCTTTTTGCCTTTTGCCCACCCTTCCTCCCCAGGAGCGGCTGCTGTGGCTTATAGACCTGATGGAGGTACCGTCCTTCCTGCCAAGTGGGGCTGTGGGAGTGCCTTAGCTGGGGCAGAGGCAGGGGGCTGTGGTCCTTCCCCCCACCTCCTTACACCCGCACCCAGCCCTGGTGGGGAGCTGGGCTTCTTCGGGGTGCTGTCTCTCCTGTTTGCCAGTTCATCGGGTTTTTCAGGCTCTGGAGTGAGAATGCCCTCTGTTCAAATCCCAGCTCTGCCACTTCCTTGCTGTGTGACCTCAAGAAGTAGTTTCACCTCTCTGAGCTCAGTTTTATAAAATGAGGATGATAATTTCTGTGCCGTGGAGCTGTTGAGAGACCTCTCGGCCTTCACATATGCCACACAATCTGTCTGTCTGGAGTGTTCTCCTTCCCACGTCACATGGCCTGGCTAGCTCCTGTGTGTGCTTCAGCCCTTAGCTCACATGCCACCTCTTCCAAGCAGACTTCCCTGATCCTCTCAAGGAGGGTGACTTTGAGCCTCTGGCTCCTTCAGCCCCTTGGGCTTCTTGCTGTTATGGCTCTTGTGTCATTATATTCCAATAATTTGTACAAGACTGGCTGGTTACCCGCCTTGACTGTGGGCTGCTTGAGGGCAACAACTGTGTCTGGAGTTACCATCAAATCCCTAGTGCTCAGCATAGAGCCTGGTCCATATTAATAATTTGGGCCTTTATAATAGTGGCTGGCATTTGTCAAGCATCTCCATGACACTATGATAATGCTTTCCAACTGTATCTTCTTTGACCCGCCCAGTGACTAGGTGTGGCAAGTACTGCTATGATCCTCATTTTACAGAGAAGAAAACTGAGGCTTAGAGAGAAGTGACTTGTTCAAGATTGCTCAGCTAGTGAACAGTGGAATGTGGATTCAAACCCAGGCCTGCTTACGTCTGAGCTGGTGCTGTTAACACCGCAGTCTGGTTGTGATTCTTCCCTGAAGCAGCTCACCAGATGCTTGCTAGGCATTATCTATCTATCTATCATCTATCTATCTATCTATCTATCTATCTATCTATCTATCTACCTATCTATCTCCTCTCTCCCTCTTTCTCTTCCTTCTGTTCTGTTACCAAATATCAAATGAGTGATTGCTATGTGCTATATCCAGTTCTAGGTGCTGGGAATACAGTGGTGAAAGAAATACAAAGAAATTCTTTCCATTATGGAATTTAGGGTAGAGCAGGAATGACAGACTAAACCACATAAATAACTGAAATGCACGGCATGTTACGTGGTAAAAAGTGCTAAGGAGAGAAATGAAACAGGAAGGGGGACTTGGGGAGGGGGTGGCATGGTCAGGAAGTGACGCCTGCGTAAGATCTGAAAAAGGTGAGGAAGATGGTCCTGCCCACAGCTGGGGAAGAGTGTTTCCAGCAGAGGGAACAGCGAATGTAAAGGCCCTAAGGTGGGAGCAGGTCTGGAGTGTCTGAGCAAAGTCCGGAAGCCATGAGGCTGGAGCAGTAAGCAAGGGGAAGGGCAGTGGTGGATTATGTGCTGAGGACTCTGACCGCGTCTGAGTGAGATGGGAGCCGTTGGCAGGTTAGAGCAGGGGCTGCCATGATCTGACTTAGTTCACCGGGATGCCGCTGATTGTTGAGAACAGATGGGGATGGGTTTGAACCAAGAACAGGTTCATTCCCAGGAAGGGCCTGGGGAGGTCGTGCAGCCTGAGCTGCTAAGAGACGTGATGACGGGCTCTGCGGGCGCCAGCTCTTCCTGCTGCCTGGTCAGCCCTGGCCTCAGTGTCTCCTGGGAACACCCTCCCTCCACACCCACAGCAGGTCTCAGACGGGACCCCCCATGCTGCCTGCATGCGGAGCCAAGGACAGAAACCTCCTCCTGGAAGCCCCTCTATGCAGGAACGCAGGGCACCAGGCCCATCCGGGGAGTCAGGAGCCCACACCCTTCCTCCTCTCTGCCCCCACCACGCAGTGCACCCTCCGGAAAGCCCCTCACTCACCGTCAGCCTCAGTCTCCCCATCTGTACGCTGCAGGCAGACCCCCAAGTCTCCTCCAACTCTGAGAGTCCTCTTGTCAGGAGATTCTGGAAAATATTCCAGGGGAGGCACGGCAAGGAACGGCAGCCCTGTGTTCCCACCACTTATCTGTGTATTTGAACAAGGGCTGCATCATTCCTCCTGAGAGAGAGCTTAAAATAATATTAATTCATTTGCTGCTAAGTGCCAGGCACTGGTCTGCAACACCACCATGTATTAGTGAGCTTTTGCTGCAGGGATGCTGAGTAACAAACATGCCCCACAATCTGGATGGACAACAACCAAAAACATTTCTTGCTCATGGCCAAAATCCCTTCCCTCGTGGAGCACGCGTGCTTTTCACATCTCCATTAACATGTCCGCCACGTTGCTTTAACCTCTGCCTGAGTGTCTTCCCCAGGACACAGGGGAAGCTGGTGGGGTCAGACAGGGACCTCATTTTTCTCCTGTCTGTGTCCCCACTGCCAGCCCAGGGCTTGGCACAGAGCAGAGTTCAAGGAAATGTGAAGCAGAAACCGAAATGAAACCTCATTCCCTGGCCACCCAGGATCATCTTCTAACGTTCCAGCCTCCTGGACAGTTACCTCCCACATCGTAGGAAAATGTCCTCTGCTCTGGCGTTCAGACGGGCAAGCGGGCAGGCGGCTGGCTCTTGTGACCCACATGCCGCAGACGGATGCCCCATTTCCATTTAACCCAGATTCCCTAGATCGTGCTGCATGGTTATCAATCCCAGGTTAAACGTAGCCCATTCTGCAGCCGTTTTCCCTCAAACCAGACACAATCGATCAAAGGAAATCAGATGCAGCCTTCCCCCTTCAACAAATTGTGTTTATTTTCCATTTGTCTAATAGAGAGTCAGCCCTGAGAATTTTTGGCTGCCTCCAAACGGTATCATTCCCCTCCCATAAACGTGTCGGTCAGGAGAGCTGCGTGAAAGAAGAAAGGCCTGCCCGACATGTCTTGAATTCCTCATCTAGTGTGAGCAGGCCTGTGGCAGAGGGGCTTAAGTGCACAAGCTCTGGAATCCCACACACCAGGGTTGGCTCTCCCAACCAGTAGCCGTGTCACCCTGGGCAGGAGACTTAAGCTTTTGGAGCCTCAGTTTCTGCATCTGTACAGTGGGCTGATAAGGCCGCCTATCTACAGGTTGTTGTGGAGATTGAGTGAGAGTAGGGGTGGACTTACAGGTGTGGACTATATAGGAGCCCATTCTGTTGATACTCTAAAGGCTGGCAAAGGGCACTGCAGAGGAAAAGGGGCTGAAAGGCCAAAGCCAGCCTTGTACCCATGGAGCAGATGCTACTGAGGTCGGGGTGGCAGTGGAACTCGCCCTGGCCTTACCCACAGCCCTCTTCCTCCTGGATTTGAGAGGTTTTGCACTCTAGGCCTCTCATGTACCTGGAAAGGGGGTCCCCAGGCTTGCTAAAGGGTGCTGGAGGTGGCGCCCCTGCCTCTAAAGGCCATTGCCGTCTCCCCTGCAGTAAGGTGAGAAGGGGGTGCAGGGCGTGGCTGTCAGCACTTGGCAGTGTCAGCCTCCTCCCCACGGCCTCCTTGCCTTCCTCTTCATCCGGGGCCAAAAGAGGGCGGAGGCGCTCAGGCCTGTGTCAGACACCTACAGCTGCAGAGACCCCTGTCAAGGCAGCTCTTTCCAGAAACAGGGAGCAAATGATGAGAGGTACACATCCCACCTGCTGCATCTGCCTCTGGTCCAACCCGGGTGAGTTTAGGAGTCCTCTTCTGGGCAAGTTCTTCCCTAGCGGGGGAGCAGGAAGGAGCCCATCTATTTACTCAGTCATTCTGCCGCTCCTTGTTTATGTGGCAAGCATTCGCTCAGCACCTCCCGCATGCAGGCTCTGAGCGGGGCACTGGTAGCCGGGAACAAGGGACAACAGCGCCCACCCTCACGAAGCTTAGCAAGGGCAGTGAGGACGGCAGCCTCGAATCAAATCATCTCCATAATTCACACTTTGATAAGTGGGTCGGAGGGTGGTGCGAGAGCATAGAACCATAGTTTCACCGGAGGCACTAGCGACCCTCAGGGTGGCTGCAGCTTCGCCTCAGCCGGTGTCTGAAATAAGGACCATTCCTCCCAGTGCTTTGAGGAGCGCCCTCCTCCCTGTGTGGGGACTTGCGAGTGCTGGAAGCTGTTTCCACCAAATAGAACCAAGTCCATGGAGGTCAGAGCCTGCTGGAACATGACCAGCCCCTGCTCCCCTCAGAGCCCAGGTTTGCCCGGCTATAACCTAGGAGAGCTGGACTAAACACTGACGTAGGACTGTAGGGTGGGGGGTGGGGGGGCTTCACCTTTTCTGTGCCGCGGACCCTTCTGGCAAGCTGGCAAAGCTCTGGGACCTGTTCTCAGGATAACAGTTTTAAATGTTTAATACTAAAACACACAGGATTACAAAGGAAACAAATCAGATGATGAAATGCCTTTTTCAAATATGGAAACAAATGGTAAAACGTGTGCTTCTTTATCATCACGCCCAGTAACAAGGTCTGACAGCAGGTCGGTAACAGCTGTAATTGTCAGGCCGTGATGAGCATAAATGGGACTTTGCAGCCTCCGCCACGTGCTACGAAAGATCCGTGACAGTGTCACAGGCGCTGCTGATTCTGCTGGGCTGTGTTGCCTCCGTTCATAAGGGAAGGAGATGCTACATTTCGGTTAGAGGTTAATGAAAATAAAAGATGCAGGGTTTTCCCCCAGCCAGGTTCACCGCCTCCTGACTCCTTCCTGGAGCCCTGCTTTCCAATGCCTGTCCTACGGGCTCTTCTGTCCCTGACCTGGAGATGCTGGGTCACCCTCCCTGTCCACTGAATGACGTCCTTTTCCTAAGACCACTGGGAGGGAGATGCATGGAGGCAGAAGGAAGCACGGGCTGTGCTGGGACAAGGCAGTAACACCCGCCTCTCGGGAGGGCTTTGTGCACCATCTTCCCGGGGGCTTTTCTGCTGCTGTGGTTTGGTGGCCAAACATGGTAGCAGGAGTGGACAAGCTGCTAAAAGGCCCAGTGCCAGTTCCCATGGCCTCAGCCTCGCCAGCGAGTGCAGGTTCCAGCCCTCTGTGTTGAGGATTGTTTCTCTCGCCGTCCTATCCTTTGCCCTCCCCTCCAGCTTCCAGACTTCCACCCAAGCCCCGGCTCGGAGAGGCTGGGACTGCATGATCTGTCTCCACCAGCACGGCCATCACCCCAGGGTCTGGCCACTTGATCCTTTTGGACCCCCAGACCTGTCCCCTTCACTCTGGGCAGCCCCCTGCCCCCCAGGAACACCAGGACTTTCTGGCTCTACCGGCTGCGACAAGCTCCTCGTCCCCAGCTCTGGAGAGGCTACCACCTCTCGCTGTTCTCTCAAGTTCCCTTCCTCTTTCTCCCCTTGCTCTCCTCTTCTTGGTCTTTTCTCCCCAGCCTTCTCCCTTCTCCTTTTCCCTCTTATTCTCACTCCTCCCTCTCTAGTTTCTGCCTCTCCCGCTGTCCTCTTCCTCTCAGCAGCCTCCACTGCCGACCTTCCAGAAGCCTTTTTGACTCTGTGCCTCAGTTTGCCCGCTGACAGAAAGGGGAGGGCACTCCCAGCCTCAGGCCCCTGGTGTATTCTGGGGTGGAGGTGGGGGAGCCTGTAGTCCAGACCTCAGAGTCAAGAAGCAAGAAGAACGAAGCGCTGAAAATAGCACCTTTATGTAAGAGCCCTCCCATTGTAGTGAGAGGGTGGGGGCAGAGGAGCCCCGGAACTGGGCTGGAGAGAGGGGAGGGGAGAGAGGGGAGAGAAAGAGGGGAGGGGAGGGCCTCATTTTGCTGAGGTGGCACCCAGGCCACGCACGGCCTTACGGCCTCCCTGTCCAGGATCACGAGTCCGCCTGGCAGAGGCAAGCACAGGTGATTGCCCCTTATGATTTCATTTCATTTTCTCCCCACAGTTCCCTCAAACCAGTCCCTGGGGTATCTGAGCCCTGACTGGGCAAACTCAGATGAAAAGGAGTTCTCTTTGAAAGGAAGGGGATTTTCTGAACCGCCACAGATTTGAGGAGGAAGGAGACGGGGGAGCAAGGGCAGCAGGTCTTGAGGGCATCCTGGCTCTCATGGGAAGTAGTCTGGATAACAGACTCAGACCTTGAATAGGGTTCAGCTTCCTGCTCTGTCCTTGCTGTGTGACCTTGGGCAGGTGGCCTCCCCTCTCTGAGCCTCAGTCACCTCAGCTGTAGAATTGATGAAGGGTCCCACCCGGCAGGATTAATTGAGCCGCCAGGTTTACGCCCTTAGCTAGTCTCTGGCCTCAGTGGGTGCGGGAGGAGGGCAGCCCAAGCAGCTGGGGCTGAGGGGAGTGGGGAGGAGGCTAGGACGCACGGGCTCCTTCGTGAGCTCCGACCTTGATCCTCCTCGAAGGCTGTTCCAGAAGTGTTTCTGCTGACGCATCCCCCGCGTTCTTAGCCTGCTGTCTGCATCTATTTCAGATGCACAGGGAACATGGCTCGGGGACTTGGGGCTCCTGAGCGTCTGGATTCAGCAGATGGAGTCTGGCAGGGCTGGGCTCCAGCCCGTCTGCCGTTTGCTCCACTTCAGGCCTTCCTCCCAGGGCCGGATGTCTGTCCCTGATCCACCCTCACCCTCCCACCTCTCCATCCCTCCTTCCATCTTGGCTCCAGGATGCCACTAACAGCAGGGAATGACTGAGGCCGGGGGCCAGCGATGGCTGCTTTCTCTCTTATTTCAGAGAGGGTCCTCCTAGGGCCCTTTGACGGGCTTTGGGGTCACCCTGACGTGGGTTAGAAAACTGATCTGCTGTAGAATGGCCCTATGGCCTTGGACAAGTCACTGCCTTCTCTGAGCTTAAGTGTAAAAGACGTGAGCGGGGACAGTCGGAGTGCTTGCCTTGCAGGGTCGTTGGGAGAATCAATGAGATCATGTAAGGAAAACATCCAGCAGGGGTCTGGCATGCAGTAGGCCCTCCACAGTTTGGAGTTCTCCGATGTCCTCTCTAAGAGAAAGTCACGCCCTCCCTGTAGCGCTCGGCAAAGCATGCTTGAGTTGCCAGGATCGGGACCCTTCCTTGCCCCCTCCCATGGGCCCTATTACAACACCAGCCCCATCAGTGATCCCGAACGAGAGTTTGTGGGCAGCTCCTTCATGCCTGGCCCTCTGCTGGGTGTTGGGGACACAGTGGCCTGCTCACCTTTTACCCCCATGAGCTTTCCTCATAAGTCAAGGCTGCCTGATAAGTGCTTGTTGATCAACTAAATGAATATTCAAAGCTCCTGATGTGGCAGAACAGGACAGAATCCCATGGCTTCTGTCCAAACCGTGGACTGTCATCTAAGCCCCCAGGCTGCCTACAAGGTGAATTTGGGGGGCAGGTGGCAGTGGCTAGCTACATTTGAGGTGATGGAGGCCCCTCTTGTCTTTGGTGTAGGCACCTTCCAGGTCCATGACCCCCTTGGGGCCTCCTGCTGAGGCCAAGGCAGTAACTGCCGAGTCTTGGGAAGTCACTGCACGTAACCTGCCTCGCCATTCACCTTCATCCTAGATGGTCTGTGTCGCCCAGCTGGACCGTTTCCTGGGAGCACTGGGCTCATTACGCTTTTGGAGGAGGGGGCGGTATGTGAAAGGGTTACTGCTTCTTTCCATCGGGGTGCTGACATGGGCCAGGGCACGTTGTGTAGCCATTTGGTTCCTAGGGCAGATGTGCTGACATGGGCCAGGGCACGTTGTGTAGCCATTTGGTTCCTAGGGCAGATGTGCTGACATGGGCCAGGGCACGTTGTGTAGCCATTTGGTTCCTAGGGCAGATTTGCAAGATTCCTGGCTTCTGATAACCTCCCCTCTTACACTGTGCCAGGCTCTGTTCTGAGCATCTTTCAGGTGTCAGTGCATCAACTCCATGAGGGAGGAACTGCTGTTTACCCACGTTAAAGATGAGGTACAGAGCAGTTCAGTGGTTTGCCCAGCGTCACTCACCTGTGAGTAGCAGAGCTGGGTGCGACCTCCGAAAAGCCAGAACCACTAATCAGCGTGCGAAAGAGCAGCCTCCCCTCCTCAAGGATCCCCCCGTCCTTGCATCACCAAAGCTGTCGGGGCGTCTTCCCGTGAGGTGGTGCGCGGGAGGCCGTGCTGGAGAGAGCGGGAGAGGTCAGGAAGCTGAGGTTTGCACGTAAGCCTCAGCCTTGTTGATAAAACAAGGCAGTGGTCCTGGCCTGACGTTGCCCCAGAGGCTTCACAGGACCAGATGAGGAGCCCTGGGTGAGAAAGGCTCAGGGCCGGGTGGGCGGGGCATCTGGTAGGTTGGTGGATTCCCATGGCTGACCACGTGCCCTGTGCCCACCCAGAATGTTCAAGGCTTCAGGAGGCTCATTTGAGGTGGGGGTCAGTGTGGAGTGACTTGGTAGCCTCTGCCCTAGGGGTATGGGGTCAGGGGGCTCCTCCCACCCACCTGCTGCCTTCACCCTCATTCAAGCCACCGTTACTGCTCTCCGTGACCTACCGTAGCCACCTTGCTCAATTCTTTGCCTGCTCGGGCCTCCTCCCTGTGACAGCCAGGGTCACTGATTAATTCATTCACCCATTGATTCATTCGTGGATTAATTTGCTTAGTAAATATTTACCAAGCAGCCACTATCCTGAACACTGAGGATAGAGTAGGGACTAGGTAGTCACAAGTCCTGCCTTTGAGGAGTTATCCTAGGGGGGAGACAAACAATAAACAAATCAATAGTATCCGATCAGGTGGTGATAAATCTTATACAGAAAAACAAAGCAGGGTCAAGGGTTAGACAGAGGTGGTATGGGGGCGTTGGAGAGGGGCGCTGTTTGAAAACAGGGCTGGTCAGGGAAGGCCTCACTAAGGTCAGAACTAAACAAAGTGAGAGGGTGAGCCAGGAGTGTAGTGCAGGCAGAGCAGTGAGTGCAAAGGCCCTGAGGCAGGAACCATCCCATCCTGTTGGAAGAGTAGCAAGAAAGGGCCCAGTCACCAGGCACAGTGAAGGCAGAGTTTGGAATTTCCTCTGCGTAAAATGGAAAGACCCTGGAGGGATTATGTGCTGGGGAGAGACACTGTCTGATTTACCTTTCAAGATTACATCTTGGCTGCTGGGTGAAGAATAGTGATCAGTGCAAAGGAGGAAAATAAAGCAGGGCAGGGGTGGGGGTTGTGATTTTAGGTGGGGTTGTCAGCGTGGACCTTTTTGAGGAGGTGATATTTGAGTAAGGTCTTGAAGGAGGTGAGCAAACAGATCACGCCTTGTGCGTAGTCCTGGGGAAGCATGTTCCAGACAGAAGGAACAGCCAGTATAAAATGTAAAGGCCCTGACATGCCTGCATGGCTCTAGCATGGCTGGAGAGGAAGTAAGCAAAGGGGATCTTCTTAGGAGGCAAACCTGACCACATCTCCATGGTGACCCACTGCCCTCAGGCTTAGGTCTAAGCAGCTCTTGACTCATGTGGAAACACCCGAAGATTCTCAAGCATCCTCTATCCTTCCTGCTTAATGCACACCCCTCCCTCTGAAACACCCATCATTCCTTCCTTTGCCCAGCTTTAAGCCGTGCTCGCTCCTTCAGGAAGCCTTCCCGGATGACCCCTCCTCACCCTGTGCAATCTCCTCCTTGCTTATTTGTGTCCACCCCACTCTCTCTAAGCTATTGAAGGCAGGGGCGGTGTCTCACATCCTCTGTGTCCCCAGGCCCTCGGTCTGGAGCACTGAGACTGCTCAGTATCGGTCGCTGAACTTGAGAGTTGAACCGGGTGATGGTCGTGGAGGCTCCTTGCCATCCTGGGCCCGGTGAGGTGGAGAGAAGTGGCTCTGCTGATCCCTCAGGAGCCCAGCTTAGAGAGGAGCACTGCTGGGCGTCCCGGGGTAGCTGGAGATGGCAGCTCAGTGTCACCTGAGGGAGCGTTAGGCTTCCGGTGAGGCAGGAAAGGAAGAGATGAGCATCTTTGCAAAATAAGCTCCACTGAAACCTTAACCCTCTCCCCCTTCCCTCACAGCACAAAACCATTAAAAGAGAGAGAGACTTTCCCCATCCGCCTCTCATCTGCATCTTGCCACTTTCACACCTCCCTGGGATCCTGACGGGAGCAGTGGAGAGAGAACCCTTGGGTTTTGGAGGCGTTGAATGTTGCGTACAGGCTGCGCTACAGGAAATCCCGGTGGAGGCCAGAGCCGGGCCACAGCCTCCGCGCGTAGTTCAGGAGAGGCCTGGAAAGTCTCCAAGAAATTGACATCCTTGAAATTGATTTCCAAATGAAATCGACATTAATTTTAATGTGTAAAGTAAATTCCCAGGGAGTGGGGCAGGTCAGGAGGAACTTAAACCACAGCACAAAGGTGTCTCAGGGCATGTAGGTTTGGTGTCCTAGAGAGCAAAGTGGTTTTTCCCCTCTCAGTTTGTATTTGCTCACATGGGTTTCTTTTCTGTTCTAGAACACTCTGGACCTGGAGGAGACTGGGGAGGCTGTCCAGGGCAATATGAACACCCTCTCAGACGTTTCCCTGGTAAGACCCTCTCTGGCCCTTTCATTGTGTTTTGCCCTCCCGGGTGTGCCTGAGACCCTGGGGGCTGGCTCCCTGGTGAGAGCCACAGGGAGGAGACAGAGGCCCTCAGCTGTGAGCTCTCAGCTAGTTCCGGGGGTTTTAGGCAGGGCTGTCAGGCTATTTGACTTTGGTGTTACTTTTGATGTGTTATCTGAACGTGGTCATAGCAAGTATTGAAGCATGAAGTGTGTGGCGAGAGCTCCTCAAGGAGGCCCTGTGATTGCACTGGAAAAGGGAGTTAAACGTGACCTCATGCCCACACGCGCGCATCAGCAGTCTGGGTAGTGTTGCCTTGTGATCTGACCCACATAACTCTTGAATGTCCTGGGCTTTGGAGCCAGACTGCCTGGGCTAAAATCCCACCCTCTGCCACTGACTGTATGACTTTGGGCAAGTTTCTTAACTTCTCTGTGCCTCGGTTTTCCCATCTGTAAAAATGGGGGTAATAATAGTGTACTACCCCATAAGTTTGTGGCAAGGAGTAAATTAATTAAACTAAGTAAAGAATTTGGAACAGTGCCCACAAGGCCATCAGAGCTGTGCCAGTTTTGGATGCTGGCATAGGGAGGGGGGCACAGTGATGACAGGATCTGCCACTCACCAAGCACCTGCCGGGTCACAGGCCCCTTGCTAATGCATTACACACTCTGCTCCTCACCCCCGCCACGACTCTGCTGGGTAGGTGCAGTTTTCCCCGTTGCCCAGAGGTGCACTCAGAGAGGTGCTGTGTCTTGCCCAGGGCCACACAGCACCCCAGCCCATGTCTGTCCACCTTCTACCCACTCTCTCCCATCAGTCCTGTCACACCTCCTGTCTCCAGAAGCTATGATAATCCCTTAAAAAGAAAAGCCAAAGAAAGGCCTTTTTTGTTTTCCATCTCTGCATCCTGCGTCTAATTAAGTCCCGTGCCCTGTGACAAGCCCTGGCTAATGCCAAGAACTTCAGTTCCCAAAGGTAATGATGCCATCCCCAGAGACTCCCGCCAAGATCCCGATGCTTATCAGCTGCTGAGATGCAGGGAGAAGTTTTCCACTCGGGTGTTGCATTATTCAGAGCAGCGTGGCCAAGAGCTGATAGAGCAGGGACGGAATTGCAGCCAGGGCCTGGTGCACTGGGGCGCTCAGGTCTCCCCGCTAACAGGCACGATGGGCTCTGACTCCTACTCCTGTTGGGTCTTTTGGCAGGATGATGTCAGGTCCACCTCCAAGGGACTGCCTAGCTACAAGCCACCGCCTCCCCCATCACCTTTGCCCCAAAGCCACGACCACCTGATCACCCAGACGAGGAAGCCAGGCAGAGAGGACCTCCAGCCGCCTTCCTCCGCGTCTTCCCACGCGGGCATCGTCTTCTCTGCTCCGCGGAACCGCAGCCCGCCGGCGGGCACCTCCCCCGCCCCAGAGGCCTCCTCAGCACAGGACTCGCCCTCCTCCCCCATCTACGCCTCCATCTCCCCAGCCAACCCCGGCTCCAAGAGGCCGCTGGACGCCCATCTGGCCCTGGTCAACCAGCACCCCATTGGTCCCTTCCCGCGGGTCCAGTCACCCCCGCACCTGAAAAGCCCCCCTGCGGAGGCCACGCTGGCGGGGGGCAGCCTTCCACCACCCTCCCCCTCCGGCCACCCAGACCAGACGGGCACGAACCAGCACTTTGTCATGGTGGAGGTGCACCGCCCAGACAGCGAGCCCGACGTGAATGAAGTGAGGGCGCTGCCCCAGACACGCAGTGAGTACCGCAGACCCTGGCGGGCTGGGCTCAGGGTGCTGCTGTGTCATCTTAGGGGCTCCCTGTCCCCCCTACGTTGACCTGCCCATCAACACAGCCAAGGTGGGACCAGATGCTCACCCAGTGAGGGGGCTTCGAGCCCAGGCCTGCTCCCTCAGGGTCAGGGGGGCCAGGGAACAGGGTCCCGAGCCCAAGCCCACACTGAGGGGCTTTGGAGGCAGAGGCGGGAATGTGAGTCCCCGCTCTGCCATTACTGGCTGTGTGACTGTGGACCGGCTGCCATGCTTCCCCATCGGGGACTGGAGATAACAGTGACAGTCCTGCCAGGTGGCTGTGAGGGTCGGGCTCCTCCTCCAGGGGCCCCAGACCTGGTCATCCTGCACTCACCTACAAGTCTCCCCAAGAAGACTGAGCCTGTTCAGGGCAGGGGTGGCTTCTGTGATCTCTGTCCCCCAGTGCCAGGCACAGAGCAGGTGCTGGGGGACAGGTGGGCATTGAAATTGCAGTCTCTGGACCCCTGGAGGTCTCCTGACCTGGGGCTGCAGGGTCAGAGTGCGGGCTCTACCTTCCAGACACCTGGGAGGCCAGCCCGAGGCCGCATGCCCTGAGCTTCCAGAGGTTGTCCAGCTGGGGAGGTGGCAGGAATGGCAGAGCTGGCTTTCCACTCGGTAAGGCTGAGCCCTCCGCAGGCCCTGGACCCCCTCCCTCCTAGTGAGTTGGATATGTTTTGTTGGATTCTGCTGCCATCTTGTGGCAAAGGTGATGCGCGGGGCAGCCTTGGCCAGGGAAGGTGGCCAGCCAGGTCAGGGGACGTTTACTGAGCACCTGCTGTATGCAAGCAGCGGGCAGACTAGGATGCAGAATGCGGGGTCCCTGCATTCAGTAGCTCACTGACGGAAGGCAGCTAAGGGAAGAGCAGGCAGGATGCAGTGAGAGAAACCTGAGCTATCATAGATGGATCACTCTAGACCTGGCACTGAGCCGGACACACATGATAATAAAGCTAACAGGTGTACAGCACTCTCTGTGTGCCAGAAACACTGTTCTAGGGACCCTGCCGATATTAGTGACTCATCTAATCCTCCCAACAGCTCTGTGAGGCTGGACTGTTATTATCCCCATTTTACAGATGAAGAAACTGAGACACAGAATGTAATTGTGGAGCCAGGCAATCTAGCATAAGCCTGTCCTCTTGGCTGCTTCACCCAACACATCGTGTCTATTAGTCTTTATGATAACCCCATGGGATAGGCATCGCCGCTCCTGGGTTAGAACAAGAACATGGAGGCTCAGAGAGGCTGTGTAACTCGCCCAGGATTGCACAGCTGGTCAGAGACGATTCAAACTCCACCTGTCAGACTCCAGAGTGTCTCAATCTCAGGGGCCAAGCCGTTACACACATAGTGAAGCGGCTTCGGTTTGACTGTTAAACCAGAGGGCGTGTGCCCATCACTCAGCCCAGGCCAGGTGGGGTCAGCAGGGGCACAGACCGAGCATGGCAGACCTTCCTTTTTTTTCCCGAGAAGCTTGGGATTTAATTTTTGTGTGAAATCTCCTAATTCGAATGTGTTGGCCCTTCATTAAAAATTGACAACTCTGTGAGAGTTAAAAGAAACAAAACAAAATAAAGCAAAACAAAGCCCGTATCTGTGGGCTGGGTTTGCCTCCTAAGCTCTGTTTTAATCATTATGCCAGGGGCAGTCAAAGCGGACGTCCTGGAAGTGGTGGCCTTGGGGCCAGGCGCAGTTGGAAGGGCAGGTCTCAGTAGGTGGGAGGGTGGCAGGGAGTCTCTGCCCAGAGAATCCCCAGCCTTCCAGTCTGCCACTCAGCTCCTCCAGGAAGCCCTCACCAGCCCCAGCTGTAAACCATACCTCTCCTCCTGTCCCCACTCCCAGCAGCCTCCACACTCTCCCAGCTCTCGGACAGCGGGCAGACCCTGAGTGAGGACAGTGGCGTGGACGCCGGCGAGGCAGAAGCCAGCGCCCCGGGCCGAGGCAGACAGGTGGTGTCCGCCAAGAGTAGGAGCAGCAAGGAGACGCCTCGGAACGAGAGGACCACCGAGGGGGCCGCCAAACCGGTGAGCGAGGAGCCGGGGGTGCAGAGGGGGAGGGGGAGGCCGGCCCCAGGTGAAGAACAGGACGTCCTGAGCAGGGTTCAACTTGACTAGTAACCACAGGGGAGGTAGTGAGTCCCTCGTCACTGGAGGGGGGATGTGGGTGTCTGGAAAGACCGCTGTATTCAGAGTCTGAAGGCCCTCCCTTGGCCACTGACACAGACAAGCCAAGTGCTCAAGGTGGGTCTCAAGGATCTTCAAGCTAGGTTCTGACATGATGTGGTGGCGAGGCAGTCAGGCTGCATTCAAGTCCTGGTGTCACCCCCAGGCAGCCTTGGGCCAGCCCCTTAAGCTCCCGAGCCTCAGAGTTAGGGAGCTGAGAACCCCAAGTGCTGTGCTTAGTGCTAGCACACTGCAGGCTCCCGACACGGGGCTGGAGTCTGCACCCTGCTGACCCAGAGGCCTGTCACAGCTGGTCCAGCCCCCAGGCCAGGCCTGTCCACCCAGGAGGCCTGTCACTGGTTTCCTTTCTCACACCTGCAGCCCGGACTCCTGGAGCCCACCTCCACCCTGGTCCGCGTGAAGAAAAGTGCAGCCACCCTGGGCATCGCCATCGAGGGCGGCGCCAACACCCGCCAGCCCCTGCCTAGGATCGTCACGATTCAGGTACGTCCCCACAGACCTGCCTGACCGCGTCTCCCTACCCCTGAAGGTCCCCCTCTCAGCATCCCCAGGGGTTTGCCATGCCCAGAGATGCCCCAGCACCCAAGGGCAGACCCAGGCTCATACTGCCTTTGCTCTCGCTGAGCCACAGTTGTCCTAATCAGGGCAGCGGACACCAGATTGTGGCTACCTGGTTGGCGGTAGCAGGCCTACCCTGGTGGGTGGTCAAGGCCAGGCTGGCCTAGCCCTCAGGCACCCCATGTGCTCATGCCCTGTGTCTCACTCCTGCAGCGAGGCGGCTCAGCCCACAACTGCGGGCAGCTCAAGGTGGGCCACGTGATCCTGGAGGTGAACGGGGCGACGCTTCGGGGCAAGGAGCACCGCGAGGCCGCGCGCATCATCGCAGAGGCCTTCAAGAGCAAGGAGCGTGACTACATCGACTTTCTGGTCACCGAGTTCAATGTGATGCTCTAGGGGCCGAGGCCCGAGGGCCTCCCACCGCTGCCCAGCCCCTGGCCCTGGTCCTTCCTCCCTCCTGGCACTACTGAGCTCCTTCAGGGGCCGGGGCTGCATGGCCAGGGTAGCAGGAAGACATCCCTCCACTCCTTCCTGGCCCACTGGACCAGAACTGGGAAAAAACAGCTGGGCAAGGCAAACAGAACGTCAGGTCGGGGTCTGGTGCAATGCCCAGTACACAGTAAGCACTCAGTATAAGCATGAGACCTCAGGAAGGGAAGAAACTAAGGGGAAGGGCAGAGCACCTGTGTCTCCACCTGAGGCCTCCCAGGGCCTGGAACTCTGGGTTGCGTGGAGGCCCTGCTGCTCCCCGGCCAGCTAGGACCTGGCCCATCCCCAGATGCCCGAGCTTTTGTCTGGAGTGAAGTGACGTGAAAATCTGTAGACACAGCCCCCAGCCAGGGCAGCATCTTGCAGGACCTTCAGTGCCACAAATAAGTATTGAGCACCCCCCATTCACACCCCGTTCCTCCTAGCTCCTCATTCTCCATAGTATTTATTATTTATTTCCATCCCACACCCCTGGGTACCCCAGGACCCCAGCTTCCCACCACACCCCTAGCCTATCCCAGAGGCCTTGCAGGTGACCAGCGTCGTCAGTGTATTTATATACAGAGCTTATGACTTTAATTTTTCAATAAAGAGATCTGAACAAGATTAGGACCCAGTGTGCTATGTGGCCTGTCTGTGTGGCTGGCGTTTTGAGTGCTTGACGTGGAGAGGGGATGGTAGGACAGATGGAGGCACCCAGAATATCACATTTTCCCTGCCCCCCCCCCCCCCCCCCCCCCAACCGCGC
>NW_020175018.1:1141912-1201952 GCF_003031525.2 Neophocaena asiaeorientalis asiaeorientalis | reverse complement strand
GAATATCCCATTTTCCCTGCCCCCCCCCACCCCGGCTCAATCTGGGTCACACAGCAGGTACGCAGGGGCACTGGAGCCACAGCCACATCTTTGGAACACCGTCCTCGAAGGTGATTTACAGATATTTTTAGCTCAAAATGCCAGGTATATATAGTTGTTAAACTGTAACGCTGTACCCCTGAAACGGACACAGTAATATTTTAAGCGCACATTTATGTTACGAGGCAGAATGCGCAATGTGCGTGAATGTTTGAAAGCACAGAGAGGTGGCCCATCTTAGGGCGGGTCCCAGACACCGACTCTGAGATGGTGATGTGTGTGCAGGCCATTCATTAAGGAAGTGTGGTGGAGAGTCCAGTATAGCAGTGGGGGAATCAGAAGGGAAGGTGAAGAAGCCAAGCAGTTTGTGATTACAGGCAAAGTCCTGGGAGGACAGTGGCAGCCTGATCCCACGGGGGACACTGGAGTGTAAGCTTGGCCTAGAGTTGTCCCCACTCAGGGCAAGGGGACAGGGCTTTCAAGTTGTCAGTCTTTGGACAAGGTCTGGGGGGAGAGGGGTGAGGCAGTGAATTCCCAATCACTTCCCACCCTCTATCTGTGCAGACCAAGCTGGTCCAGGAGCCAAGGGCAGTGGGTGTTAGAAGCAAAAACCCATGGAGGGAGCGGGGAGGGGAGGGGGCCAAAAAATGGTCTGCTACACAGCCCCGCTGCCAGCCCCAGTGCCCATTTCCTTCACCCCAGTCTTTCTGTGGTGCAAGAACACTTTGAGAAGCCCTGCTTTGTCCAGCCCTGTGTCCAGGGGTCTGCCAGAAGTGGGTTGGGGGCAGTCGATTCCCCAGACTTGTACCACATCTGGCTCTTAGCTGCTCCTGTCCCCTCCCCAGCTTAAGGAGACCACCTGAGGCCAGAGCCCTGGATTCCGCTGGACCTCTAAAGCAGCCAGTATCCCCCAAAGCCCCAGCCCCTCCCATGGGACTCTGTATGCTCCTCTCCAGCCCTAGTACCCCTGCAGGGAATAACCCTCATCTGGCTGCAAGAGGGCTTTGTCGGGCCCCAGATCTCCTGGCATCAGACTCCAACTCCTGTGTGGTCACGGGCAGGTGATTTCACCTTTCTAAACCCTAGTTCCCAATGTAGAAAATGGGTGTGGTTGGCTGAGTAATGGCTCCCAAAGATATCCAGATTCCTGTTGCGTGTGAGTGTTACCGAGATGGCAAAGGGAGATGTGATTAAGGCATTTAGACGGGGAGGTTATCCTGGATTATCTGGGTGGGCCCGATGTAATCACAAGGGTCCTTATCAGAGGAAGGCAGAAGGAGATTTGGCACAGCAGAGGAAAAGGTGGTGTGATGATGGAAGCAGAGGTTGGAGGGATGCAGTTCAAAGATGGAGGAAGGGACCATGAGCCCAGGAATACAGGTGGCCATTTATAAAGAAGCTGAAAAAGGCGAGGAAATGGATTCTCCCCGAGCCTGCGGATGGAACCTGCCCTGCCAACACCTCGAGTTTAGCAAGGTGAAACCGATTTGGGGCTTCAGACCTCTCTTTGTAAGAACAAATTAGTGTTGTTTTAAACCATGAACTGGTGGCAATCTGTTACAGTAGCCACAGGAAATAAATACAATGGGGATACTGCTGCTTGCTTCTGGTGGAGGCTGGGATGCTGTGTGTGGGCCCAGACTCCAGGCTTGGAGTCAGCCCCAGGGAGACGATTGCACTTGGGATGCTGGTGAACAAAGGAGCCATCTGACCTTATAAACACCACATCTTTTCCAGGCCCAAGTCCTTGTGCATCTGTTCTGAATCAAGAGGTTTTCGTCTATCACTGACTTGCTGTGTGAATTTCAGGCCAGTTACTGGCCTGCCCTATGAACTTGTGACTTCTGGTATCTTATACCAGCCATCTCCCCACTCCATCCAACCCCAGGGGTCAGGGAGCTCCCGGCAGCTGCTGCCCACCGTTCCAAGTTTGTCCTCTGAAAAAAGGACAAGAATGAGTTTCTGGAAGTGTTGGTTCTGAAATTCCTGGGTCTGACTCTGGGGCTGTAGGCCATTGGGTATGAGGGTTCCCCTCCCAGTAGAACTTTAAGCTTAAAAAAATTCCTTTGCAAGTGGGCTTAGAAAGGCCAAGTTACTTGCCCCAAGCTGCATACCTTATGAGTGATAGTGGACAAATTTGGACCCACAGCTACCTGAGGTTCACAACGTGAAGCCCCAAGATAAGCATGTGTCCTGTCCTGTTGCCTTTGAAGGGACCTAAAACAATGCCCTAAGGCAGCTTGGATATTGGGAGAGGGAGGGGCCAGAGGTCCATCTGGCCACAACATCTTTACTCATAATGCTGGAACTGGGGGCAGGCGGAAGGTATGACTAGACAGTTTCAGGGTCTGCAGCTAGATGGAGGAGAAGACAGAAGAGGGCAAGTTTTCGGTTTGCAATAGGGCCTGCCCAAGCAAGTGCTGAGTTGGCCTTCAAATCACTTGGCACCCTCTCTGCTTGGAAGAAAGCAGGGTGAGGGATGGAGTAGACCACTGTGAGGATCGCAAGGCCAGAGAACAAGGCACACCTCAAAGAGTCTATACCTCAGAGTCTGACTTTTGGACTCAAATTCTACATCCACCACTTCCTGGCTGTGTGATCTTGGGCAAGTCACTTAACTTCTCTGAGCCTCAGATTTCTCATCTTTTTTTTTTCATCACCATATTTATTTATCTATTTTTTTTTTAATTGAAGTATAGTTGATTTACAATGTTGTGTTAGTTTCAGGTGTACAGCAAAGTGCTTCAGTTATGTAAACATTATATATATATATATACTCTTTTTCAGATTCTTTTTCACCTCAAAGAGTCTATACCTCAGAGTCTGACTTTTGGACTCAAATTCTACATCCACCACTTCCTGGCTGTGTGATCTTGGGCAAGTCACTTAACTTCTCTGAGCCTCAGATTTCTCATCATTTTTTTTTCATCACCATATTTATTTATCTATTTTTTTTTAATTGAAGTATAGTTGATTTACAATGTTGTGTTAGTTTCAGGTGTACAGCAAAGTGCTTCAGTTATGTAAACATTATATATATATATATACTCTTTTTCAGATTCTTTTTTATTACAAGATTGAATATAGTTCCCTGTGCTATACAGTAGGTCCTTGTTATTTTATAGATAGTGGTGTGTATCTGTTACTCCCAAACTCCTGATTTATCCCTCCCCCCCCCTTTCCTCTTTGGTAACCATAAATTTGTTTTCAATGTCTATGAGTCTATTTCTGTTTTGTAAATAAGTTCATTTGTATCATTTTTTGTAATTGGAGTAAAATTGCTTTACAATGTTGTGTTAGTTTCTGCTGTACAATGAAGTGAATCAGCTATATGTGTACATATATCCCCCGCTCTTGGACCTCTTTCCCCCACTTCCCCCCAGTCTAGGTCATCACAGAGCACCAAGCTGAGCTCCCTGTGCTATACAGCAAGTTCCCACTAGCTAGCTATTTTACACACGGTAGCATATTTATGTCAAACCTAATCTCCCAATTCGTCCCACCCTCCCCTTCCCCACCACGAGTCCACATGTCCGTTCTCTACGTCTATGTCTCTATTCCTGCCCTACAAATAGGTTCATCTGTACCATTTTTCTAGATTCCACATATATGTGTTAATATACGATATTTATTTTTCTCTTTCTGGTTTACTTCACTCTGTATGACAGACTCTAGGTCCATCCACATCTCTACAAATGACCCAATTTCGTTCCTTCTTGCAAATGAAGCAACGGACAAAGGATTAATCTCCAACATATACAAACAGCTCATGGAGCTCAATATCAAAAAAACAACCCATTAAAAAAAATTAGTGAGGTATCACCTCACACTGGTCAGAATGGCCATCATCAAAAATCTACAGACAGGGCTTCCCTGGTGGCACAGTGGTTAAGAACCTGCTTACCAATGCAAGGGACATGGGTTCAAGCCCTGGCCAGGGAAGATCCCACATGCCGCAGAGCTACTGAGCCCACGTGCCACAACTACTGAAGCCCGCGCACCTAGAGCCCGTGCTCTGCAACAAGCAGAGAAGCCACGACAATGAGAAGCCTGTGCACCGCAAGGAAGAGTAGCCCCCGCTCACTGCAACTAGAGAAAGCCTGCACACAGCTACGAAGACCCAACACAGCCAAAAATAAAAACAAATAAATAAATAAATTTATTTTTTAAAATCTACAAACAATAAACGCTGGAGAGTGTGTGGGTGTGTAGGGACCCAGTGGCAACCTGGGGAACTGGGAAGAGCTTTCTGCCACGAGGAAAGAGAACTGGGCTGCAACACAGCTGGATGCCAGACCTTGGGCAAGTCACTTCCTGTCTTTGGGCCTATTCCACCCCCTCCCCTCTGTGAAATAGGATTGGTCCAGGAGCCCTTTAAATTAGTGTCATTGATTTATTTCTTATAGGCCTGGTGCTATGCATGTTTATTTACTCCCCTCAGCAATCCTATGAGGTCAGAGTTAAGAATCCCATTTACCTGAAGTTCAGTGGCAGCCACTGGCAGAACTAGGGCGAGAGCCTAGGCCAGTCTGACGCCTTACACTTACACCCTTCACGGTGCGCTTTCACTGAACAATGGTTTATTTCTGTGCTGTTCTCACTGCAGGACCTAGGGCAAGTTCTCATCTCTCTCCAGGCCTGCGTTTGCCCACTTGTCTAATGATGGTTTTGAGTAGAATACACTTGGCGGGTAGTGATAATACCCACTTACCTTTTACGAGAGGATAGAGCATAGTAAGAGTAACAGTGCCTGACATGTAAGTGCTCCAGAAAAGTTTATTACTACTGTTATGAAGCAGTAGTTTCGGCTATCAAAGTTTATGGTTTCTCCCTCACTGTGGCTCTGTGCGACCCTGCACAAATGTCGTAACTCCAGGCCTCCCTTCTGCCACTGGGCGCGTTCCAGAAGGACACGCAATCTCCCAGATTTGAGATTTTCAGTCCTGGAGCCTGGATCTACGTCCGAACCCCTGGGGGCGGGACGTGGGCTGTCGCCTTTCTGCGATTGGTGGAGCTTCCAGAGGCCCCGCCTCCCAGGGCCTCGCCCTGGCCGTCACAGGCCGGCCTCCGGGATTATGCAAAATATCGCCGCCCCGCCCCGCGCCCGGATTGGAGGCCTTTGTTTGCCGCTCAACTCCGGGAAACCACCCGCGCGCCGTGGCGGCCAGCAGGTGAGACGCGGGGAGGGGTTCGCGGTGGGTCAGGGGCGGGTCCTGGCCCCTCGCAGGGTCTCAGTTTCTCCGTCGGCGGAATGGGGAGGGAGAGTGGACAGCATGGGTGGGCTCCGATCCACAGGGACTGCGCAGCTTTCGGCCTCTCCCACGTGGAAACCCCAGAGGACGGGAAGGAGACGGATTGCCGCCCCGGGAATAGGAGGGAGCCCTGGACGGGCTATCAGGGTCCGAGTCCAAACGCCGCCGGCCTATGGGTTGCGCAGTCTCTACTCTCTGGCCTCAGTTTCCACCTCCGCGCAATGGGGGAGCTGGCTGTGTCTCTCTCTCTCTCTCTCTCTCTCTCTCTCTCTCTCTCTCTCTCCAGCTGGGGCTGGTCACCGGGAGGGGAGGGGTCCCGAGGGAATCCGGAGGTGGTCCTTGGCTGGGCCTCGGGCTGTGTTTGGGTTGGAGGTGTGGCCCGGGTAGCTGTGGTTACAGCGGAGGTGGCACTTCTCTGTTGTGGGATTTGTGTGATATTTGCTCACCCGGCAACAACCTGCGTAGCCTGACAACTCGGAGCCGTGAGCCCTCCCCGGACGCCTAACGCAAGTTTCTTTTCATCTTTTTGGCAGGGGTACGGAGGTAGAGCAAGGGCCAGCATGAGGGTGGGCAGCTCCGACAGTGGTAGGAACTGGAACGAACTGCAGGAATAAGGCCAGCCTTTCTTGGTACGAAGATGGGGAGACTAAGGCCCAAAGAGGGTCTGAGACTTGACCAGGGGCGCGCAGCGGGGCGGCCGCCGAGCTAGCCTCTCCCCTGTGTGATGGGTCTGGCACAGGCAGAGCCAGAGCCTTCTTGCTGCGTGACTTTGGACAAGACTCTTCCCTGTTCCTTTCCCTGGCTTTTGTTGAAAGAAATGACAGGTTGGAGCGGATTATTACCTACGTTTGGAAAGCTTCTGCTTCTCAGTAAAAGTTGGAAAGGAAAATTGCTGATAACAAACCTGGGCTGTTTTGGAGCTGAGAAGAGAAGCTGAGATTGGCTGCAGTGAAAAGAGACATTGTTTCTGCCCTCTAGAACAGAAGGAAAGGAAATGACTGAAACTGAAGCATGAAGGACTGAGGTTAGATACGTATAGGGACTTCCACAGAGAAATTTCGAGGCACCTCCTTTGGAGTTAGCGGGTTTTATTTTTTGGCTGTTGGTTTTGTCTTGTCAAGAAACAGAATTTCTACCTATCCATTTGATGGGGCCTAAGTCTGGCTTACTTACCAATAGGGGTTGGACCCCATGGTCGTTGGAGGATGATTTGGGTTTATTCCCAAGGGCGGTCTCAGTTCTTCAGAAAGAGGGAGAAGGTGCCCATGTGAGGACTTTAGGCAAAGACCCAAAGTCCAGTGGTTTGCATTTGAAACATGTGATTTGGGTTGTTTCTTGCAAGGGGGTTTCATCAGCTCTCATCAGCCTGCAGAGTCCGCCAGAAGTGCCAGGGTTTCCAGAGAGACTGGGACTGGCCCCGGCACTGTGGCTGTCATGCTGAGAGGGTGTTTTGGAAACTGGTGCACACGAAGGACATTTCAATTTATCCCCATGAAATGGAGAAGAAAGACTATTTTTTAAGCGTCCTGCTGAGCCACCAGTTGAATTTCAGGTCCTTTTTATGTTTCCTCTGTCCAGGAGGTGGGACAGATCTGGAGACTGAGAGTTAGAAGAACTTGGATTGAGTCCTCAGCCAGGCTTCAGTTCTGAGGGCCTCAGTTTTCCCCTCTGTAAAATGGGAATGGTAACGCCACTTTAAGGCTCAACTGAGGTGGCATCATAGAAAGTTTTTAGGCTACATTTTAGAGTTTGGAGATTTGGAGGAGGAAACCGTTTGGAGATGAGGAAACTGAGGCCCACAGAAAGGAAGGCATAACAACAATAATACCGTTGATAATAATAGCTAATGGTTATGGAATGCTATATTCCAGCCGCTATGCCAGGGGTTCTACTGCATCGAGTGAGGTCTGGGAGGGCAGGAGCTCTTGTCCATCTTGTCCCCAGTCACCCTCCCCGTGCCTAGTACAGAGCCCTACACATAGTAGGTACTCAGTACATTGTTGTTGGTCACCTAATAGTCACCTCATTGCCATAAGATGGGTGCTATTGTTGTTTTCATTTTACAAATGAGAAGCTTGAGATTCAGAGAGGTTAAGTCATTCATCTGAGGTCACACAGCTCTTCACTGGGATTAGTCGGTTATTGCTTTGGGATTTGCAGGGGTGTGTCATCTGGTGAGAGCTGATTGTGTGCATCTCTTCCCAGGGCTGTGTTCAGTGATATCGTGTTGGTAGCTTGAAACTGACCATAATAAGGGTATTTACATTATAGAAATTAGTAAATGCCACATTCAGAGCTTTTTCTTTTTCTTCCTTTCTCCCTTCCTACCTTCCTTCCTTCCTTTCTTTCTCTCCCTCTCTCTCTCTTTCTTGCTCTCTTTCTTTTTTCTAATAAGAGAGCTGCATGTGAAGGGTGTTGGGTGATGGAAGACGAGCCTTGCTCTGCATGGCAGCCAGAAGTTGGAGGGTTCCTGGTGGTACAGGAAGACCAAAGGGAGCCAGGCCAAAAGGCCTGCACCCCACTACAGCTCCCCTGAAGTGTGGGATTTTGGAAGGAAACTTTTATGAGATGAGGCTCCTAGTCTGTGGTGTGAGTTGTGTAAAGCAGCAGCTCTCTGACTTGGGAACAGGTTGTTGAATTCCAGGCCAAAATGTCTAGCCTTTAACGTGAAAGTGACAACAGCCCAATTTGATGGTCTTTAAGCAGGGAAAGGCTTGGTCAGAATGATGCTCTAAGGTTTATCCAGCAGCATGTCCTGAAGGGATTGGAGGATGAGTTGGGGGCATGGTGGCCGGGAAGAGTTCCCGGTTGATCAGGGGAGCCAGGAGGAGACTAACAGCACCCCTGATTTTCTGAGCACCTCCTGTGTGCTAAGACTGGTAAACACTATCCCATTACTTTACAAGCATGTCCCTGAGGACAGTGTTACCCTCAGTCTGTAGATGAGGATATAGAACATATGTTAGGAAACATATCTAAGGTCAGAACCACCAGATTTGGACCCAGGCCTCTCTGCCCCCAAACCCTCACATTTTTGCTTTCTCGGTCCCTCCTCCATTCCAGCCTACAGTCCCATATTGGCTCTGATCTTCCTTGCCAAGTGTCAGCCAAACTCCAGCTCGGCTGCAGAGAGAGACCCCCTGCTCTCAGCGGTGGTCTTGTACCAGCCCCCTGGATCCTTGCCAGCATTCCTCCCACCCCCCACTCCAAGCTGAGCCTATTGTAGGGGAGGGGCCAGTGAGCAAAGCCAGAGTTGGATGCCCAGCTGTGAGTCTTCTCAGTCTTGGGACCACAGCCAAGAACCAAGGACCGGGAGGGACCTCAGGGTTCAGGAGGCTGCACTCAGCCCCCCACCCCCCAATCAGGGATTCATTCCTAAGGTAATGCTTTACTTGTGGGTACAGATCCAACTCTGCCCCTAATGTGCTGTGTGACTTTGGGCAAATTGTGTAACATCTCTGAGCCTTTTCTCATCTGTTAAATGCCCGATTATGAGGCTCCAATCAGATAACACATGCCATGTCCCAAGATGTTAAGAGTGGCTAAGGCAGGGATTGCTTCCTTTCCTTTTTTGTGATCTTCACATAATCCTACATGTTGTATAATGGCTATATGTGCCGTGTGAAAAAGCACATGGTGTCAGAGTCTAAAAAGAGGAAGAGAGAAGTTGTGGGATGGGGATACAGAATGTCACAGAATGTCAGAGCTGCCAAGGCCCTCAAAGAGCCCAACCACTCTTCCCAACTTTCATAGGTGGGAAACCGAGGAGGGCCAGGCCCAAGGTCTCATCAGAATGAAGCCCTGCACAGGCGTGCAGCAGTGGCTTTTGTTTGTTTTGCTTCGTTCTTTTAAGAATAGTAAATGTTAATAGTAAACATTTTAGTAAACATGTTAAATGTAAATAGTAATGTTAAAAATAGTAAATGTAATGTGTTTAGTAATGGTAAACATGTTAATAGTAAATAGTAATGTTAAAAATAGTAAATTTTACTCTTATTTTTAAAACAACTGTTATTTTTAGAAAACACACATAAGGAAAAAGAGTAAACTTGCCTTAGTTTTCTACCTAATAATAATTATTGTAAACATTTTGGAGGAACTCTCTCTCTTTTTTCCTTCCTCTTTCCCTTCTCTTCCTCCACATTTTACTGTGTTTTTCTTTAATGGACTCACACTAGATACACATTATTTTATAACTGGCTTGTTCACTTAACATATCACAATTTTTTAAGTCACTTTGTTGTCTTCTACAGTATGACTTAATCACTGCGTAATAGTCCTTTGAGTGGAAATGTCATCATTTATTTTAATGATCCTCTGTTATTGGACTTTGAGGTTGTTTCCAACTTTTCCACCTACTGTAAGGTTCAGTCTCAAAGTGATTAAGATTGTAGTGTCTGGTTTCAGACAGCCTGATTCAAACCCAGCTTACTCTCCTGTGAAATGGGCATAATAATTCCTACCTCCTTGGATCGGTATGAGGATTAAATAATGAGTTTCTAATCCATAGAAGGGCCTTTACATAACAGGCGCGCAATAAAGTTTTGCTGTTAGCAGCGCGTTCCCGTCACACGCACGTTTTTTTTGATTCTTTCCATGGAACATACACTTGAGAGTGTGGGTGCGTATGTGTGCGAGTGTGTGAGCGTGAGTGTGTTTTCCTCAATATGACCACACCCTCCTCATAACCCATGTTTCAGTTGGCTGAGGAAGGCCTGTTTCCTCCCCTCCTTAATGATTCAAGGTGGAGACACAGTTTCTAGCTGGGTCAGTGACCCCCAGACCTGGTTTGGGGGCCACAGGGAGAAGAATCACTGGGACATGGCAGCATTTCTCTCCACTTGGTTGGGAGGGCTGGCCGTCCCCTTTTGTGTAAAGGACTCAAAGCTTGAGGTGTGGTTGATATTAGGAGAGCCAGGAAAATTAAACTCAGTCCTTCAGGGAGCAGGCCATATGGGCGTTTCATGAATATGGCCAAAGTCATTTATCCATGAGCTCTGTGCCAGTTGGGCACTGGCCAGGGCTTTAGGTACATAGCCTCATTGACCAAGGATCCTGTAAAGCCCCATTTTACAGATGAGGAATCTGGAGTTCAGAGAGGTTAAGTGACTTGCCTAAGGCCACACAGCTTTCAAGAGAGAACCTGGAAGCCTCTGATTATTCACAAAGCCCATGTACCCTGGACACCTGCTCCCCGCAGCCTCCCATCAGCACAGTGTTTCTGCCTGTGTGGGCAAGTGGAATCAAGAACCCAGGAGATTTTATGATAGAAGGTCACTTCCGATAACCTCAGAGAGAATCTCATTAAGCCTCAAGGCTCCAAAGCTACGAGAGGGAAAAGCCTTTGTCCAGCATCACTCAGGCTGGAACTTGGGTCTCCACTTCCCAAGCCAGGCTTCCGTAGGTTCTTCTGGGTTCACTCCTGAAATCCTCCCCTGCTTCCTCACCCCCACATCCCCGTGGATTTTAACGATGGGGGTAAATTCAGCAACCTGGGCAGGAAGGGGTGGGTGACCTTGGGATGGGTTTTCATTTCTTCCCCAGGGAAGGGAGATATCAGGGGCTCAAGGAGGGGCAGAGGGTGAAATAACAGCCTTCAGCCCCCATGAATCCTGAAGTCGCCAGCCCCTGGTTTCCCCCAGGATGGCTGAGAAGCCTGGTGGCTCCACTGTACCCCCTGGACCTCAGGACATCATGTGAAGGAGTGACTGTCCAGGGCTCATCACATCAGCAAGCAACGCCCATCCCAGTCCTGGCCCTGTCCTGGGAGGCACGGGGAGACTAAGAAAGAGATTCACCTTCCCCACTTAGGTGGGGCTTAAGAATGACAGTGGAGGGAGGGATCAGGGAGGGTGGGCAGTGGGAAAGTGGGTGAGAAATGGCCACCGCGGTGTTAGAGCATTATGACCCAGGGGCTGGGGGAACAAATGGCCGAGGGCTTACTGGGCTCCTGTGGTGAGGACTGGCTGGCTTGTGCAGCCGTGGCGCTCCAGCCATGCTTCTGATGGAAGAACTCAAGCCCTGGCAGTAGGGGCCAAGGTGTTTTGTTTGCTCTTTTGTTTCTCCTGGATGACCAGGAACTAATCTCTTTCCCATCTGTGGGCCTCAGTTTTGCTGACCCATACAATGGAATCATACCCCTGTCCTGCCTACTTCCCAAAGTGATTCTCAAGCATCTAGTGCTGTGAAGGATGAGAAAGCACTTTAGAAAACTGAAAGGCTCTGTGAGGAACCAGAGTCTCCTTAGGAAGTTAGAACATTGGCTTAGTGAATTGCAATTTGTTGGTAATAAACTCCACTCCTGATCTTCTGGTGCCCAGTTTATTAATAATCTCCATAGGCTACACGGTGTGAGCACCAAGCATGGTCGTTAAAAGACTCGGGTCTTTTTGTGTCTGAATGTACAGCAGCACTCACAAGCTTTGTGACTATGGGCAAGTTGCTGCAGCTCTCGGGGCCTCTGTTTACCTACCTGTAAAATGGGGATGTCACATCACCCTCACTGGATTGATGTGAGGGCCACAAGCCAGGCTGGGGTGACTGGCTGGATTCAGTAGATCATCCAGCATGTGTTCACTGTGCTTCTCCTGTGTGTCAGGGCCTGTGCTGGGCACGGGGATGTAATGGTGCACTTCACAGAGCTCCCAGTGGTCAGGCAGACAGACCTGACATCTAATTCCAAATGGCAAGTCCCTGAGGAGGGCACGTGGGGCTGGGACCTGCAAGCTGCCTGCAAGTTACCAGGGAGAAGAATTGGGGTTGGGTGATGAGGGCGAGCACCGGGTGTTTGTCCCAGGGACACCAAGGAGCCCCGTATTGCCCGAGCACGCTGAGGGCCAAGAGACTGGAGCGGCGGCCAGGGTGTGGAGTTTCATCTTCTTTCTTAGAGCAGTGGGCAACTAGCAGAGTGTTTTAAGCACAGAAGGGCTGTGTTTGGACACTTCCATTTCGGAAAGAACCCTTGGTGCAGTGTGAGGAATGGATTGGAGGGACCTAAGAGCTTTCCAGGAGAGGCCGTTGCAGAAGGCCACGTGGGGATGCAGAGATGGGATGGATTCTGGTGAGATTTAGGAAATAAAATCAATAGGAGTTGATGATGGATTGATTTGGGGATGTGAGGGAGAGGGGAGTATCCAGGATGACGGTCAGTTCTGGCCTGTGCGCTTGAGTGAAAGATGGGCCAAGCTTCGTGGGGAAGGGTGAGTTTGAGGGTAGCAATATAATGAATGAGCTCAATTTGGTTAAGTATTGATAGAATTTGGCCGTGGGTGGAGATGGTGTGCCGTCAGGGGGTACCACACAAGCCAAGGCAAGGAGGAGGTTGGTGAGAAGTGGGTGTCAAGGAGATAGAACAGAGTGCACAGAAGGCTGTCTCCCCTGGGGTTTGGCGGCTGCCCCTAAGTTGGGTTCGGGGTTATCCAGGGGCCATGGGGCGTGCCTGGCATCAGCAGCCACATGACATTGATGGCAGTGCTGCCTGGGTTAATGGCCAGGGAGGGAGGGTGAGTGAGTGACGGGGTGTCAGGGGAGCCCGCCCCTCACACAATGGCCCACATGGTCACCAGAGCTGGCAGGGAGGGGCCTCATTAGGGTCTGACTCTCTTGCACATTTGGCTGGGCTGGCGGGTAGAGTCCCACCACCCAGATGAGGGTAAAAGGCAGGGAAGGGGATGGGGTGATAACTGGGATGAGGGCCGCCGGTTCTAGCTTTGCCAGATACTCACAAACTGACCTTGGGAGTATTCATTCATTCATTCATTCATTCGTTTGTATTCCAGACCCCCGGCTCTGCACTTTGTAAGTGTTACCTCTTTGGGTCTTGGCAGCAGTGCTGTGGGGTGGCTACTCTTCTTATCCCTGTTATAGAAATGAAGAAACTGAGGCTTGGAGAGGTGAAGCCTCAAACGTCGCAGAGTTAGCAAGAGGTGGGGCTGGGATTTGAACCCAGGTCTGCATTGACTGTAAAATGCATTTTTTTCTCCTACACGGGTGGTTCCCAAACCCGGCTGCTCACCAGAATTACCTGGAGGGCTTTTTGGACAATACAGAGGCCAGATTTTCTCCTTTTTCTTTTTGTTTCCTGAATCAGAATCCCTGGATCCTGGGCGGGGCGGGAGTTGGGAGCCAGACTGTGCAGGGACGGGGCACAGGCCACCCCTCTGCCCTGCTCCTGCCTCTCCGTCTTGCTCGGGGCACACACACTTGCTGTTCTCAGGGAAAGCCCCGCTGGTTCCCACCTTGCCCATGGCACTTGCCCTTCCTGTGGCTTGTTCCTGCCCATCTCTTCCGTCTGGTCCCTTGTTTGAATGCCACCTTCTCACAGAGATCTTCCTGGCCATCCCCAAACTCTTTGCCCCAACCCATTTTACTCTCTGACCCACAGATTGTCTACCAGGGCCACACATCCCAGTCACCTGGGACACTTTAAAATCGCCAATGGGGACTTCCCTTGTGGTCTGGTGGTTAAGACTCTGTGCTCCCAATGCAGGGGGCACGGGTTCGATCCCTGGTTGGGGAACTAAGATCCCTCATGCCGTATGGCGGGGCCAAAAGAAAAAAAAAAATCGCTGATGCCCAAAGACTGAGTCTATGAGTCTGGGTGAACCTAGGCATCAGTATTACTGAAAGCAGCCCATCTCACCCACTCTGTTTCTCTCCATGTTTGTCTGTTTATTGTCTGTGTCTCCACTAGAGTGGAGCCAGGGCTTGGCCTGTCTTGTGCCCTGCCATTGAAATTCAGTTCAGTCAGCCAATCCCCCACCTCCATGCCGCCTGGAAAAATCCCACTCTAACTACAGGTCCTGTTTGGGGCGAGGACAGTGGGTGGGATGGCAGGAATCATTGCAGCCTTCCTGAGGTGTTTAGTCGCATATTGGCAGACAGGACAGAGAGTCAGAGCTGGAAGAGTGCCAAGCAAGCATCCAGTCTGGGCTCCCATCGTACAGATGGGCACTGCCCTAGTGAGAGAGGGATCCTCGATCGAATTCATGCCCTGGATGGTAGGGGCTACGGAGAAGACCCTCAAAGGGTTGAGGCTGCTGGAGACCTCCTTCCAGGCTCAGCATGCTGTGTGACCTTGGCCAAGCCTCTGACCTTCTCTGGGCTTTATTGTCCCCGCTCTGTACTTTGGCTGAGATGGTCCCAAGTTCGGACCCTGGAAGTTTCTGTGAGTCCTTTCCTGAACGGTGCCGACCTGCAGAGGGCCTGCAAGGGGTTAAGCTTCTCCTGCTCCCCCTCACTCTGCATGCAGACGAACCCCCTCCTTCTGACAAACACTTGTAGGAAACCAGGCTGGGCGCTTCCTGCCGAGGCGAGGCGGCCTCAGCCGCAGCAGGGGCGGGGAGAGGTGGGGAGCGATGCTAGTCTGTGAGCAGCGACTGGGGCTGGCAGAGCGGCCTGGAGGCGGGCCAGGGCGCCATGGAGGCAGGGGGCTCCCCAGGTTTGGAACAAAGACTCCACATGCAGGTCCCCTGAGCCTGGGCCAGCAGGATGGTGGTGCAGCCCGAGAGAGGTGAGGGAGCCGAGGAGGGCGGGGGTTGGGGGAGCCGCCTTCCCCCTGGAAGGGCCAGTCACAGGCTCTCTGGGACAGTCCAGGCGGCTGGACCAGCCCAGCCAGGAAGTTGCAGCTGTGGCAGCTGTATTACTTCTCTCTGGCTTAGGGGAGCCCGGCCCCCAGGGCAAGGGTGGATTTTGGGGGGATTTTCTCAAGCTTCAGGATGCTGGATACCAGCCAGAGCTCTGATTCTGATCTCTGTGAACTTGGGCAAGTGCTGGTCCCTCTCTGTGCCCGGGGTGTCCCCATCTGCACATGGCGCGTTAGCCCCAGGGGCTGCTAAGGGGCTTCAGACATCATGCACGGGTGTGCAGCAGCCAGGAGGCAGCAGGGGGTCCCCACTGAAGAGTGGCCCCTTCTGCCGAGTAAGGACAAGGAGAGGAGCCAGGGATGGGCCGGCAGACCCAGCCAAGCCCTTCAGGCTGGCGGGGCAAGAGTCCGCAGCAGCAAGGGGCACCTTTCCTCTTTCTCCTCCGCCTCTGCTGCCTCCGCCGGAGAGAGCTGGGGGCAGGGTACGTCCAGAGGGGGAAATGGCTGTGCTACACGGCTGGCGGGAACTGGTTTCTACACGGCTGGCGGGAACCCCTTGAGAACAGTAGGTCTGTGCCCTACCAGCTGCTCAGGGAGGGCTGCCGAGTATGGGGCTCTGAGCTCAAAAGCCCAGCCTTTCTGGAGGGGCCCAGCCACTTGGTAAGGGGGTCTTCCTTCCCCTTCCTCTCGCCGTCCCACCAAGTCTGATGGACTTGGTTTCAGAGTCACAAGCCGTGGATTTCAATCCCTAGCCACACTTCCGGACTGCGAGGTCTTGTGAAAGGCAGCCACCTCTCTGCGGCTCAGTTTCCACATCTGGGAGATGTCAGGGACTGGGTGGGAGCAAGGCGGGTGGTGCCTCGGAGAGCTCTGCTGGGTGGTAAGGGGCTTGGGAGGGCATGAGGGAGCAGAAGTAGAGGAGAACCTGGGGATTGAGCCATAAAGGGAAGGGTCTCCACTTTTGGACCTGGGGGCAGCGAAGCCCCCTGGGGGTGGCTGAGCCACTCGGGAAGGGGACAAAGAGACCACAAGGGTCTCGCAGACCCTGGAGAGAGCCAGCGGCAGAGGTGGTGTGGATGGAGGGAGGAGACGTACAAAAGGACGGGGAATGGGTGGTGCCTCCTTGTGGGGCTAGTTTCTCCAGGGCTGGCAGGGCCCCTGAGCCCTGAAGAAAGCAGTCCCACAAGGACAGCCCAGCCCTTGAAGGGACTTAGTGCTCACGGGGCTCTCCTGGGCTCAGCCTCCCAACCCCACTGCCCCTCGGGAGCAGCCCTGTGCCCTCGAGAAGGCTGTCTAGAACCACCCTGTCTTTGGCCGCCATTCAGGGACCCCTGCCATAGCTCTCTGTCTAGTTCTGTTCATACTTTCAGACCTCTGTGCCTTTGCCTGTGCTGTTCCCTCTGCCGGAATGCCCTTCCTCATTCTTCTCCCCCAAATCCTCTTTGTCTCTCAGGCCCAGCTTAATGCTTCCTTCGACAGTAATCCTGTACCCACCCCCCCATCTGAAATTCTGGAACACTTTTACTCAGGTCTGTATTCCTCTTGTCTTGTGGTGCTTGGCACACAGTAGGAGGTCATAGGTTTTCTTAATTTGCACCCACTGGGTGCTCAATATATATCTTTGTTACTCTGAATTGGGACCTCAGGCAGGAGGAGGGGGTTAACTGTTTGGAGTCTGTGGTCCTCAGAAGCCAACAAGTCAACCAGGAACCTCAAAGTTCACTTAGCCCCACCCCTACCTCCCAGCCCACCCTAACAGGGCGCCACGCCCCATGGTTGCGAGAGCGGGTGGCATTTTCTCCATCTTACAGTGAGGAAAACCTAAGCCCAGCAGTTCACGGTGGATGAGCAGCACCAGGGCCAGAAGCTGGTCTCCAGACACCCTGCCTGCTTCTCTTTCACAGCAGCCCAGTGAGCAGGTGTCCTTGTCCCAGTGTGAGCTCAGCACGTGCTTGGCACTCATGTGTGTTTGTTGACTGACTGGCTGACCGACCTGTCCTGGACTCCATGGCACCCAGGGCTGTGGCGTGCGTGAAATGCAGAGCTTTTGCTCATGAGAGGCTCACAGGTTTGGGGGCCTGGGGAACATGTGCAAAACTCCAGCCAGTGACCACAGCTGCCTCCAACCAGAGGCTTTCCCTGGTCACAGTGAGATTTCTGCAATGACTGAGTCATCCCAGGAGACAGGATGTTCCTCTTTGTGCCCCCGAGGCCTCTGTGATTGGACGGGCTGCTCTGTGGCACGGCTAGAAAAAAAGCCCTTTAGAAGTCAAAAAAACCCCACACGCCTCCCCCAGCCACTTCCTTGGCGGAGGTTTCAGAAAGAGAAAAGCAAAGGCTTTTAGCACCTTCCACACCTGCCATGTGGCAGGGTCCAAAAGGCCTAGTCAAGGTCAAAGGGTGGGCCTTGCCTGGGGCACTGGTTTAAAATGCGGACTCCTGGGCCCAGGGCCACGGAGTCCCGCTCTCTTCGGGTTGACCTTAGGGATCTGCATTCTTAGAGGATTCTTAAAAGCACTCAAGCTGGCAGGGATTTCCAAGAGGGGTACAGGCGCCCCGACAGGGTGTGGAAAGCAAGGATTAGAACTTCCTTTTAAAATATTTATTTTCTATTGGATCTTTCTAAAAATTCAATTTTAGATATATCTTTTCTAACACGTAATATATTCGTGTGAGAATGCATGCAGATGATGTTATAAGAAATACATGTTAGGTATATGAGCAAATATATTTTTAATGATGATTTGTGTGATTTAAAAAAAAAACACTGGAGACCACTCACTGGGCCAAAATCGACATGATCTTCCCGGACCAGGGCACGAAGCCATGTCCCCTGCATTGGCAGGCGGACTCTCAACCACTGCGCCACCAGGGAAGCCCCAACAGTTCCAAATCTTGCTGTCACTAACCAGCTGGGTGATCTTGGTCAAGTAACTATTCCATGCTGAGTTCTGGTTTTCTCATTTGAAGAATAGTTTTCCTATGACCTACTTACCTGTTTGGGGTGAGGGCAGATCGAGAACAGGCAGTAGAGCTTCTAGCCTGGGTGGGCACAGCGAGGGCCCAGCATATGTGGCGGGGGTCATGCGGAGGCTTACAGGGTGATCTGGGGGAAATTCAGGGAGGAGGGAGGAAGATTGTGTCGGGGGAAGAGGGTGAGGCCCCTGAGACCAGAGTGGGGACAATGTTAGTCCCCGTTCCTACCCCAGCCTTTGAGAAGGCGCCAGCCAATCCCTGGGGGACTCTCTATCCAGAAATAGTTGCCTGCTGACTTTTCCCAACGGTATGAACCAAGGCTCTGACCAAGACCCAATCGCACACGAGGCTGCAGCAACAAACACAGGGCGTGTCTGTCCTGGGAGGCCTGGAGTTATTCTCATTGTCTCCACGGCACGGAGGGAAGAGCCGGGACGCGAGCTGCAAGGTAACCTCTCATGCCAGCCTTGTCCCGACCCATGTGCGGCTTCAGCCAAGGCCCCTCTGCTCTCTGGGCCTCAGTTTTCCTGCCCGTAGAGTGGGTGCTTTGCATGAGCTCCTTGGGTGGGACCATGCTGCTGCTCTGTCAGCCTTGTGTTTCCAGGGCTCAGAGGAAGCGCTTGGGGGTGTTGGCCATAGCGGGAGGGGAGAGGAGATGGGAGGGAGAGAAGGGAGAGAGGGAAAGGAGGAGAGGATAGAAGGCAGGCGGGGAGGAGCCCTTCTGCAGCCATCCTTCCCGTGCCACAGGTCCCTGTGCAACCAGGCTCTCCCTCTGGTTCATTCTCCCCAGGCAGCCAGAGAGAAACTTCTAACTGCACCTCGACGTGCTCTCTCGTGGTCTGCATGCCCACACTCTCTGCAATCAGAGCCCCAGCTCCTGCCCCCACTAGCACAGCCATCGGGAAACCACTTACATGTCGCCCCCTCCTGCCTCCAGGCCTTGGTACTTGATGGAACCCCTGCCTGAAAAATGTTTTTAATTGAGGTGAAATTCACATAACATAAAATTTAACCATTTTAAAATGAACAATTCAGTGACATTTAGTATACTTATAAAGTTGTGCAAGCACCACCTCTATCTAGTTCCAAAACGTTTTCATCACCCCAAAAGGACGCCTGTGCCCATTCAAGCAGTCACTCCCCTCTCCCCACTCCCCCCGCTAAAGCACTAGTCAGCAATAGGATTTACCTATTATGGATATTCCGTACAGTTAGAATCATACAGCATGTGACCTTTTGTGTCTGGCTTCTTTCACTTAGCATCACGTTTTTGAGATTCATCCTTGTAGCACGTGTCAGTGCTTCGCTCCTTTGAGTGGCTGGACGATATTCCCCCGTGCGGATAGACCACAACTCGTTTGTCCATCCATCCACTGATAGACATCTGGGCTGTTGCCACCTTTTGGCGACTGCAAATAGTGCTGCTAGGAAAGTGCGTGTACACGTATTCGTCTGAGTACCTGTTTTCAATTGTTTTGGATAATGGAATGCTCTTTTCACCGGTCCCCCACTCACTATCTGAAATCTTACCCACGAGCGGGTCAGGAAGGTTCCCAGAGCGCGTGGCCTCTAAATGGGACCTATCCTGACTTCCTGGGCCTGCCCTGCACCCCCAGGGCCCCTCCCCGTGCTTTCCCATAGCTCTCACTTTGATCTCTAGGTGCCAGGTTGTTTGTCTGCTTCCTCCTGGGCCCTCAGTTCTCGTGTGAGCAGGGCCTGTGACCCGGCGCCCACGTGTGGAGGCTGGCACATGGTAACAGGCACCAGCACACATGGGACACCTGCTGTGTGCTGGCCACTGGCCTCCTTATCCCATATCTCAGGTAATTTTATAAAACTCTTGAGAGAGAGAGGAATTATTACCCCAGTTTTACTGATGAAGAAATCCAAGGTGGAGTGATTTGGCCAAGGTCATGCAGGGCTTCTGACTCCAGAGTTCCTGCTGGTAATTTCTGATTCTGAAGAAAGGAGGGGATTCAAGGATTAATGCTCTCCATTTGATTGTGTCCCCGACAGGCCACAGGCAGGATGGCTGGTGCTGAGAGGAGCCGGCGGGAACTCTGGTGCCCATAGGGGCAGCTCCATCTCCTGAAGATGAAGGGGCCCAGGTGAAACTCAGGCCAGGCCCAATGACCAGCTCCGGGACGGAGGTCCACTGGGCCGAGTCAGGCCTGGGAAAGGGGCCCCGGCGGAGGCGCTGGGCCTGGGCTGAAAAGGGAAAGGATGCTGATGGGAGTGGCACATGCAGCTTGGTAGAAGAGGCGCCCTTTCCCAGTGCCACCAGCCCTGAGCTCCTGGAGGACTTCCGCCTGGCCCAGCAGTGCCTGCAGCCACTGGAGTGGAGGGGTCCGGACTCACAGCCTGATGGGCACCCAGATCCTGAATCAGGAGAGTCTGCAGAAGAGGGTGAGACCGACTCCCCTGCAACCCCATAGTGGTGTCCCCCAAACATTCCCCCCTTCTGGCGGGAGGCAGGAATAGAGAGAGTTTCAAAAATTTTTTAAGTTAAAATCTACGAAGCCTACAATTTAAAATGTTTTTAAGATTTAAATTATATAAACAGTACTGTCCATTGCAGAAAAATCAGAAAATGTAAGCCAAAGGAGAAAAAACTAAAAATTACTTATTATCCAGATAGCTGCTCTCTTTCATGTGTGTGTGTGTGTGTGTAAATGTAGCATGAATATGCAACAGTATTCTACAAACTCTATTGTAACTTGCTGTTTTGTAACTTAAGAGACATGAACGCTTTCCCAGCTTATCAAATATTCTTCCACAAGTCATTTCTAATGTCTGCTTAGGAATTCCGTGGTGCGAATATTCTGTAATTGTTGGGGCTCTTACTGCTGGGCATTTAGGTAGTTTCTCAGGTTTTGCTATTATAAATAGTGCAGAGATATGTCATTAGTATATCTTTGCACAATTAATTTGATAATAACGTTGATATTTTAAATTGCTTGGTCCAAGGGTTCTGCCCATTTCTACGATTTTTTAAAATCCCAATTAGCAACGAGAATGATGGCTTCCCTTGTTTTCTAAAATAACTGTTTTCTCTGCATCAAGAACGACTGAGACTAAATTCCTAGCTTGGCTCAACAAGTCCCTTCTCCTCTCTGAATCTTGGTTTCCCCATCTGTGAAATGGGAGTAATAACACCTTCGAGCTTGATTACATAGTGATTATTGCATTCGAATATGAATGAAACGCCCCTGTCTTAGGATTCTGGGATCAGGCAGGCCCCCGTAGATGTCAGAGAAGCCATCAGGCTGATAGTAGATTGTGCAGTGACCCCACGTTCCTCATGCCAGGTCTGTTTAAAGTGGGGTCTGCCCACAGCTACCCACTCAGGAGCTATTTCCGAGCTCTCCTTAGGGAATGGTGACAGGGATGCACTGGGATGAAGGGGCAGAGGCATCTCTTCCTGAGGTCACATGGTAACCCCCTGCTGTAATGTAACAGCTGCTGCCATGTCCTGTGCCCTTACTGTGTGCCAGGCAAAGGGCTGGGCAGGGCGCAAGCCATATCTCCACCTTTCCTCACCACCTTCTTCCAGGTAGGAGAGAATAGCCTCCAGGTAGAGTAAAGATTGCCAAAGAGGTCAGCTACTTGTTCATGGTGCCCTATGAGGGATCAGAAGGGCCAGGATTGAGGCCAGGTCTGCCCGGTTCCAAAGCCCGATCTCTTCATCCCACTGCGTGACCCCCATCAGCAGAGACTAACTTGCCTGCATAGCTGGGACCTTGCTTCTAAGTCCAGGACTGCTCTGAACCACTGCATGATCTTTGGCAAGTTACTTAACCTCTCTGGGCTTCAAGTGCACTGCTGTAAACGAGAGAGACTCGCTGAAGGAGATTTTAAGGAGATGAAAGATGTAGAGGTGCCAAGGGTAGGGGAAAGAGCATGGGGAAGCAAAGAGTGATATAAGGGTTATGACAAAAGTGCATCTGGCCAGAGCAGAGAGTCTGTGCTTGGTGGTACCCAGACTGTATCTCATGAAACCTTGGATCTGTGCCAGAGGCTGACACAGGGTCTACGACAGAGGAGGTGCTCCATAAGCACTGACGGCACGGATGATGCACCGATGGATGAATGAATGGGTAGGTGGATAGGCAGATAGGTGGATGGATAGATGGATGGATAAGTGATAGCTGGATGGATAGGTAGGTGAGTGGGTGATGGATGGGTGAGTGGGTGGATGGATGGACAATTGAAAGGATGAATGGTTGGATCAATGGGTGAGTGGGTGTTGGATGGGTGAGTGGGTGGATGGGAGAGTGGGATGGATGAATGGATATTTCTTGAGTACTTACTATCTAATAATTATAACAACTATCCATTTTCTGGGAGCTTTGCATACCTTACTGTCCTCCTTTCTTCTTTCCTTCTTTTCAGTCAACAAATATTGAGCACCTCCTCTGCAAATACAATAATAAATAAAAACAGAGAGCATCCTTGCCCTCATGAAGCCTACGGTGTAGTGAGGGAGGAAAATATTAATGAAAGAATCACATAAATAAATGGAAAACTGCAGCTGTAATAAATATTTCAAAGTAGAGGTATTCAGTCATATGAAACCCTATAAAAGAGAGCTTTTGACCTAAGTTAGAGAGATCAGAGAAGACTTCCTTGATGCGGTCAAGGTTGAGTTAACGTATGAAGGACAAATAGGAGTTAACTAGACAAAGGGAGGGAGAGAGGACCCTAGCAGAGGGATCAGCATGTACAAAGGCCCTGTGGTAGGAGAGGATGTGGCATGGCTAGAGCAGGGAGAGACTGAGGGGGACTATGGAAAGAGATGGAGCAGGAGAGCTAATGCGGGGTGGAGACAGCGACCTTAGGACCATATTAAAGGTTCAGCTCTCTCCTGGGAACAACAGGAAGACAGTGAAGAGTTTTCATATGGAGAATAAGAGTGAGGATTGAGATGATTAGGTGGCTGCTGCAGTGGTCCAGGCAAGAGAGGATGTAGACTTGGGCAAACCTGGTGGTTCCGGACTCTAGAGCAGCAGGTGAGTTTGAGAGCACCATAGGAGGTAATCAGGACAGGACCAGGTGACAGATTGGATTGCGGGGGGATGGGGGAGGGAGATGGCAAAGATGCCTCCCAGGTTTCTGCTTTGTGCAGTTGGGTGGGACGATGTTTCCATTTGCTGAGACAGGAAACGCTAGGGGGACAACCAGGTTTGAGGATTGAGTTTGGAGGGCCTTTGAGACAACTAGAGGAGGTGTTCGAAAAGTATTTGGCCCTATGGGGGGATCGCTGGGCTTCTTGCCGTCACCATGTGATGAGGAAATGAAAGCCCAGAGGGGTGAGATGGCCTAGGTAGTGTGACACAGTGAGTCCAGACCTGGCGTATACTAAGCAATGACCTGTCTTTCCAGAGTTTGAAGCAGAGGATGTGGACAGCCCAGAGAGTTCCAACTTGCCACTCAACTGGCCCCCGCAGCAGTATCCTCAACTGGACATGACTGAAGAGGAGCTAGATGAGGCCCTGGGAGGTCCTGAGGTCCAGGAAGCTGGAGAGAGCTCCCCAAGGTTGGGGTATGACACTGATCTCAGCTCGGGGAGCAATGGGAACACCAGCCCCATGGCTCTGGGCTGGGGTCAACCCACAGGCTGGGTGGCTTCTGACAAACAAGCCAGTGGAGACAAACTTCGAGAACATTCTGAGTCTGCCAGGTCATGGAGCAGTGGAACTGTGAACCTCAACCCCAGTGGCAGTCTGGATTCTACCTGGGAAGGAGAGACTGATGTCCCCCCGCCCGCTGCCCTGGCAGAAACTTCACCCCAGAGCTCCAGCCACCACCTGCTAAACCCAAACGATAGAACTGGAGGAAGCGTTACTCTGGCGACGGCCACGGAATTCCAGGAGTCCTCAGCCCCTCCAGCCCAGAGCGTCCAGTGTCCTGCAGATAGATGGAGGAGAGAAACCACCAGCCTCTCCTGCCCTCAGCCCGGGGACCAATCCTGGAAGCGGACACACATATCACCTAAGCCGCTCCCTTCCCAATTCACCGGCTCCATCAGCCCCCTGAAGTCCCCACCTAGGCCAGCTCGACAGGACAGGCCGCCGCCCAGGCCGGGAGCCACTCTGGCTGGTCACTCATCTTCTGACACCCCCAAGTACGGCCGGGGGCGGCTGAACTACCCGCTCCCTGATTTCTCCAAGGTGGGACCCCGGGTGAAGTTCCCCAAAGATGAGACTTACCGCCCCCCCAAAGCCAGGAACCACAGCAGGCTGCCTGAGGGCCCTGCCAGGCCACTGATCTTCAAGTCACCTGCCGAGATTGTGCGGGAATTGCTGTCAAACAGTGGAGAAGTCTGCCCGGGAGAGGACCCCCCTCCTACTCACCCCACCACCAGGTTACCCCAAGAATTTCAGACGCCCGAACAGGCCACCAAGCTGGTCCATCAGCTCCAGGTAAGCCCGACTCATTTCTACACCAAGGCATCTGTTGGTCTGGGTTGGAGGCTGGTCGGGGTGGGGGGCCTTGGGGCTCGGCCAGGGGTCCCCTGCGATGAGGACAGTCCCAAGCCCTTGGCTCAAAAAAGCAGTGATTGCACTCATGCTGCGAGGGTAGACCGTGTTTGTTTGTTTTTAACTCCTGCTATGAAAAACTCAAGACATATGCAAGAGAGAAAATAGTATGACGAACCCCCATGGACCCATCACCCAGCGCCTGGCAACCTTTTTCATCTATGGCCTCACCTGTTCCTCCTCTCACCCTACTGGATTATTCTGAAGCAATGTTCAGGCTTCAAATCATTTACCCCCAAATATTTCAGTGTGTGTCTAAAGATAAGGAATCTCTCTTAACGATAACCGTACTCTCAGCATACCTGAAACTTAACACCAATTCCTTAATATCAACCAACGTCCAGTCAGTGTTCACGTCTCCCACTCTGTCTCATAAATGGCTTGTTTATTTTGGTTTGTTCGAATCAGGATCCAAACACGGCTCAGATATTGCATGTGGTCGATGTGCCTTTTCAAGTCTCTGCGCACCACCTCCCCACCCTGCCTTTCTGTTTGCATTCTTTGTCAAATCTCTTTCTTCCTTGTAATTTATTTGTTAAGGAAACGGGTTTCTGTCCTGTAGAGTCTCCCACACTTTGCGGTTTGCTGATACACTCTCCGATGTTTCTTCACGTGTCGTGTTGTCTTCTCTGTGTCCTGTGTTTTGCCCAGTTAGAGGCAGAGGCGTTTTCGAGTTGTCGTCGTCTGTTTATTTCCCCCCAGATCAGGAGCTCTGTGCCGGTAGGGATTTTTTTTGGCAAAAGCCCATCATAGGTGGTGCCTTCAGGAGGTGTAAACTGCTTGCTGGTGTCTCATTTGTGGTGTTAAGGACCCCTGATGGTCGTTGCCTTGATCCAGGCTTTCACTGAGGGGGACAGAGTGGTAGTATCCTAATGCTAGCATTCCTTCTGCATTTATTTGCGGGAAATCTTCTATAAAGTGAAACTTGCCCTCATCAACTATTTGGTTACCAAGGCCTCGTTCACATGGGAAAGACAGGAGAAACGCTTGATTCTGCCCTTCTAATTACCAGTGTTCAGAACAACGCATCAGTTCCCTGGCCTCCTTCAAAGGCGACCAGTGACACTTGTTCTTGCTTTTCCCCCGTAATAACTTGTTTTAAGAAGCTCTTCAGTTTTGTGTATGGCAAATCGTGACTCTGAGTAAAGGCAACCGTGATTTTCAAGTCTTTTCTACTTCCGGACGCTTAGATGATTCAATCAGCCATTAAAAAATACTTATTAAGCACATATTACTTAACTCCTGGGAACAGAGCAGTGGGGAAGACAGATGAGGGCAGGGAATTCGGACAAATAAGCAAGTAGCTACGGTTATGCATCGAGGCGAACCAGTCCAAAGGCCCCCATCCCTGACTCACTGTCAGGGCTGTAGAAGAAGGGATGGTGGAGGAGTTGTCCTGCCACTCCCAGCCCCCCGGAATTTGGCCGTGGGGGTCCGTATTGCATGTGAGCCTGAAGGGGTCTGCTGAGCTACCACTACAGAGCTCTTTCACTCTGAGGCACCCAGAGGCCCCCTTTGGGGAATGGGTTCCCTGCGAGGGGTCTCACAGTGAGGGGCCTGGTGCGTGACCTCACTGCACACCCCCATCTCCTGCAGGAGGATTACCACAAGCTCCTCACCAAGTACGCTGAGGCTGAGAACACCATCGACCAGCTGCGCCTCGGAGCCAAGGTACTGGGCCCGGTGGGGTGGAGGGGGGTGCTCGGGAGACCCTGGGGATAGAGGAACCCGGTCCTTCCTTGTTCTACCACAAGGTCACTCTGTGACCTGGGGCAGTGACCTTGCCCTCTCCAGGCTCAATCTCCTTTGCTGTTGATGAACTTTGAGTCCTTGAATGCTGGAATCCAGGGTGCCCAGGAGTTTTCACCGGAAGCTCTCTCCTTCTAGATGAGCTCTGGAGTGAGACCACCTGGGCACAACTCCTGGTTCCATTACTGACTAGCTGTGTGACCTTAAGGAAGTTACTTGGGCTCTCGAGCCCCAAGGGAGTAGCACAGAATTTCTGCTCAACCCAGAGGCTGATACTTGCCAGATCACACCTTTGCTTTTCTCCTGCCCCAACTTCTCACCCACAGCTTCTCTCCTCACTGCATGCCTAGTTTTTTTGGGCTGGGGGGTGCGGGGAAATCCACCACCCCTATCCTGCCCAGGCTCCACCCCGTCTAGGGGAAGCTGTGAATTCTGCACTTGGGCCCTTCCCCTTTTCTGAGGTGAGGCAGGAAGTGGGGCTCTCACAGCCCCTCCTGGTTTCCTGCTTACCTCTCCCCGCCTCTTGCCCCATTAGGCAGCAGTGGAGGAGGGGTGGGAGGTGGGGTGCAGAGACGCAGACCCTCCCACTCACGACCCCCCACCCCAACCTGGGCTGTCCCCATCACACTCCGAGACCTCTGCTCCTGCCAGGCCGCTGCTCTCCACCATCTAGCGACGCTTCTTTTGTGAAGTGTTGCCGAGGCAGCCACGATGAGGAAATGAAAGAAGGGGCCCTGTTCTAGGAGCAGGACTTCCGCATCCCCATACGCACCTCCTGACCCAGGCAGCTCCTTTCCATCCTGGCCTCCTTGGGCACAGCTGTAAAAGGGGGTTAATCGGGCCTCCTAGGAGCCAACGGGCTCCCCTTCCTCCCTGCCCCCCGCCCCATGTCTTAAGGCTTCTTCTACCTCTCTGAGGCAGTTTCAGGGGCTGAAGGGATGGGGATAGTAGAGGGCTTGGTGAGGCATCCTCTCCAGGGAAACCACATTTTCATGGCCGTAGGCTCCTAGAAGGTCCGAGGAGAAAGGAACTGGTCATGGGGTCCAAATCCTCAGCTCCCCTGTCTCACAGATCGGAGAATCAGGACCCCAGGAGGGGCATAGGTTGCCAAAGGTCAAGGTCAGGGTCAGAGGCTGGGAATATCTCCTCCCTCCCTCCTTTCCTTCCTTCCCGCTTTACTTGTTTAAAGGAATGGGTTCGTGTATGGAACACATGTACCTGGCAGCTGGCAGGTACCTCCTGAGAGTTAGGGAATGTTATTATGATTAATAGTATTAATATGAAGGTGTTCACTGGGTGCCCATGAGTGCCAGGCAGGGGGACACCATGGGGGCACAGCTGTGCGCGTCTCCCGGACACTCCCCTGTCCCAGTGGGGACTCACCACGTGCACCTACGCCGGCCTGGCTGGTGACCCAGACCCCTGCGTGTGTGAGGGGGCAGAGGAGGAGAGGTTGGAGAGGCCAGGAATGGTTCAGCACTAGCTCACCTGGTCTTGCTTTCTGGAAAAATGACTCCTTGGCCTGAGGGTTCTCCTCAAGAGGAGGGTGAGCACAGGTAAGCTGGACTCTTCCGGAAGCAGGACGATCCTCTCCGCGCCCTGGGAAGCAGTACAGGCAGGGCTGAGGAGGACGTGCAGCCTGAGTGGGGAGGGGCCTTGCTGGGCTCCACGGAGCCCGAGGGGGCCGAGATTCCAGCCGGGCGTCTCACTGTGTCCGGAGCTCTGTAGACTCTACCCCCGAAGCTTCGGGAAACCCCAGAGCAGCTCCCTACTCAGAGCCCTTGCCAGGGAGCCCAGTTCACAGAGGCGGAAGCGGTACTGCTCCCCCAGGCTGAGCTGGCTGACGTGACCTCCCCGGGGTCCACTGCACTCTGCTCAGAGCCCCCAGGGGGAGGGCTGGACCCCAGGCTGGGGATGTGGCCCTAAACACCCAGGCCAGGCCTGGCTCTAGGGCAGCAGCAGTGGGTGGGGACCAGGGGAAGGAGACTGGCATTTGCTGAGCAGTAAAAAGGTACCGGGCCCCAGGCTGAGTACACTGCCAGAGTCATCTCACTTGATCCTCTTCACAAGAGGAAACTGAGGCTCAGCCAGGTGGAGTGGTTTGCTCAACATCCCACGGCTTGTAAGGGATTACAAGTGAGGGATTAAACTATGTTTGCCTGGTTCCAGAGTGGGCACTATTTTCCCCGTGCCTGGGTGTGCCCAGCTCGGGCCCTGGCAATGGGTATGTGGCAGAGGCATGACAAGGGAGAATGGTGATGTTACAGTGATAATATCAATAGTAAAACATGACGTGTACAGACCACTGTCCTCAGTCATTTACCATGGGGGAAACTGAGGCACAGAGCCATCACTCAGCAAGTAGGTGCCGGAGCTGGGGTCTGAGCCCAGTAGCCCCCAGCCCCCCCTTTTTTTTTTTTTTTTTTCCACGTTTAACAGCTTATTTTAAGCTGTTTAACAGCTTATTTATTTTTTTAGGTTTAACAGATCCAGACTAAACGATTGTGAGCTCTGCCACTGGGGAAGCTGACCACGGAGTTCCAGGGCCGGGCTGGGGGGGCACTACTGGATCCCGTCTGGGGTGCGGGCAGGGAGCCAGGGCTGGTCAGGAGTCACTGCTCGGTGACTAGCTTAGGGCCAGAGTTTATGAGGGTGTCCTGCATTCGCAGCTGTGTTGCCACCTCCCTCCAGCTGCTGTCCCCCACCTCAGCTGTAGGGGGATCTGGAGCGGCTGAGACCGGAAATTACCCCAGAAAGAATTACGGGGGAGGGAGGAGAGGCTCGGGGGAGGTTTGTGTGTTTGGAGGAGTTGGGGAAGCATTTCCTAGTCTCTCCACTCCCCGCCCCATTCATAAAGCCCATTAGCATTTTAAAGGCTGTGAGGAACCCATCTGTGCTGAGATTAGTCAGTTATTTAACCCTGTGCTTCCCACACTGTCTACCCTTCCCTGCTTAACGCCCCTGAGGGAGCCAATCCAGCCTCAGCGAGCACCGTGGGACACCCTGGTTTAAACGGGGACCCTGGGGGTGGGTCCTGCCCACCACAGACGGGTCCAGGAGGGACAAGCCTGAGCAGCTCGGCAAACCCACACTCACCCCAGCTCCCCACTTCCCGGGCCTCTGCACGGGCCTTTGGTCCCTCTGTGCAAACAGAGGTGCTGAGAGGTTTGTTCCTGTTGCTCCCCCAGGTTGGGCCTTTGGTGGACCCGGGCTGGGGCTGGCCGATGGGTGGGGCAGGGGGAGAACGCAGGAGGACCGGGACTCCCCCAGATTTGGGTCACCCTGGGAGGAGAGGGGTGCTGGTGGGCAAGTCCCCACAGGCGGGCCTGAGCAGATGGCCAAGGGGATTATTAAAATCCAGCTTTGTTCTCATCAGAGGCTGGGCCTGAAAGAGGCGGGGAGGCAGCAGGGGCCCAGCCACGGCTGAGCCATTGTCCCTCACTTTGGAATAGATTTTTCTGCCACAGCCAGGACGTGAAGAGCAGCTTAAGCAGGGAGAGGCTGCCTTCTGTGGGCCTGGGAGCCCACCCTGAGCTGCCCACTCCTGACCTTAGGGTAGCAGAGGGCAGTAAGATAAGCAGCCTGACATCATGAGGACCAGGGGACACTGAGGCAACATAGGAGAATAGCTTTTTTAGGGGCCTGCCTCCATGATGGCCACATACATGACAATGGTGATGATGGTGGTGATGGTGGTGATGATGGTGATGGTGGTGATGATGGTGATGGTGATGGTGATGATGATGGTGATGGTGATGATGGTGGTGATGATGGTGATGGTGATGGTGATGGTGGTGATGATGGTGATAGTGATGATGGTGGTGATGATGGTGATGGTAATAATTATAATATGGATGATGATGAATGTGGGGGTGGTGGCTGCTATTTAATGAGCCCTCACTTTGTGCAGACAGGTGAGTTCAGTCAGCTGCTCTAGCACTCAGAGGAGGGTGGTGGTAGAGCCTCAGTGTGAACCCAGGCACTGCAGAGCTCACGCACTAAGCCAGAGATCAGCAAACTGTCTCTGTAGAGGGCCAGATAGTGAATATTTTCAGCTTTGTGGGCCATCTGTTCTCCATGGTAACAACTCATCTCGGCTGTTACAGGATGAAAGCAACCACAGACGATACAAAAGCAAGCGAGCACGGCTGTGTTCACTAAAACCTTGTTCACTCAAACAGACCATAGTTGCCAACCCCTGCTTTAAACCACTTGGGTCTTTAACTTCAGAAGGTCTTCCTTGGCCATCTCCCTGACTCTCTACTTCTCTCCCAAACACTAGACTATTTACCATATGAAATCCATCCTCAAATGTTGGAGATGTGCTACAACTGAGACATAATTCCTTTACTTGTTGATTGACTCATTCACTCAAGCAGTCATTAATTGCAGTTATTATCAATGTAATGATAATTATTGGAAATATTTTTATTAATAACAAATATTAATTATATTACTGTAATATAATTATACTTGTTCTGTGTTAAATATTAGATTGATTACCATATTATTATGGTATATTATAACAAATATTATTAATAAAATCATTAATATGGAAAACCATAGACTTTGGGGTCAAAGCAGAGTTATAATCCCAGCCCAAGGATTTTTCAGCTGGAGATTTTGAGTAAGTGACTCAACCTCTCTGAGTCTCAGTTCCCTCTTCTGTAAGATAGGCATATGGTCCCTCCCTCTCAGGACTGCCATAAAGAGAGAATGAAAGGATATGTAAGCCCTTGGCCCAGTGTTTGGCCCCCACCCAAGGGTTCCACTAAAAGGTATTATTTATTATACAAAGGCATGTTTGTTGAGCGCCTGAATGATGGCATGAATGAAGGTGAGGCCTTTTGGGTGGGTTGGCCCCAACCCTTGGCTCTGCTGTGCCTCTCCTCCCTTAAAGGTGAACCTGTACTTGGACCCGCCCCAGCCCAGCCACAGCATCCACAAGGGGACGATGCCCCAGGGGACCAAGGTCTTGTCCTTCACCATCCCACAGCCCCACTCTGTAGAGCGGTGGCCAGGCCCCGCCAAGGGCCTGCAGACCTCTGAGGCTTCAGGTGAGTCTGGGAGAGGAGATGTGGCTGAAGGGCTCCTCTGTTGTAACCCTGCTGTAGGGACACTTGGTTCACCCTGGGGTGGCACTGGCTTTAGGCCAGGGGAGGGAGGGAGGTGAGGCCCCTCTCTGGGCCCTGTGACTTGAAGAGGTCAAATGGAGATGTAGAAAGTGTCTGCTTTGAGCCAGAGCAGCCTGGGCGAAGCCCTAGCTCTGCCACCTAGCAGCTGTGTGATCTCGGACGAGTTGTATGACAAAGAGCATCGTCACTGTAGAGCCCTCACCCGGTGAGATCCCCACTGGTGTTACCCCACTGACAGTCAAGGAGACCGAGGCTCAGAGAGGTGAGGACGTGTAAAAGGTCACACTGCTATGGGGGAGGGTTGGCATTTGAACCCACATCTTTCCGAGTTGGAGCCCACACTATTGACTGGACACCCAGAGGCCTGGCTTGGCTCTAGATGTGTCATCCGGGGCTGATCCACACCTTGTTCTCTCCTATAAATGGGGACAACACTGCCCAGGCCCCTCCCTCAGGTCGATGTGAAGATGGCACGATCGTGAGATGGCTGAGCTTTCATTCGAGGATGGAGGTGGTGGATTTGAGGTTCAGCAACTGTCTCTCAGCCCCAGGAAGGACTGTTCTTGGCCCCAGCATTTAGTGGTTGTATATTCCAGGGTGGCCATCAGCTGAAGGAGACCTGAACCCCTCCTCGCCCCCCAGCACACCCGCCCTAGGGTGGCTTCCGGACGACCCGGGCATCGCCAAGAACCAGCCCTCAGCAGAGCAGGCCCAGGAGCTGACTTCTCGGGCCAGTCAGTTCCTGGCCAAGGTGAGTGGAGCCCCAGCTTTGCCCACGAGAGATGGAACTCACCTGGAGAAAGCAGAGCCCCTGCCCGCTTGGATGAGGGGCTGTCTACGAGGCTCGCTCATTATTCCCCTGCTGGAGTTAACTTGGAAACAGAGCCTCCCTGACCCTGGTTTTAGAGACCTCCTGGCTCCAGCCTCCTCCTTGTCACCCAGTGCTAGATTTAACTCCCTTTTTGGCATTGTGTCTCATCAAACTCTCTCTAATTGTGCTTGAAACTATCTCCGGTTTCACTTCTGGGGGAGACTCCCTGCTTTTTCAGGATTCTGGAAGGGTTACGGAACCTCTACTCTACCTTCTCCTCTTTAGGATAGATCACCTCACTTCCTTAGTTCCTTTCGTTATGGAAATCAATCCTCAGTCACTTCTCCAGGGGCCTTTATATTTTCATCCAAATAACTATGAATTGTTTGCAGGTCTGTTTATAACTATACACTTGGCCTTATTCCAAAAGTACTTTAAAGCAGCTTAGAAAATACATGCATTGTAACCACATACTGAAAACGGAAGTGAGGAAACTGGGGCAAAGGGGAAGTAAGGATAGGAAAAAAAATAAAAGGAACTTAGGGAGAAGTGAATAAACAAAGTGCTCTGCTGGACCCTGAATGCTTTATCAGATTCACATTTGGTTTTGAGCTTCCTAGTTGTCAATGCAGAAAGGGAAATGCAATACATACATCACCATGTCCATAAAACAAATTCTTTCAAAGAAACACCACCATTCTTTCTTCCCTTCCTTCCTTCCTTTCCTTCTTTCTTGTTTGTAACATCTTTATTGAGATATAATTCACATAACATACAATTCAGTCAGTTAAAGTTAATGCTTCAGTGGCTTTTAGTATATTCACAGCTGTGCAGCCATCAACACCATCAAGTTTAGAACATTTTCATCGCCCACTAAGAAACTGCCTATGCATTAAGCAGTCACCCCCCATTCCCCTTCCCCCCAGGCCCTGGCAGCTGCTCATCTACTTTCTGTCTCTTTGGGTTTACCTATTTTGGACATTTCCTATAAATGGATTCATGTAGCATTTGTCCTTTTGTGTCTGGCTTCTTTCACTTAGCATAATGTTTTCAAGGCTCATCCATGTTGTAGCAGCATGAACTTTATTCCTTTTTATCACCGCCATTCTGGGTCCTGTAACTGGAGAGATGTTTCTCCTGTGTGCTCTAAAGTAAAGCAAAGCCAAGGTCACCACATTGAGCAAAATCTGGGGCACCAGCTGACCCCTAATGATCCAGGCTGCCCTGTCCATACAGGAGCCACTGGTCAGGTGGCTAGTGAGTACTTGACATGTGGCCACTCCAAATTGAGACGTTCTGTAAGTGTAAAACACATACTGGCTTTCAAAGACTTTGTGCAACAAAAAGAATATAAAATTTTCAATGTATTTTTTTACATTGATTACATGTCAAGATAATATTTTAGGTTTATAAAATATATTATTAAAATTAATTGACTTGTGTCTTTTCACATTTTTAGTATGGCTCCTGGAAAGTTTTAAATTACATATGCAGCTTGCATTACATTTCTATTTTATGTTATATAAATTATACAATGTAATTATATTAGGTAAATTTCTATGTTATATTTTGGCACTGATCTAGAGCTTTCCTAGAAATGCTAAAAATCTCCAAATTGTCTTTGCCATTTTTTTCTAATTAAAAAATTTTTGTAACAGTAATAGATACCCATGGTAAAGACCCTCACACAGGACAAAGAATATATTCAGTGAAATCTTTTCTTCCCCTCTTGCCCTTCTGCTTCATGCAAAATGTTTAATGCACACACATGCATTTATAGAAATGGTCACATGAGTATGTACACTATAATGTACCTTGACTTTTTTTTTTTAAATTTATTTTCAAATGTGGTGTCAGGGAGAATGTCCTGACTCAAATTTTGCAGTAATTGAATATAAACTTAATAACTTTGCTTGAAAATTTTTTTTTTTTGCGGTACGCGGACCTCTCACTGTTGTGGCCGCTCCCATTGCGGAGCACAGGCTCCGGACACGCAGGCTCAGCGGCCATGGCTCACGGGCCTAGCCGCTCGTGGCATGTGGGATCTTCCCGGACCGGGGCACGAACCCGCGTCCCCTGCATCGGCAGGCGGATTCTCAACCACTGTGCCACCAGGGAAGCCCTACTTGACTTTTTTAATGTCTCAAATATGAATATTTCTGGGTAGCCAATAAATTCACTTTGTTCAAAGTTCAGAGGATACATATAGTAGAAAACCTTCCTCCCATCTTTGTACCTGCCCACCACCCAGTTCTCCTCCCTAGAAGCAATTAATATTTTAGTCTCCTGCATCCTTCTAGAGATAGTTTATAATATACCTTCTAGAGATAGTTTATAATACATAAGCAACTGTGTTTGTATTTTTCCTTCTTTGTTCTCTCCGTATCTTATACAGATGGTAGCCTACCATAAGCACTGTCCTGTACCTTGATTTGATGCTGAAAAGTAGGTCTTGGAGGCATTTACACATGAGAATACACACATGTGCCCTCATCTTCTGGATGGCTGCATACCGTTCCACAGATAGGCATTCAGACTGTTTCCTGTTGTCCCATGCCCACCACGCTGCTGTAGGTTTCATGCACAGGAGTAAGTGCGCTTTGCTGTCAATAAATTCCTGGAGGTTCCACTTTGATTTTTCCCAAGGCTGCCATGGCCCAGGCCAGTGGTGGAGCTTTTCTGGCACCCGCCTCTCCGTGCTTGTCAGAAAACCCACATCCCAAGGCAGGGCCCAGCTCTCCGCACCAAAGTGTGACTGTGGCTAAGTGTGGGAGTCTGTAGGACTTACCTTCTGAGTCTGGATTAATGGAGCGTGTTTCCTTGCCTTTCCAATTCCCAGGTGGAGTCCTTTGTAGAACTGCTGCAAGCAGGACAGCTGACACCCCAGGACCAACTCAAGGTACTGCCCACTTCAAGAGATGCCCTTGGAGCTGCCAAGACAGCTGCTCTGTCTCCCATGGCACAGGCTCTGAAGCCTCGTTTGCTGTAAGACAGACCAGAGAATCCCAGACATCGTGTCTCCTTTTAGAACAAACAGCCCCTGATTAGCTTTCCATGATAATGATCATTAGATCACAATAGTCACCATTTATTAAGCCAAGATGCTGGTGTGCCAGGCACTGTGGTAAGCCCTTGATGTACATTATTTCACTTTATCACCATAAAAGCCCGGCAAGGCAGTCACAGTCATCACTCGCATTTAACTGGGATGAGCTGAAGCCCAGAGAGGCAGCTGGAAGGCCACACAGCCAGTAGACGGCACAGCCCAGACCCAGGTCTGTCTGATTCCCAAGTCCAGGGTCGTAATCGTTGCCCTGCACAGCTTTCCACGGATTATATTGCCTGTCGGCAACCAGGAAAAGGCCTTTTCTTTTTATAATTTTCCTTATTATAAAAGTAATTGCTAAAATGAAAACTGGGGGGAAAGGGAAAGAAACCCCTAACCTAACCATTATTGGCTTACTTCCTTCTGGGCTCTCGTATTTCTAGATAACTGTGGTCATATATAAAATTTAGATTTCTTACGCATCAGCCAGGGTCCCAAGAAGATGGAGCTCTCAAAGCTGCGGGTGTAGAGATCAGTGAAGGGACTATTAGCTGGGGTGTGGGCAGCAGCCTCAGGGAGCCCGACCAGGGACAGGGAAGCCCAGGGACTAGTGCCTGCCAGGAGCAGTTCCCTCCCAGGTCTCTTTCCTCCCACCCTGTGACCTCTAATAGATGCCTCCCCTAGACAGGCTCCAGGGGAAACCAGCTGATGCTCTGGGTGCAGAGCGGGGTGGGGAGAGGAGCTGAGGGAGGGTGAGTAGGGCAAATGCAACGCACTTGGTTTGATAGTTTTTACTGTTAATATTATGTTACCAAGCATTATGTTACTATATAGATGTTACACACATTCTCCAATTACAAAATGTGATATGGATTGTATTATCTCACTGAGTGGATGATCAAGGACCTTGAAAATCAAAACCATTCTTTTTCTTCCCCCTCTCCTGATTCCCCCATATGCAGGGAGATTGAGAGCTGTTGGAAGATAAAGTTTGACGGGGTGCTAGACTCTATGTTGTCCTTGGCCTCAGCCTATCGTCAGCATAGGATGAGTGAGATGAGGATGATAAAAAGCCAGGGATAATGAGCCCACCTCCCATAGTTTTAACCTCCCATGAGTTAGCTACGATCATGTTTACCGTGGGGACCTAGCATAATCGTTGGGACCATGAGCTCTGGAGCTAGAGGGCCTGGGTTCATATCCCGACTCTATGTGACCTTCACTGACTTAAGTAATCTCTCTGTGCTGTAGTTTCATCCTGTTTAAATGAAGACGATAAATTACCCCTCTCATTAGGCTTATGTTGAGGATTAAATGAATAATGCAAAGGGCTTTAGACAGAGCCTCAGTGCTCATAAATGTTAGTTATCATTATCAACAGTTTGATGGTGATGATAATACCATCTGTTGTGATAGTCTATAAGGATTTGGGAAAAGAACGACTAATGTTCCAAAATCCACTGTTCTGAGAATCGAGGATGAGGATCTAAGGTGTCTCAAGTACTAGGTCCTTATGGGGATATAGTGATAGCATATTTGACACTATGACCATCATGGAACATTGGGTTCTTGCAGGTCTACCCAGGAAGGACTGGTACCCTCCGGGGCTGGTGCCAGTGCTCTAAGCCATGCCTCTGCCATACCAATCTGATGGCAGGGAGATTGACCAGAGTGAGCAGCCTCCAGAGGGTACCAACCCCAGCCTTCCAGATATTCCAGGGCCCGGAGGCCTCCACAGTCCCAGAATCCCATGCCCCTCCCCTCCCCCAAAGAGCTGTCTCGTCCACTGTGTCTGCAAGGATGGAGCCCACGGGGACTGGGCACTCAAGTCTCCCTGGCCTGTCTGGTTTCAGGTCTTCCAGCAGCTAAAGGCTGTCCACGCGGCCTTGGAGGAGGAGTATCTGAAGGCCTGCAGGGAGCAACACCTGGCCCAGCAGCTTGCCGGCTCCACGGGGACGCCCGGGAGATTTGATCCCGGCAGGTACATGCTGGGGAGAGAGGCCTCCAAGGACAGAAGGGTCAGGCCCTGGGTTCCCACCAGGAGGGGGACAGTTTGTCCTCATAATTCACACACTAGGGGAACAGGGAGAAGTCCTATCCCAATTAACAACATGTCCAGATGGGGGATACTTGAAGGCTGAGATTTGTGTCCTTTTGGAACTCCCTTCAATGAGAAGTGACCTTGGAGATAAGAGTTAAAGCCCCTCATTGGACAATGGGGAAACTGAGGCCAGAGGGGGCAGGGATTTACTCAAGCTCCTGCAGCCACATGGTGGCAGAAGGGGACTCAGGCTGAGGCCTCCTTATTCCCAGCGGCGTCCACTTTCACCTTGTTGATTTTGCTCTCCACATAATCTAGATTATGATGTCAGATGCACTCTCCACGGGCATCTCTGGGGCCTCTGCTCTGAAGCACAGCCTCCCAGACCTGCCTGATGTTTCCTCGTTCCAGGGAGCTGGAGGCAGAGATATTCCAGCTGGGAATTCGCCTGGATGAGCTGAAGGACCACATAGACCAGAACCAGCAGGAGCCTGAGCCAGCCGGGTCAGACTTGGCTCTGGACAGCTCCCCAGCTGTGCCCTCCCCACCCCAGCCAACGGGCCTGCCCCCTCCTTTGGAGCAAGCCCCCACGCCCGCCATCCAGACCCTCTGCCCTGAGGTACCTCTTTGCCCAACCGTATTGGACTGTTCCTTCATTCACTGTTTTCTCCATTCATTAACTTCTTCATGACATATCTGAGAAGTTTGTACCATGTGCCAAGACTCATGACACATGGTGGGAATTCAGTAGAAAACAACAAATAATAGGTGGCCTGTACCCTCATGGAGTTTTCTGTCTAGTTGAACTAGTTACCCAGTTACTTAACTATAATTTGGATCCGTGCTCTGAAGGAGAATTATGAGGTTCTATGAGAGTAGGTAACAGGGTAACATATCTGAGTTTAGGGGGTCAGAGAAACTTTCCTTGAGGAAGTAATGTTTAAATGAGATCTGAGGGTGAGTAGGAATTACTAGGTGCAGAAAAGCCATCTGGCAGGAAAAACAGCCTGTGCAAAGGCCCTGTGGTTAGAGTATGGACCCTGAGGAGGGCAGTTGTCTAAGAGGCAGGGGAGACAGGCAGGAGAGGGGAGGAGGCTGGGGAGGCAGGCAGGGGCCTCAGGACATACGTGTGTGGGTCACATCAAGGGGATGGTCTTAAACTCTGCTGGGTTTTTCAGCAGGAGAAGATAACAGAGGATTTGCAGGTAGGTCAGAAGCGGGGAGGTGGCGGGGCAGATGGAGAGACGTGCATGGACTTGAGAGAGGTTTAGAAGGTACATTTGACTGGACTTGGATTGGTGATGAGAGGAAAGGAGCAAACGATGACCTCCAAGCTTCTAACTTTTAGTCCTGGGTGAATATGGGGACTATTCACAGAGGTGGCGACACTAGAGGAGGGCTGTACATGGAAGGGGCTTTGTAGAATTCTCTCTAGCCCACGTCACAACCCCATGAGAGACAATCAACTCAAGTGCGTCATCTTGAGGGGCTCCCCTGCTCCCATGGTGAAGGTGTTTTGAGAGGCTGGGTGTCCATGTTGGAATGGAAATCTGGGTTCAAATCTAGGCTCTGCCCCTCACTTCTGTGTGACTTTAGGCAAATCATTTGAGCCTCAGTTACCTGTCTGTGAAATGGGTTGTAATAACCTAGGTACTGGTGGGATTGTTGTGAAGTGATGTCTGTACAGCGCCTGGCATGTAGCAGGGGCTCAATCAATGGCAGTCAGTATCAAAGATCGCATGACCCAGTCCCTACTTGTGCACACATAAAAGGATGATAGGTTAGTGAACCTAAACTATTTCTTACTCTTTGGCACCCAGCATGAGCCTGGCATAAGGTGGGTCCTTAAAAGGTGGTCTCAGACGTCTGCTGAATCTCTGCCCCTCCTCCTTTCTGGCCCCAGCTCGACGCCATCAACGCTGGCCTCCACCCATTGCACGTGAACTTGGATCTGAGCGCTACCAGCAACGAAGTAGAGGACAGGCTGCTGGGCCTCCCGACCCCGCTTGGGCACAAGGAGCTGCGGGTGGAGCATGATTTCCACAGCCTCCTAGAGCGGTGAGTGCCCACCAGGAGTGAGGCCAGGGTGGTGGGTCCAGTGGTGGGACCTTGCTGGCCCTGCTGGGCAGAAGTCACGCCCCTCTGTGTTCTTCTGCAGGTACCTCAGTGTGAAGTCTCTCCCAGAAGCCCTGAGGCTGGAGGAGGAGGGGGAGGGGCAGGGCCACACCCTGGAAGTTGAGGGGCCAGCTTCAGCTCCAGGAAAAGCAGCGGCCACCAGGCTCCCCACCAGACAGCCCCCAGCACAGGCTGAGAGAAGTCACGGGGGCCCCGTCGAGTATGTCAATGAGCCTTCCCCGCTTGTCCCACACCAGCTCAGAAACCGCAGGGGTGGAAATTGTCATAGTGAGCTAGACAGTTTAGAAACGGCCTTCCTGACCTGTAGCTCAGTGTCTCTCCAAAACGTGCAACATATACCATTGATAGCATTTGAAATGATTGGGTGTTGTGGGACGAGGTTTCTGGTAGGACAGATGCAGCATTAAATAACATTACTCTCCTTCTCAGTCTCAGACATTCCATGGACATCAAGGAGAAATCTCAGTTAGGGCTATTATGTCTTCAGTGCCTCTCTTGATCTTCCTTTAAAGAGAGAGAAAGAGAGAGAAAACAAGCAGGCCTCAGGCCCAGAGCCTTTACTAAGCAACAGGATCTATCTAGACTATGATAATATTGTTTTCATGTTCCTTGTATTTATTTGCAAAGTTAGTTTCTATTTGTAACACAAAATACTGGTCTTCTGTTTATAACAGTGACATAAAGTCTTTTTGAGTAGATTGAAAAAGTTGATGGAAATGTCTGGAAGGGCGAAGATGGAAGACAATTCCAGAAGCCTGGGAAAGGATGCTTTAGCACATCTCTTTCCACACTGTTTCTGCTGCACTGTATAGGGTGGGATTTTTAGGCATCCCCATTTTACAGTTAAGAAAAATGAGGTTCAGAGAGGGGAGGTGCCTTGCCCAAGGTCACACAGCGAGAGGGTGGCAGAACCAGGGTGGGCACGCAGGGGTTCCTGACTCCAGAGTTTGTGCCCTAGACTGTGTGGCTACCGGGACAGGGCTGCCCAGCCCATGCCACGGCTCAGGGCCAGTGTACCTCTCCTTCCCTGCCAGGGAAACCGTGGAGCAGATGGCGTCTGTGAAGCCAGCAGACTTCCACGCATCCGTGGGCAGAGACAGGCACCTGCAGGGCCTGGACAAAGCTGAGGCAGCTCCTTCAGGCCCAAGCAGGCCCCCCCCACCTCAGGGCACCAAGTCTGCGGAGTCCCACCAGAGCAGTCTGACCAGCCTAGAGGGAAGTGGCATCTCTGAGCGCCTTCCACTGAAGTCTCTGTGCCAAGCTGGCGGGCCCCACCTGGAGGTATGCGTCTGCACGGGGCATGGGCTCAGAGCCTCAGGGCCATTCCCTGCATCTCCTGGAGCCTCCTGCCTCCAGGCCTTTGCTCAGAATGCCTGCTACTCCTGCCCTTGCCAGTCACAGTCCTGCCCAACATTCAGGGCTTGTGCCATAGCTCCCCACACCCCCATCCCTCCACCAGGAGCTCCCCTTTCTCCTCTGAGAGCTTGCGATTTGTAGGAATCACAAATCACTGTGGAAATGTGACTTATGTGATGGATCCTCCCATAGAAAAACACATAGTATGCATGTGTACACATACACACACACACACACACACACCCCTCTGTAGTCCTAATGAGCCCATGGTAAGGAGTCTGTACTCGACCATGAACTCATTGAGGGCAGGCACCCGTGTCTCTCTGTTGGCCATCTTTGCACCTTGCATTGGATGCAATGTGTTGGATGTGTGCATATTTGATCAAGTTTATTTTCCCAATTCATCAGGCCCGGGCATTTCTGCAGTCAGGTAGGACCAAGGTGTTCCAGGCCCAGCCCGGAAGCCGTGTGGACATGAGAATCCCATTCCCACCACGGGACGTTTCTGCTCCTCTTTCTGTTCTCAACTCAGGATATCTCAGTATCTCTCCCAAGGGCCCTGGCTCCCACTTCTCAGGGAAGCGGGACTTCCTCAGGGTCTTCTCGGGGCGTGGAGTCCCTGAGGTTGGCTGGGTGCTTGTGCTGAAGGACCCTCACCCCCTGGGCCCGGCTGCTGGGAGCTGGGCCAGCCTCCCTGTCTGTGAGCCTCTGGAATGTAAGGCCCAGGCCAGGGCTTGGGAAGGGTTTCCCAGTGTGCCTCAAGCATATTTCTCCGATTTAAAGGGACGCTGTCTCTTTCAGGAGCCCTGGATGGCATCCCCCGAGACAGACAGTGGCTTTGTGGGCTCAGAAACCAGCAGAGTGTCGCCCCTCACTCAGACCCCAGAGCACCGGTTCTCCCAGATCAGGTATCCTGGGGACCCCATCAGTGTACACACCTGAGATAGCCTGAGAATCAGAGTGCCTGTGAGCTCAGAACAGGGACAGATGGCCTGGGCGTTCTTCATCCCCCCAAGGATGGTTCATTTCCCCTATCTTATTGATAGAGGGGAACTAAGGTTCAGAAAGGGAAAGCGACTTGCCCAGTGTCACTCCGCCAATCATCGACAGACCGGGAAATAAATATTTGTTGAGCAAATGAATGATGAAATGGTGAATGAATAAGGTCTGTAGGGAGGGTGGCATGACAGCCGCCAGGTACAGTGATAGTCTCCAAAGCTGGATGCAGTCCCCTCGGGCTACGCAGGGCTGCCGGGGAAGGAAGGATTACAAATTTTATTTCTTTGTATATTATCTAAAAACTAAGTTGAGCTTTATAATTTTGTGTGAGTAGGCAGATGTACACTTCTGCAGTTTATAAAGAAAATGCATGTATAATGGGGGTGCATCCTCAGAAATACTGTACTGCCAGGGGTGCCAAGTCCCAAAGGACAGGAGTTCATGGTTTAGCATGTGGAGGGTCTCGGCGGCTGTGGCCTCCTTCTGTGTGACCTCAGCGTGTCTCTCTCTCCATGGTCTCCCAGCACCCGAGGGACATTAGCCCAGTCTTTCACTCCGTCTGTGCCCCGAGATGCAACCTCCCACCGCCAGACCAGGGGTCTTCCGGTACCCAGAAGAGCCTCTGAGCCCATCATACCCAGGAACCGAGCCCAGAGGCTCCCACCTGGCCAGGACAGTCCTCTCGGGCAGAGGGCACCCAGCTTCTGCCTGGAGCGGGCACTGGTGGCTGAGATGGGTGAGTGGATGCATCTGGGTTGGCCAGAACCTGGGGGTGGCTGGATTGCATGGGTTAAAAAAATCAAATCCATAAGAAAACTTGCATTACCCTTTAGATGCAAAATATCTTACAGGTTCATTGTAGGAAAATTTGAAATTGCAGGTAAGGTGGACAAAAGGGAACAAAAGAAAAAATAATAAGCTAAAAACCGTCGCTGCTGACATTTTGGTGTAGAACCTGTGAGCTGTTTTCTTTGTCGGTGTGTGTGTGTTTATTTACAAATACTTAAAATGGAAATGGGATATTATACGTGAATGTTTAATAACCTCCTTTTTTTTTTTTTTTTTTGGCTGCATCGGATCTTAGTTGCAGCACACATCGTCTTCGTTGCGGCGTGGGCTTCTCTCTAGTTGTGACGTGCGGGTTTTCTCTCTCTAGTTGTGGTGCGCGGGTTCCAGAGCATGTGACCTCTGTAGTTTGTGGCACGCGGGCTCTCTCATTGAGGCGCACGAACTCAGTAGTTGTGGCGTGCAGGCTTAGTTGCCCCCCGGCATGTGGGGATCTTAGTTCCCCGACCAGGGATCGAACCCACGTCCCTGCACTGGAAGGTGGATTCTTTACCACTGGACCACCAGGGAAGTCCCAGTAACCTCCTTTTTTTCACTAAACACCATGTCATGAACACTGTGTCTATAAAATCTGTGATTTCATTTTTTACCTTTAAAAAATGCTTGTGAACTTTTTATTGAAATGAAACATACAGGAAAGAATATAAATTGATGAATTTTCTCAAAGTGACCACAGACCAAGAAACTCAACACGATTAGAAGCCCAGACCCCCCTCAAGCCCTTCCCAGTCACTCCCACACCTCCCAAAGGTAACCACTGTTCTCAGATTAGCTCTGCCTCTTAAGGTTCACCATTTAAAAATTTGAAATTTAACTTTAGTTAAAAGTTTAATTAATTAAAGAGTCACATGCAGTTGTAGGAAATAATACACAGAGATCCTTCCCCCAGTTTTTCCCAATAATAATATCTTGCAAAACCATAGAGCAATGTCACAACCAGATATTGACATGGATTCAGTCAAGACACAGAACGTTTCCAGCGTCTCAGGGTCCCTCATGTTGCCCTTTTATAGACACAGTCACCCCCTCCTTAACTCCTGGTAACCACTAATCTGTTCTCCATTTCTGTAATTTTGCCATTTCAAGAACGTTATAACAATGGAATCGTATAATATGTAACCTTTTGGGATTGGCTTCTTTTTCACTCAGCATGCTTTTCTGGAGACTCTTCTAGATTGCTCCATGAATCAATAGTTTGTTCCTTTCTATATCGCTGATTCGTTTTCCAAGGGCTCGTTGTTTTAATGCATGGGCCAGATGAGTGGTTTGTAACCTCTGGTCACCCATCCCTTTGAGAGGCTAGTTAAAGTTTTGAATGCTCCCCCAAGAAACATGCGCACAGGCAAAGGTGTGACTAATTTCAGAGGGAGGTGAGGCTCCGAAGCCAGTCCCAGAGCACCCTGGTGATGCACAGAGTCTGGGGACCCTCATGGAGGAGCAGGGGGCTCTTTGTAGGGGGCAGGCCCTGGAGACTTGGATCTGATGCCGAAATGGTGGGTGGTGGAGGATAATCTAGTTATAAACAGCTCTGCAGGCCCACTTTGCTCCCAGCAAAAACCACATCTTCTTCCTGTTTTGAGGGTCATCGACCTCAATAGGGACTTCATTCATGACCTCAGCCGGGCCCCATCTCTTCACCCCCAGCACCCTTCCACCCGCACAGGTTCTCACTTCAAGGGTCCTCTCTGTGTGAACTCACTCTGACCCCTTTCTGCCTCCCTAGTGGTCCCTGGCTCAGAGTTCAAGGGCCGAAAGCAGCTTTCTGAGCAGCTCCCCCACGGCGCGACCATCAGCCCACCCCCGACCCTGGCCCCTGCAGCCGCCGTTCCACCCCATGGGCCCGCAGAGACCACCTCCACCTTCCTCCTCACCAGGACGGGGCGAGAGTAAGTTGCATACTTGGGTGCTGTGGATTCAAGCTCATCATAGAGCCGGGAAGCACGGGCTTTCTAGGGTCTCCATCCAGTGGCGGCTGTGCTGAGGCCAGACGGACCCAGGCATCCTGCCTCCCAGCTCAGGGCTGCTCCTGTGGGATGTCATTGATCTAGATTCTGAGGACACTTCTCCAGCCGGTGGGAAATGACCTAGAGGTTCACCTTGCTGGTGCTAAGACCCCTCTGCCTGTCCCCCAACATTTCCCTTCCAAGACAGGTCTGCACTTCCCAGGGGTGTGTTTTCTGCAGTTTATGCATTCATTGTATGAACCGAGAAGGGACAGTTTTTTCAATTTTTAATTTTTAATCCAAGTGCAGTTTTTCTACTGAGAAAGTTTTCTCCTTGCTTCATTAAACAGAAATGGGAAAAGAGATTAGTCAGTCCTCTTACTTCTCCTCTGAGTAGCTTTTGGCCAATAATCAATCACAGGCCTTTGTTGGGTTGGGGTGTTGGCTTCCAGGCCTGAGTTGAGTAAGTGCACTCCTGCAGTCTCCTCTGATATCTACAGGGGAATGAGAGGCTTATTTACCTACAGTATGCCAGCCCCTGGGAATACAATAGTGGGCAAGACAGTCCTTGAGCTCGTAAGGCTCACCATCTTGTAGGATGGACCAAGAAACAGGTGGTTGCACCCCCAGTGTGATGGCACAGGGCTGAAGGACCGTGGGAGCACAGAGAAGGGGCATCTAGCCCAGTCAGAGGCTTCAGGAAGGGCTTCCTGGAGGAAGTGGTATCTCAGCTGAGACCGGAAGGAAGAGAGATGGAAGAATATCCCAGCAGAGGGAACAGCATGTGCAAAGGCCTAGAGGTGAGAGAGTGCCCGCCACCTTTTAGGCACCAAATGTTTATTATAGCGGGATCCTCAAGTATGAGGTGGGGTGTTAAACAACAAAAGCAGAGAGGAAGACAGGGAGACCTGGGGGAGATCTCGGAGGGCCTCAGACACATGTGGTTAGAAGTTTGGATGATGGCTCTGCTCAGGAAAGGTGCTCACTGAATATTCATGAATGTAGAAAGTCTCATCTAAGGACAATGAGGGAGGCTTTAAGCCAGGGAGAAGCGTGGTTGGGTTTACGTTTTAGAAAGAATTCTCTGACCACTGTGAGGGTGAGAATAGAGGCCAGGGGATTGCTGAGAAGGCTGCCGCACCCAGGAGAGAGGTTATGGGGCCAGTGGGGAGGGAAGGGAGGTGCATTTGAAAAGAGATAATTAGGCATTGGGCCCACAGGACTTGGGAGTTGGTTAACTTTTGAGGTGTTCAGGGAAAGAGAAAGGTTTAGAATGACTCAGATTGTTGGCTGGCCAACCAGTTGGATGCTGATGCGGAGATGGGGAACCTAGGAAGGGGGAGTAAAATTGCAGGGAAAGATGACTTATAAGTGCCATCTGGCACTCAGTCACTAAAGGATTAGGTCAGGAAGACCGAGATCCTGGTAGAAACAAGCCAGAGAGGACAAGTGACGCCTAAGGGGGTATTCCAAATCCCAGGCTCTCGTTCAGCGGCCTTTGGCCTGGACAGGGAGCCAGAGCCGCCCCAGTCCTACACCCATCACGGGGCCTCAGCCCTGCCTTTCAGGGGTTAACTGGTGACCGGAGTTCTCACTCTCCTGCAGCCGCCACCCTCATGGTTTGCCTTGGAAACCCCAACAAGCGTTGCCCTGGGAATTGCCAGGGGAACCAACTGCCCTTAGACGCACAAGCGCCAGGCCATAGCCAGAGGGAGGTCTCCCGCCTCCTCTGTGCACCCATCTGAAGGCTGATGTCTGCTGAAGCCGGCACCAAGAGTCCAGGGGCCACCAGGAAAGAACTAACCCTGAGGGGAGCCCTCACCCCGGAAGCTGGTCCGAACAGTAGACGTAGAGCTTGCCTCAGCCTGGAGGACGGCCGTGCCCAGCCCGGACTCTGATGCCCCGTGTGTAGGGGGGTTTGTGTGTAGCAGTGCCTGGGTAGAATTGGCTGCTGCAGTGCCAGCGACACCCTCAGAATGAGACCCTAGAGATTCAGGGACCGATCGGGGAGAAATGCAAACAGGATTTACTCCCAAGATGCTAGTGGCTCGTGAGATACCTTGCCAATCACAGGTTGGGCTGTGTTTGGGGGCTTCCCCAGCATGACAGCAGCCTTGCCTGTGGCACCCCTGCAGCTTCCAGCCTGCTCACATTCAGTTGGTGATGGGAAGCACCGTGTGTCTCTTTGTCCCTTCTCCACACACACACATTTACTCTGCTCCCTCTGGGAGCCTGGAGGCCAGCTCAGTGCCATTCTCGGAGCATCTATGTGGTCTCAGGGGTTGTGAGATGGGGAGGCCCACTCCTTGCCTGCCAGGGGCTCACTGTCTGGTTGAGGAGACAGATAAACAAGCATCTTCCGCCAGGAGCAGGGAGATGGGCTTGAACAACGTAGGAAATGTTTGGGGGAACCCAGGAGGGGGTGCTGAGCAAAGGCGGGAAGGAACCAGGCCTGGACAGATAGTTAGGGTTTCTACAGACAGAGGTTGAGGAAGGGGAGGGCAGCCCCGGGGGCCGAGGCCGGTCAGAATTGAAATTTTAAAGTGCACCTTGAGCCAATGCCCTTTCTTCTCTGCATCCTCATCTCTGTCTTGAGAATTTGTCACTGGTGCTTCAGAACAGTTACTCAGAGGCTCTGCATGCTAGGTTGGGTAAACCTCAAAGAAGGTTCTGCTTTGCTCACCAAATGTGCGGGGAGGGACATGAGCTCAGAGGGGTGTCACGATGTGTAGCAAGAAAAGCGGACACACAGGGAAGTTCGAGAATCCACCGACAGCAGAGTTGGATGGTGCCTGCTGGAAAAGGACAAAGACCTGGCATCCAGGCAGCACTCAGGCGGCGGCCGCAGCTGTGTTCACTGTGCATCTGTCCTTTCTCCTGTCTCCACCCCCCCACCCCAGCCAGGCCATCCGTGAGCTGCAAGAAGAGGTATCCCGGCTCCGGCTCCGGCTGGAGGACAGCCTGCACCAGCACCTCCAGGGCAGCCCGAAGCGCCCAGCGTCCAACTTTGACCACCCCGCCCGGGCCCGGGACCAGCCAGCTGATTCCTCAGCCACTTGGGGGTCCCATTATGGCAGGTGGGTGAACCCCAAACTCCCGCCCCTGTGCCCTGGTGGGAGCTACAGAGGGTCGAGTTGGCCGACCTCTGGCTCTCCCCAGACATGCGGACACAGGCACAGCCACATCCCTCTCTCACGTATTCACTCATTCATTCACTCTTACTTTTTTTTTTACCATGTGATATTTGATACATAGAAGAATATATTAAACATATGTGTTAATAATAAAGCATGATACAGTGAATATCCCTGAACTCATCACCCAAGTGCAGAGCCAGAACATTTTCAGGACGCTCACCCTCTCACCCACTCACTCAGCAGCTGTTCACTTGTGATGACTTATAAAATCATCTTTAACTAACTAACTTCTGAGTATTTCTATTGGAGGGCACTACGTTAACGTTTTTAATGGACGTTGTCTCATCAATCCTTCCAACAACCCTCTGAAGTCATTGCTCCTATTATCCCCATTTGACAGATGAGGAAACTGAGGGGCAGAGAGGCTCAGAGCCATTTTCTATGAGTCTGACTGCAGAGTCTTTGGTTTTGACTTTCGTATTCTCCTCTTTCCTCATGTTATAAGCGTTTCTCTGGGTTGGGCTTCTCACCAATCATCTTTAAAGGCTGCATGAAACCTCATCCAGTGACATCATCTCTCTCTCTCTCCCTTTTGCTAGTAGATCCACAGAGAGATTGTCTGGTGAGCCTGGGGGTGCAGAGCAAGCAGTCCCCGCAGGAAGGAGGCAAGCCAGGTCCTCCTTGGTGCCTCGGGAGGTGCCTCGATTGTCCCTGAGTAAGTGACCACCCGCCTGGACTGATTTTTGGAGGCCACGGTCTGGGCATGCTGGCTAAGTGGTCAGGGACTACAGCAACAGCCCTAGAGGAAACTTGCAGGTTTCGGGTGTCTTTTTTAGGTAGTTGTAGTGCTCTGAAATACCACGTACTTCTAATGACAGCAGCAGTATCTATGCACGTACTACGAGCTGCGGTCTCTGTAAGGGCTTTGTGTATGTGTACCATCTTGCTCCATCGTCGCTGCAAGATGGGTCCACGTTCTGCAGATCAGGGCACCAAAGCCCGGAAGCACAAGGGCCTTACCTGAAGGAATACGGCTCTGGAATCAGTGGCCCCAGCTCACTCCTTTCTAGCTGTGAGGCCTTGGCCAGGTTGTTCACCTGCCCTGCACAGTTAAACGGACAGCTAACAGTGCAGTGATAATAGCATCCGCTCCTGGGGTTGCTGTGAGGGTACGTGACATGAAGCATACCAAGCATTTAGCACAAGGCCAGGGGTCCAGATATGTCAGCTGTGATTACTAAGGGGCAGAGCTGGGTTTAAAAATCTAAGCCTGCCCCAGAGCCGGAACTCGTGATCCACCCACTCCCCCTCTGATGCCCCTCTTTCCACCTCAGGTTCCGAATCTGAGCCAGCCTCCTCCAGGCTGTTCTCTGAGAGGGGCAAGACCACCGAGGACAGTCCACAGGCAGCTCGGAATAGAAGGAGAGGAGTGGGTAGCACCGGTCGTCCAGAGAGGGTCACCTTCCGGGGCCAATACACAGGTGGGCCAGGAGGGGGCGCTGGGTGGGCATGGTCCCCGGGTTGGTCTCTGTCCTGAGAAGGCTCTTCCATTTAGCCAGTGGGCCATTGAAATACTATCGTTTTTTTATGAGTTGTGTGATACAGAAACATCAGGGAGTATTGTCTCTTTGAATCTGGGTGCGTTTGTTTATTCGTCCACTCAGCAAACGGTTTCTGAGGCCTCCCCTTTGTCGGGGCCATGCTTGGTTCTGGGGAAGCCCGTTCAGCTGGTCATTCATGAAGCGGTTTAAGGAGAGCTTGATGTTTGCAGGACCTGGGTGACAAGATGAACACGGAATCACTCCTGGACTGCCTTAAGGTTCTGATTCCCCAGGGGGCCCCGTGTCTCACGGACTGGGTACCCGGCACATAGTAAGGCTTGAGGTGACACATAGTAGGATTTCAGAGTGCTTAACATTAAAACAAATACGGATACGGCTCCTGCTTTCGTGAATCTGACTGCATAGCAGAGAAGACCAGTAACAAATAAGCAATTATAGTAAATGTGTGAATTATAGTAAGTAAATTACAGCCGTGGCTCTCACCCATACCTCACTGGGAGGGAGGGCTGTTAACCTCAGATACGATGCAGAGAAGGCAGGAAATGAGATACAGTGTCTCCCAGCAGAGCAGATAGAAGCCGAGGGTTAGAAGTGAAAGCAGCAGCGCGTCCAGGGGCCCCAATGCAACACACACAGAGTATAAAGTGGGGACCCTGCACGGCAGAGGGGAGAGCAAAAGTAATTAATCAGGCAACATTCTGAAGGTCTTATTTGAGACTCAGGGATGGACGAGGCACGGGATGGCAGGGCTGGGTGCAGACCCAAGACCCTGTCCAACCTTCTGATGACCTTGAGCACTTGACATCTGCCAGGCGCGGGGCAGGATACCTCACGGGTATGACCCCATTCAGTCCTCCCACCAAGCCTATGAAACCCACAGTATGACTATCCCTATTTCCCAGCTGCTTGGAGCACAGAGAAAACACCACTGACTCCACGCCCAAACCATTCTAATCCTAACCAGCAAGCCGGGGTATGGGGGAGTAGCGTCACACTGTGTCATTGCTTGTCATGTCTTCCTGGCCTGCTCTCCAATCCTGACTGAGCTTGCATTTGTTGGTTGCTTCTGTGTATCAAGAACTAGGCAGCTGGTCCCTAAATAGGATCTGAGATGAAACAGGAGTCTGGAGAGAGCTTATAATAAACAGACAAGTAAACGTGTTTTTATGTATATGTACATACACAATTACATAGCTACACATTCATGCACGCATATCACATGTGTGTGCACGTGTGTGTGTGTATGAGAAAAAGATCGAGAGGGAGACTGTTAAACCATCTGGAGGAAGAGGACAGAGATCCTTCTTCTAAATCGTCCCCCATTCTGCAACCACGCCCAACTGACACTGACTGTCATGGTTTCTTCCCCAGGCCAGGAGTACCATGTTCTGACCCCCAAGACTGTCCCAAGAGGCAGTGGCCCAGTCTCCTGTCCCCACTGCCGACCCGCTAGGACAGAGGATCCAGGTAGGGGATGGTACCTGAAGAAGCGGCCAAGGCTATGAGGCTGCACCTTCCTGCCCTTGGCCTTGGGGGTGCAGTTGGGCCAGACATGGGCCACCCTGAGCTGTGCGCGGGTCAAGATACAGACAAGGGAAAGAGATTATTTTTCTGGTCTTTTTAGCCCTCCCAGGGAGTCCTGCCCTCACATCTATTCCTCCAGGTGCTTTGCCTGAAGCCGCTCTCCTTCACCTTGACATAGAGAAGACATGAACATGATTCCAGAAGGTCCTGATGCGGGGAGGGGTGCAAGCAGCAGGGGGGCTGGCAGCACTGATTGTCTTATCTCCCCTCTGTCCTCCCTCCACTCCTCACTCTTTCCCCCAAACCCAAGAGTTTAGGGGAAGAGTAGTGGGGAGAGAAGTGGCCTGAGAATATGGACACCAGGTTCTAGTCCCAGTTCTGCCACCGACACGCTGTGTGACATTAGGCAAGTTCCTTAACGTCTCTGAGCCTCAGGCTCCACATCCATAATGAAAGGTTTGGAGATGGTCTCTGAGGCCCTTTCAAGCAATAATGATGATAGTGATGGGGCTGTCATTTAGTAAGCCGTTACTATATACAGGGCAACATGCTAAGGGTTGTACTAACATTAATCCTCACAACCTATGAAGTAGGTTTTGCACATTTTATGACTTATGTCCATTATATGAGTGAAGAAACTGAGGCTCCGAGAAGTTAAGTAACTTGCCCAAGGGCACACAACTTACGAGTGGTAGAGTGAGGATTTGAACCCAGGTCTTTGTGACTCTAAAGCCCTGGCTCTTCACCACTATATGGCTGCGCCTTTGCTAGAGTCCCAATAAGCCTACCACTCATTCATTTATTCAGCACCTTCCCATACTGGGCCCTGGGCCTTGTCCCTAACAAACTCTTTCGCTAAGCAGATGAAACAGAATGGTCAGAACTGGGGTGGGGGAGCACATAACTCAGCCCGGTGGGTGGGGGGACTTCCCAGAGGGAGTGACGCTGAGCTGAGGCCTGAAGGAGAAGCAGATGGACCCTGGAATTCTCCCAGTTGTGGTGCTGAGGATTTGTACAGGAAGAGAACCAGGATGCCCACTCTCCTTCTGCTCACTAGGCCTCCACTGACTCGCCCTGGTGCCCAGGGGCCGTTGTGGGCTGGTCCCACCTGGAGAGTGGGCCTGTGTCACTGTGGAGGATGACCCATAGGTACAAGGGCTCCAGTCGGGAGAACCAGGCTTGAGATCAGACAGAGGACCACTGCTTCCCAGCTCTGAGACTTGGCAAATTATTCAACCTTTTGGAGCCTCAGTTTGCCCATCTGTAAAATGGGGGAGTGATGATGGTAGCTAGACCAGTGGCTTGTTGGATTTGATCAACTAATGCATGAAGACCCTGAGCAGAGGGCCTGGCTCAGGAGACGCCTCTCAATGTCATGGTTACCATCAATATTGCTGTCACCCAGTGGGGGCCGCTTGTCTCCTCTGCAGTGGTCCCTGAGGGAAGCTCAGTGCTGCGGGAGGCTTGTGGGGGCCCAGTGACTTAGACATAATCCTCTCCTGATGTCTCTGCCTCCTCTTCCAGGTGATGCTGGCACCAAGGACCCACTGGGACCATCTCACACTGAGACCCAGCGATGTCCCCTGTGTGGTCGAGTTGGGTCCTCCTCCAAGGCGGAGGGCCCAGACTCAGCCAGCTCTGGTAGGGACAGATGCTCCGTCTCTTCCCCCAGCTCCCCTGGATTCCAGTGTGGGCCCCTGGGAGGGGGCACTTAGCCGGGGTGGCAGCTTGCGCAGTCTGGGATGGAGCAAACTGGATGAGAGTTGGCTTCCCCAAAGCAAGGCACTCCCGGCATGGCCGGCCCCGTGTCCAGCTCTAATGGGGCTGGTGGGGCTGGGAGGACCCTCTGTTCTCTGTTGGATCTTCCCAAGTGGTGAGACTGTGTCTCTCTGGTGTCCCTCCCTGACAGCACCGGAAATGGCCACCACCAGGAGAAACGCATCTTCTACCTCCAGCCCCAAACAAAGGAGCAAGCGGACAGGGTCGTCACCCGGGCCGCCTCCTGCACTGTGGTATCTGGCTGCCGCGCCCTCAGCACCAGCCCCTCCTGCCTTTGCCTACGTCTCCTCGGTTCCCCTCGTGCCTTATCCATCAGCCACTGTGTAAGAACCTTCCGTTCCAACCCTCCTAGCCTTTCTGTCTGAATCACTTAACAATTAGCATTCAGACCTGAGTTGGGTAGCTGAGAACTCGGGCACTGAGTAGTCCTGTGTTTCCCCCCCGCCAACACTCATGCAGTCACTCAACAAACCCTGAATGCTCTCTGGGCACCAGTGAGAGTGCTTGGCCCTGGGGACCCAGCAGTGAAGGAGGCTGGCAGAGGGCCCTGACCTCTTACAGCCTCAGGGGCACCTAGGACCTTAACCATCTTCCATCTCCTTATGGGACTTCTCAGAGAGCAAGTAATACTTTTTCAAAAACTAGGCTTTATTTTTAGAATTTTTTTTTTTGTGTGGTACGCGGCCCTCTCACTGCTGTGGCCTCTCCCATTGCGGAGCACAGACTCCGGATGTGCAGGCTCAGCGGCCATGGCTCATGGGCCCAGCTGCTCCGCGGCATGTGGGATCTTCCCGGACCGGGACACGAACTCGTGTCCCCTGCGTCGGCAGGCGGACTCTCAACCACAGCGCCACCAGGGAAGCCCTGGCTTTATTTTTAGAACAGTTTTAGATTTATAGAGAAATGGAACAGATAACACAGAGAGTTCTCCTACACCACCCCCCAAACACAGTTTCTTCTGTTATAAACTTCTCACCTTGATATGGTATAGTGCAGTTAGTGAGCCATGATTAATACATTGTTATTAACTAAAGTCCACAGTTCGTTCAGGTTTCTTAGTTTTTACCTGAAGTGCTTTTTCTGTTCCAGGATCCCCCCCACCCCACAAGTTACCACGTGCATTTAGTTGTCACATCTCTCAGGCTCCTCCTGGCTGAGACAGTTTCTCAGATGTTCCTTGTTCCCGATGGCCTTGACAGTTTATAGGCATACTGGTCAGGTCCACGGCCAGAGGAGCAATCACTTTTTACGTGGATTTGGACGTACCATCAGTCAAGACAGAAAAAGCACAGCAGTTGAGGCGGAAATGGGCCAGGTTTTAGAGTCAGAGCTGTACTGGAATCCGGTCTGCCGCTTATTAGTGGTGTGGCCTTGGTAAAGCTACTTCCTCTCTGAGCCTCGCTTTTCCCATCTGTTAAATGGGGTCAGAGTCTCAGTCACGTACAGTTGTATGAGGACTGAATGAGGCAGGTGGCGAGAGCCCCACGAGCTGCTTGTGGGGTTCGTAGTGCGGTGCCAGCAAATGCTCTTTGCTGAATAAACGGCAGCTTTTGTCATCACAGCAAACGCTGCTGCTGTTAGTATTGTCATTAGTAAGAGGAGAAAATGAGGAAAGGTGGCTTCAACATGACGGGATTGTGCAGGAAAAGAAGGCCTGGACCCTGGAATTAGGAGATCTTTCTCCTTCTCCCGACTGTCATCCGCTAGTTCTATGCCTCAGTGTCCCTCACTGTAAAATGACTGGGTCGGGGGTCCTCTTCAGTGGTGTGTTGTCAGAAGCCTGTGTCTGTGAGCAGCAAGAGGCCGGAGTTTCCATCAGGGCTGGCGCTTGGCAGGAGCAGAGGCCCAGGCTCCATCCAGCTCCATGAGGAGTCCTGCCTACAGCGCGGTTTCTTGCTTTCCTCTCAGCTGAGATGGGGTGGGTTGTTAAGGAACCCTCCGCTCCAGCAGTTAAGAGAGGCCGTACTGCCTGCTCAGGCCTCTGATTCGTTGGACAGGAAAGGGTTTGCCTGGAATTTGGTGGCCCGGGAGAAAGCTCTGAGCGTCCACGGTAGCCATGGGTCTCTACTTCTGAGGCCATTCCAGATCCTCCCAGGCTCAGACCTGTGGGCAGAACTAGCCAGGTTGGTGTCCTCAGGCCTGGACAGGCCGTGGGGAAGGGGACAGACCCTGAGCTTTAGTGCCCAACAGACCAGGCCAGCAGGTCACTTTGCTCCTGTACCTCAGTTTTTCCTTCTGTGAAATGGGTTGTGGTGAGGATTAAATGAACTGATGCATAGCAAGCCCATAGTACTTAGAAGGTGGCCAGTAACCATAGTGCTTCTAATGCTACTGGAATTGGGGCTGATGCCCCCCTGAAGTTTCTCCAGCTGCCCATCAGCAGGACCGAGCATGCTCAGTGGCTGAGGCCAGGAACCCTTAGAAAGCTGAATGGGCCTGTGCTGCCGCCTGCTGGCCAGCCACGTTATAGCCTCTGCACCAGAGGCTTTCTAGCCAGTTTTTTCGTTTTGGGGGGTTTCTTGGTTGTTGTTTGTTCTGTTTTGTAGCTTCTGCCCTAGGGGGAGTTTGGGGTAACTTTCAGGCCAAGCTGGTCGTCAGAATTATCAGAAGGCAGGGGTGTGTGGGAACCCAGTAGTTACACCAGCTAGTCTGCCCTTGAGGGAGGGAACTGGATTCAAGAAGCCCATTCATTCAGTTCAGATGATACGTATCAGCATCTCCTGGGAGCTAATTAGCGCTGGGTTTAAATCCAGTACTGCTCCTTCCAGCTCTTTGACTCTGGGGGAGTCCTCAGTAGCTGACATTTACAGAGCACCGGGCACCCAGAGCTTTTAACCTGAATTTTCCTATTGGATCTACCCTGGGAGGTAGCTAAATATGGCTGTTTTCCATGGAGGAACGGACCCCTTGAGAATGATGTAGCTTGTTCATGGTCGTGCTGGTGGCCAGGATCTGGGGAGCTTCCTGCATCACTTAGCTTCTCCGAGCTTCACTTTGCCCATCTGTAAGATAAGTATAAAAGTACCTACCGAATAATCAGGACAGTGCTGGTAAGGGACTTATCTCAGAGCCTGGCAAACGGGTCCTGCGGATGAGGATGCCAGCCCCAGGCCAGGCGCCGTGTTTAACTGAGGAACCGCTTTCCAAAGCAGTGGCGCCATTTTACACTCCCACCAGCAGTGTTTGAGGGTCCCGGGCTCCCCACATCCTCACAGACACTCATTGCTATCTTTTTGCTTTTAGCAGTGAGCGTCTCTGAGGACACCCAGTGAGTGGGGAGTGTGTGAAGTGGCATCTCATGTGGTTTTGATTTGCATTTCCCTGCTGGCTAATGATGTTGAGCGTCTTTTCATGTGCTTGTTGGCCATTTGTACATCTTGTTTGGAGAGACATCTGTTCAGATCCTAGCAAAGCCCTTTTTTCATGCTGTGCAATAATGCGATTTAGAAAGTGGAGGGTCAGGAATAAGACCAGAGTTACAGCGTGCCAAGCAAAACACCAGTGAATGTCTCCGGCCTGCTCTATTTAGGGAACATGCTTCTTTGTCCCTCTCTTTCCTACACACTTTACTCCACAGGTGCCACGCCCTCTTCTTGCCCAGCATCGGTTTCTTTGAACCCTAAACTTGGCATCCTTGAAGGAATGCAGTAGTCATTTCTTGGAGAAACCTGTGCTTCAGCTCACGGCTCCTCAGCCAGTTTTTCCCAGAACTTATTTTTTTTGCTGTACGCGGGCCTCTCACTGCTGTGGCCTCTCCCGTTTCAGAGCACAGGCTCTGGACGCACAGGCTCAGCGGCCATGGCTCACGGGCCTAGCCGCTCTGCGGCATGTGGGATCTTCCCGGACCGGGGCACGAACCCGTGTCCCCTGCATCGGCAGGTGGACTCTCAACCACTGCGCCACCAGGGAAGCCCCCCCAGAACTTTTAAACAACACCGTACATTCCTGCAGGACCAGGCTGGGGGGAATGGGTGGAGCCAGACCCTCTCACTCCTGCAGAATCCTAATTATTATTATCACGTTTCTCCAGCGTTCCACACCTGACAAATAGGGCTCCATACATGACCTCTCTGATGAAGGGGCTTTGCTCCAGAGCCTGGGGTGAGCCTGGTCTCCCAGGCTCTCAGACTAGAAGCTCCAAGAAGGTGGCGGGCAGGGTCGGTGTTGTTCATTCACCATGGTGACCTCAGGCCCTAGTGCACTGGCTGGCACATATATGTTCCATTAGCATTTGTTCAATGAACAGGTAGATGAAACGGACCATTTTTTGAGGACTGTTCTGGTTCAGGCACTCCCGTTTACCTTGCTTCACCCCTCTAACACATCCCTCAGCGGGGGTCCTTTTTCCCATTTTAGAGGTGAAGAAACTGAGACTCAGAATGTAGGGGCCGAGCTGGGGCTGAGAAGCCCCCAGCCCTCTCCGCGGTCAGCGAACACACTTGCGTCTCTCCCCAGGTACTACGCGCCTGCAGCACCTACCTCAGCCCGAGCAGCTGCCGAGTGGCCCCCCGCAGTCTCCTCTCGGCCGGCCGGGAGACCCCGGCACTCCATCCAGCTGGACCTGGAGGAGCTCAACAAGGCCCTGAGCCGAGCGGTCCAGGCTGCCGAGAGCGTCCGCTCCACCACCAAGCTCATGAGCCGTTCCCTGTCGGCCGACCTGCGCCAGGCCCGCGGCCTGCGGGGCTCCTGCCTCTTCTGACTGCGCTCAAGGCTCAGAGACGCACGGTGGGCAGGTGTGGGCAGTCCCTGTCGCCCTGGAAGCCCCGCAGACCCTCGTGAGGAGGGCTCCCTCCCCACCGGCCCTGCCTGCTCAGCCTCCGTGTTTCCAGAACGGAAAGGGTGTCAGCTGGTCCTCCAGAGAAGTCACTTCCTAGGGACCAGCCCTGAAGGAGTTGCTAGGACTGAGGTCACCATCTGTCCAGATGCCATCTCTGGGAGGCTCCTGGTCCTGCATTTGTCCATCTCCGGCTAACAATATGTATTTTATATACGGATGGACAGATTCCTTTTTTTCAAACTGAAGCATTTTCCTGGTCTTGGATCCTTCTTAGGAGGCCAGATAAGAAGGGACAGGGCCAGGGTCTCTGGCGAAAACTTGTCCACCACCTGTGACCAGCCACTCCAGAGTAGGTGTCTCTGGGAAGGACGTGGCGGAGACCTTTCTCCTGGTGACTGGTGGTCAGTGGGGCACTTTGAGGCCATTGGGATATCTCAGGATGACACACACCCAGCTTCTCCATGGTTGAGAGGCCTTTCCTGTGGGTCTGCTGGGATGGAGACACCCCCCGGAGGGCCCAGAAAGCCATCCACCATGGTCCCCCTCAGTACCTCATCCCGAGACCCCCGGCTCTCCCCTGGGACCCCCGTGGAATTGAGCCAGTGGCCAGCTTCCTGCCAGGTCCTGTCTGTGGCCATGAGGCCAGGCCATCTCCTGCTCCCTGACCTTGTAGCAGCTCAGACTTCAGCTTTTCTGGAATGTGTGTGCGTCAGTGATATTTGTATATTTGGGACATTAAAAAATCTATTTTCGTTATGAGAGCAAATAAAGAAGAGTGAATACTGATCTTAAGAAATGAAAGCCAAAACCAAAAACATTCCCAAAGCCGCCCACATCTGTGGTGTGTGTCATCCACTTGTGGTTTCTAAAGTCAAGTTTGTGGGGTGAAAGATTTGGTGCCAAGTGGAGCCCTCTGCCGAGGGACCGGTTGGGTGCACATTTCCAGACTGCCTGCCTACCTCCCTTCAGTGCCTTCTGTCTCTCCAACTTTCCCCCTCAGAACCATAAAGCTTTCCACTGGAGGGGCCTGCGAGTAGAGGCCGTCTGACCAAGCTTCTTTTATGTGACACACAGCAAATTGGTGTCTGCAAGAGCACGAGCCCGGACTCTCTTTCCAGTGCTCCTTTTGGCAGCAAACAGCAACAACAGCTGCCATTTACCGAGCGCCTCCTAGAGGCCAATCCTTGAGCTAAGTGACCCACTGTGCACCCATTTTATTGACGAGGAGACTGAGGTTCCGAATGCGCGAACTCACGATGGTCTGACTCCAAAGTCCATACACTTTGTCACTGTTTTTTCCTCCTTAAACCTCCATGACTTTTTCCTCCCCAGCTCCTGCTTCCCCTTCCCTTGGCCTTTTCTTCAGTCTTCCCTAGCTCTCATCTCACTTGCTTCTCCCGGCCCTCCAGGACTCATTTCTATTTCATTTTCCAGCTGATCCTTCTCAGGAGAGTTGAAAACAGCGTCTTGCTGAGATGGGAGATTTCTTGTTGGTTCTGAGCCTCCAGGTCCACAACCTCATGGGAAGGTAGATGGGAAGGGGGAGCCCGAGGTGGGGGGCCAGAGCAGTGTCTCCAGCCTCGGTGCCCTGGGCACAACATGGCTGCAGCTTTGAACAAAGGATGCTGAAGTCTTGGGTCTGTGGCTCTTTGGAAGACACTGGCCCGTGAGCCACAGGACTGGGTGTCAGGAGCCAGGGTTATGGTCCTGTCACTCCAAATGGCTTAGGACGCTTGCACATAGAATTACTCCAATCATTCAGCCCAATTTCTCTGCCACCTGTGTGGTGCTGCTTCCCTCACATGACCATCACAAAGCCCTTGTGTCTGGAAGGAGACCATCCTTCCTTGTTGGAATCCTGGCTTCAGACGCTCAGTCCTCTTTATGCCTCTAAGTGGGCCAGCTTCAGACGTGGCCCCATGGCGAGGGCTCCAAACACATTTGCAAGATCGCTGGATTCGAGGGACCAACCTTACCCTAGGTATCCTACCTTCCTCCTGGGTGTCAGGTGGGCACTCTGGGGACACCTCATGGAGACACACAGCTCCTCTGGCCTGGCCCCAAGTCCTCCGAGTCTCCCCCATCCTGCCCCTGCCCTGGCCCAGACACCCGCCTCTTCCAGGATGCTCACAGCAGCCTCCGTGTAGGTCTTCCTGCCTCCGGTCTGGGCCCTCCTAACTCGCCTCCCCAGATGGCCAGGCTGACCTCTAAAGTAAGGGCCCTACACAGTAAAGGGAGCTCGGATGAGAGTCCCCCTGCAATCTCATACCAGGACCTCCAGAGCCGCTCCACAGGACCTGTGGCCTCTGCTGCATTTCACTTGCTCACCAGGTGCCCTCAGGGCAGCTGCTCCCCAACTGCGGTCTCCTCACTCCTGCCCTGTCCATGCCTTTATCCCACCATGTCCACTCTCGTCAGGATCGTCCCAGCTCCCTCGCAAAGTGAAAGACTGATCTTTCCATTTTGTTCCCGAGTGTGAACGAGCCCCAGACCCTTCCCAGGGGCCCGGGCTTACATCAGAGCTGAAGAAGACACATGGGGACACGTGGGGAGTAGGGGGCATCAGGAAGGGAGGTTGTCTGTGACGTGCTGACGTTAAAACCAGTTTCCTCCTCAACAGTGTCCAAACTGGGCAAGCCTTGCTGGGTGAAAAACTGAAAACATACAGCTGAGTCTGAAAGAAATGAACAGTGGTCCAAACGTGCTCGTGTTTACACAAGTCTCCCTCCTGTCTCACCTGCATGGACTTCTGACTAACAACGCGTCTTTTATTTTAACTCCTGGTGATTTTTTTTTTTTTTTTTTTTTTT
>NW_020175018.1:1136730-1141885 GCF_003031525.2 Neophocaena asiaeorientalis asiaeorientalis | reverse complement strand
CCCGTGTCCCCTGCATCGGCAGGCGGACTCTCAACCACTGTGTCACCAGGGAAGTCCCCCCTGGTGACGTTTTGAGGTAGCATAAGCTCAGCGTTTTCCTTCTGCTCAGACTGCTCTCTTTTTGTATCCACTGTTTGCTGAGGCAGACTCCCTTCTCTGATGGAGCCCTGGGCTCTAGGTAGGTAATTCTGTGGGTGAGCACAAGCCTGGCACAGTCCATATGCTCGGATGTGTCCGCAATCAACTTCGCCTGATTTAAGGATGGATGAGGATCTACTTACAGATGAAGACTAGGCAGGTGAGTGTGGTTTTTTCGTATGTAAGCAAGACCAAAATTGTGGAATTTTGTGCTCTGTGGAAAGCACCCTAATTGGTTCAGGATTAAGGTCTGATTTCCTTTTCCCTCTCCCTCCAGACCCAGCTCCTCGGGGATGCTGCCGTGCGTGGGCCAGCCTGCTTCCTGACTTGGTAACAAGGCACCCCTGTGACCTTCATAATCAAGTGACAGAGACTCTATTTCATGTACTTAAGAGGAGAAACTTTCCTTCATTCCCGAAAGGATTTACTTTAGGAAACGCGATGTGATCTGATAAGATTCTTGAAAAATCTTTTTAAAAATATTGATCATCAGTTTCTTGGTGACACCTGGGAGAAATTTTGATATGAATGGTGAAATTTTGACGATATCTCATGAATTGAGCAGAAATAAAACCAAACTGATTCATCTTTTAAAAATAAATAAATAGATAAATAGTGAAGTAAGGGCCCTTGTGTTCAGCACCACACCCCTGAGTCCTCACCACCCTCTATCCACCTGAACTCCTCTTCAGGGTCCTCCGCTTCGATGTTCCTTAAACAGATCTGTGGCTTGCAGCGGGAACAGCAGGTGTTATCAAGCTCCTAATCTTTCTAGAGTGGTTCAGATGTCCCTTCCAGGTAGCCTTCCCAGACTTCCCCACTGGAGAAGGACGCTTTCCCGTGCTGGGCTCCCACAGCACTCAGTGCATATAGTCATCCCTCCTGGCACACGTGCTGGGAATTTTATAGCAAGGGCCCTTCCGACCAAGGATCAACTCAGGGCAGTGGTCGGCCGCGGCTCACCCGAGGCGGGCACGACATGAATGAACGAGTGAACAAACGAACAAGCAAATGACAACCTGACTGTACCACAGCGGACGCTTTACTGATGCAACTGAGGGAAAGAGCTGAGATACGAAGGGTGAGCCGGAGGCTGAGGGTGGGCCCGCAGAGTCCCCAGCGTCCTAACCCCATGCTAGGACCCTTCCTCTTCCTTCTTCCTTTCCTCCTCATGCTGCATATGCAGTGGCCCGCACAGATCCTAGTGGGAGAAGACAGCACATGATCGGGGGAGGGCGGGGGTTCTTCTGGGGAAGAGGGAAGTAAGCTCTGGACTGTAGCTCCAGCCCAAGCAGGGCTTCAGCTGGGTGACCCTGGGCAAGTCATTCTCTCTCTCTGAGTCTCAGCTTACTCACCTCTGAAATGGAGGCTCAAACCCTTAACACCTGGCATGTCTGAGCACTTATGACTTGCCATGCCCTTCTGTTGATCTCCTGGATTCCTCACTCTCTCACTGCTGTGAGCCCTCCCGCTGCGGAGCACAGGCTCCGGACGCGCAGGCCCAGCGGCCATGGCTCACAGGCCCAGCCGCTCCGCAGCGTGTGGGATCTTCCCGGACCTGGGCACGAACCCGTGTCCCCTGCATCGGCAGGCGGACTCTCAACCACTGCACCACCAGGGAAGCCCCCTCACACCATTTTGAAGATGACGAGAGTGAGGCTCGTGGTGACCTGCGGCCTGTCCGAGGTCCCCCCGCCAGTGGACGGGGGCAGCAGGCTGCTGGCCACGGGACCAACTCCATTGTCTGTGTTCATACGCCTTTTCCCGGGGTTCCCGAAAGCGGGGGATGATTTGTGCCACTGGTGGTCACGGGAAATGACCTCTGGTGGCACAAATCTGTCTAGATGGAGGCGTTTTTATTTTAATAATCATGAAAGTATTTCACATGTATCCGCAAACGTGTAACCAGATTTTGGTTTTTGTAACCAGTTTAAATCAGCTCTGTGATTTCAGATATTATTACACAGGACAAGACCATGTAAAGCCTTGCATTTAACACAGGTTTAAAGGAAAGTATTAAGAAGATTATACAGATAATGCTCAGTTCCAGCAAAAATTGGGACGGTGGTCCTGGACTTGCAGTTTGGGTGACACCTAAAACCACAAGGCTGATTCCCCATCACACGGACATTAGAAGCCTGGGGGTGTGGCAAGCAGCTGTAAATGATCATTCCCCATGTGCGTGTCTCTTTCCCAAGTTCACCACACCTTGGCTATGCTCTTCCCCTCCTGTTAGCCTTTACAATCCTCCCCACCTGCTCCAGGCGTCCTCCCTGATTCCCAGTGACTTTTCCCTCCTGGGCACTCGTCCATCACCCGGGGGCCCTGCAGTGAGGCAGGTGCTTAAACAGGATATCCTGCCTCGCTGTGCAGCTTTGACTGACAGCTTCCCTCTCTGGGCCTCTGAGGCTGCCCAAGGTGGGACCACCCTCAGGGTGGCCACTGCCCAGTCCTCCTTGCACTTACCTTTTTCTCATCGCTGTATGTGATTTCTGACTCGTGAATGCCTATGCACTTGATGGCATCAAGGAACTCTTTCTTCTGCTCCTGGGTCACCTCTGGCTTGTCGGCTACAGGATGGAGCAAGGGGGCCGGGTAAGGATGATGGGGGACCTAAGTGGGAGGCCAGGGAGGGCTGGGGTGCTGGGGGTCCCACCCGAGTAGTGGTGGTCCTGGGGTGAGGCTTGGGTGGAGTGGGAGTTTGAGGTGTTTACCGTAGAAGGACATGCCCACGTTCTTCTTGCCATTCCAGGAGGCAGAAAGCATGAAGGTCTTGGGGTGCTTGGTGAGCAGCAGGTCAGCAAAGTGCTCTCTACCCGACTCTGGAGGAGAGAGCCTCTGATGAGACCACGGGGGCGGCACAACAGTTCCTGTCTCACGGGGGAGGAACCTGGGTGTGCCCAGGGCCACACAGCCAACCAGCGAAGACCAGGGGTTGTCTCAGGCCACTGGTCGCTCGCTCCTCCTGTGTGCCAGGCTCTGCACCGAGCACTCTCTATGTGTGGAATCATAGGAGCCTCACATGGACCATGGCTGTCAGAGCCTTTCTCCCCATTTTACAGATGAGGAAATCAAGCTCAGACAGGAGGCTCGGGGCTGCAAAGTGGTGTCTGTTCAGTTCCACCAGCATTTGTGTGCTCCTACTAGGAGCCCACTCTGCAGTGATGGTGGGGAAATAGGCAAAGTCACTGCCTGCCCAACGCAGGCTCCCACCCTTAGCTCCCCGAAGATAAGGAATTTTCCCCGAAAATAAGGAGTAGTTGACAGAGAGGTAGGACTGGAGCCAGTCTGGGATTTAGATCCTATTTCTAATTATAAGCTGTGTGACCTCGGGGAAACTACTTGACATCTCTGTTTCCTCATCTGGTCACTGTAATGTCCTCCTAGGGTTGCTTGTGAGTATTAAGGGGATTAATCCATGTAAAGCACTTCAAACAGTGCCTGGCACATAGTAAGAGCTCAACAATGTTGGAAGTTATTACTGATTATTTGCTGTGTGCAGGCACTGGGGCCACAGAGATATAAAAGGTGGGCCTGTCCCATATTCTCTGTGTTCAAAGCCCCCAGGGCCTTAGTCCAGGCCCCCGTCTTTAGGCTGGACAACCCACCATCTCCCCACTCCACACAGCAGCGCTCCACCTGAGGGCTGGGCCTTACCGTATGTAGACAAGGTCCCATTCTTGCGATAGACCGTCACGGAGCTGGAGTTGTAGACGCACTTGTTCTCACTACAGTCAGACAGGAGAGGGGAGAAAAGCAGTAAGATGGTCAAGAAGTGGACGATCACCCATCTCAGTCATTGAGGGCCAAGAGTCAGGTGACAGTTGGAGTCAATGCCCCCCATCCCTCCCCATCTAGTCGATCAACGGGAAGGCTGAGGCCGGGAGGGAAGATGGACTCGCTCAAGGTTTTTCTGCAGCTGGGAGTGGAAGCTGGAAGCTGAGGCTGAGGGTGAATTGGTGTGTGGGGTCTCACGTGGTCTGGTACTCTCTGAGAATTATCTTGTCCTCCGCGTGCTTGGGCTCAAAGTAAAAGAAAGCTGCCTGGATCGATCTAGCCGACTCATTGTACTCGGGGTTTCGGAAGGCCGAGCCGATATAAAACCACTTGCCAGAGAGCTGGGGAGAAGCCAGGAACTGGTGATGGAGGCTGGAGCTGAATCCTTGAGAGTCAGCTGGGATGAGACTCAGCTCCCCTCATTTTACAAACAAGGAGACTGGGACCCCAGATGAGGAGTGGACGTGTAAGAGCTCACTTGGAGGACCAGACATCTCCCCTCACCCCCACCCTCACCCCTGGGCAGCCCCTCCTTGCCCACTGCAGAATTGTTCCCTGTTGAGGGACCTTGCAAAGAGGCATCGGAGTTTGGAGGCAAAGAAATGCCTCCAGAGGCTGGTCAGAATTTCACCCCAGGACCCAGGATAGAAAAGGATGGCATCAGGAGGGCAAAGGGAAGCCCAGAGATGGAAGCAGCTGCCCACGGCACTCAGGGACTTGGGCACTCACCCTGTCCAGTGTGGCATTGGTGATGGGCGCCACCGCCGTCAAGTTGGTGCACGCTGGACTCTGGGCGTCCAGCAGAGGAATGAGGCTCAGGACGGCGAGGGCCCAGGGCAGCACCATGCTGAAACCACGAGGCACCTGCCGCCAGGCAGACTGGTGGCTGGAGGGTGCCAGTGACCTTTAAAGTAGCTGTGGGCGGGGCCCTGGAGGCAAGCTATGACACAATCTGGTGAGCTCTTGGAAAAGGTCTTACACAAAACCTTCCCTGCATCCCACAAAGCCAGCTACAGGTAAAGCCCGCAAGTCTAATTTTGGTCCCTGACCTGGAGGAGTTACAAGGGTCCAAAGGTCTGGCTGTTCAAAACCAAGGTGAATGTGGGCTGGCCTGATATTAGTTAATGTGTTTAGATATTGATAGAGGGGCCTGTCAGCAAACTCTCCTGTTTTCATTCAATTCCTGTCCTACTAAGCGCCAAGACTTGAGAAGGACCCAGCCATAAATCAAGGGCTGAAG
>NW_020175018.1:1123814-1136668 GCF_003031525.2 Neophocaena asiaeorientalis asiaeorientalis | reverse complement strand
GGGGTGGGAGGTGAGGGCAAACGTGGGATCAATTCCGACTCAGTGTGGTGACACCTGTGAAAGAGCAAAAGTCCAGAGGGCCCCCAACCCGGTCCTGGAGGCAGGGACCTTTCCAGAAGAAAGGGGCTTCTAAGTTGAATGTCTATTTCCAGTAAATGTTTCACTTGAATCACCTCTCAGTATCTAAAACAGGAAATTATCTCTGCGATATCCCCACTCCCTGCTCTATGGGCTCGCCTCTCTTTTCACCCATATATTCCCAGCCCTGGGACCGTGCCCAGCAAGTAGTGGACGCTCAGTATATACCATGGCATAAATAATACCATTGCCCAGTTGCATTTCTACATGACGGGGTCAAATCTGTATTCGAATAAATAAATACTTTCCAAAAGTACTATTATGATAAGCTTACAATTTTGTATTCTTATTCATTTCATGTATTTTGAATACTTTTTCATGTGCCAGTATAGTCAGCAGTTGTAATTTGAATGGATGCATAACCTTTTATTCACTTCTTGGATTCTAACTTCCTTGAGCATGTCCTCCCTTTATATTTATAGCACTTTATTTTATTTTTTTCCAGCTTTATTGAGATAGAGCTGTCTATAGCATTTTATGTTGTGATTTTTCCTCTGATGATATGTGTCAGAAAGCATCCAAATTTATTTCAAGAGAAAGAAAAACATATGTCTTTAAAATGCAAGACTTTAGCAATATTTAAAATTGCCCCCCAGATACACACATAAATAAATAAAATAGCCCCCAAACTAGAAACAATTCAGATATCCGCCAACAGGAAAATGGAAAAACAAACAGTGGCATTTTCATACAATGGAATATTACTTAGCAACAAAAAGGAATGAACTACGGATACATGTAACAGCATGAATGCATCTCAAAAACATTATTCTGAACCAAAGAAGCCAGACTCAATAGTGCACGGACTGTATGATTCCATTTATACAAAGTTCTAGAACAGCCAAAACGAATTATAATGGTAGAAATCAGATCCGTGGTTGCCTTGTCATCCGACCGCCAAGGGGCATGAGAGAACTTTCTGAAGTAGATGACCATGTTTTCTGTATTTTCATTGTGGTGGTGTTTACACACGTATGTATATTTGTGAAACTCTTTGAACTGGAAACCAAAAATGTGTGCATTTTACTGTAAGCCAATTATACCTCAATCAAGTTGATTTTCAAAAACCTCTCCCCCAAAAGAGAGAAAACAAAAACGTGATAAATCAAAGAACACTAACGATTTTTAATGCTGCACCAATCTCGCAATGCAGAAATGATTCTTTCTCTACGTCCTTGTCAGAATTGGAATTTCCCTTCTTTTTCTTTTCTTTTCTTCTTTTTTTTTTTTGTTTTGCCAGCTCAGTTAGTGTTTTGAATTTGCATTGCTCTAATTGGAGTCTTGCAAACATGACTGGAGCTCTTCAAGAGGGAAGAGTGCAGCTGAGGGAGAGTGTGGTATGTGAAGGACCGGGATGCCCTGTGCGGCTGGAGCCTGTGATAGGGTCGGAGTGATGGGGGCTGATGCTCGGGGACGTTGATGGGAACCCGAGCTGCAGAGCACGGAAGCCAGGCCGAGGAGTTTGCAGTGGAGTCTGGGGGTATTGGGGAGAAACGGAAAAATTTTAAGTGAGGTGGAGGGGGGTTGACTAGTCAGATTTGTGAACAGGGGACGGGGAGGGCAAGAGCAGGAGAGCTTGGCAGAGCAGCTGGGCAGTGGCATGGTCCAGGTGTGAGATGATGGGACTGGGCACAGATTCAAGACACTATTTTATGGGGATGCTGAACACCACGTGGGGATAGTACCACCTTAGACCTGGGCCACTGGGGCTCCTACCTGCAACCCAGAGCTTTGGAGGCCCTCACATACCACACACACACAGACACACACATACAAGGACACACGCATGCAAAGTTCATTCAGCAACACACAAGCACCTCTGTCACTTGGGATCTGGTACCTGGTATCGGCACAGGGTGACCCATAACCCTAAGCATCCTTCGTCACAACCAACCGTGTTCAGACCCCAGGGGAAAAATTCTTCCCATCTTGTACTCTATCCTTGAAACATCAGGCGTTTGGACGTTATATCCAAATGTCCTGAGGCTTTGCGGGTGATGGTACTGCTGATAAAGTAGACAGACACCACTTCAGAATTCAGGGAGGATTTGAATGGACTTAGAGGTAATGAAACTGGGCAGGACCCTGCGGGGGCCCTCCTGGGTTAAAAACAAAAAAAAAAAAACAAAACAAGTTTCTTCTTTACAGAAAGAAAACCAAATGGGGGAGGGGAGACTTTAGTCTCCTAGGCCTTCTCTGAGCCCCAAAGAGCTGGCTCAAGCAGTTAATCATTAGGGCTATAGAGACACAGGACTCCTCCTCCCTCCTGAAGGGATGTTGGTAACGATCTGACGCATATCTTTGATCTGTTTTGCAGAAACTAAGACACCAACCCAGGTGGAGGATGGTGACTACATCCTGACCACAAGCACACAGACCCCAAACTAGTTGGAACCAGAAGGTTGATGATAAAGATTTCTGAAACATCCGCTTGTTACCTCACTACCAACCAATCAGAAGAAGGTCCACGAACTGATCACACATCCGACAACCGCTAACACGTATATATGGAATTTAAGAAAAAAAAAATGTCATGAAGAACCTAGGAATAAAGACACAGGAATAAGACAGGAATAAAGATACAGACCTACTAGAGAATGGACTTGTGGACACGGGGAGGGGGAAGGGTAAGCTGTGACAAAGCGAGAGAGTGGCATGGACATATATACACTACCAAACATAAGGTAGATAGCTAGTGGGAAGCAGCTGCATAGCACAGGGAGATCAGCTCCGTGCTTTGTGACCACCTAGAGGGGTGGGATAGGGAGGGTGGGAGGGAGGGAGACGCAAGAGGGAAGAGATATGGGAACATATGTATATGGATAACTGATTCACTTTGTTATAAAGCAGAAACTAACACACCATTGTAAAGCAATTATACTCCAATAAAGATGTAAGAAAAACAAAAAAAACAACCCTCTCCCATTTACCCTCCTTGCCTTTAAAAACCTTGTGCCCCAGCCAGCTAATGAGATGGATTTGAGACAAGTCTAGGTCTCCCATCTTCTGTGTTGACACCTCCTCGATTAGTAAACCTTTCCCTGCTCCAGACTCTGACATTTCAGTTTGGCCTCACTGTGTGTGGGGCGTACGAACTCGGGTTCAACAACAGAAAGGGAAGGCATTCTTCCCTCTCAGCATAAAGGCAGTAAGTTCTTGCCACATTAGCTCTTGCTTCCCAATGGTACTGAGAATCCATTTTTTGGTTTTTTGCAACGTGTATTTGGGGAGGCCCTCCTGATTTAGAAATAGGCAGTATTTGCAAGAGTTGCACATGGTAGCTGAGAGATATTTTGCAATATGAAATCATTCGTATTCCTGTTAAATTCATGTGTAGGTAGATGGAACACACATTAGGCATGAATCTGATTCTTGAAATCAGCTGCTAGAGGTTGAATGCTAGCATTGTGAATAATTTACAGCTTTATAAAATTTTTGAACAAGACTTAATCCATTGATTAAATTTCCAAAACTTAAATTGTAAAGAGTCAGCTTTATTTTAAAACTTTTGATTTATAACGTTTAGGTATTTAGACCAATGGTCTTTGGGCCTTTCCTTTGTTCATGCGAAGAAATGCTAGGGTTGCCTATGTGGGGGAAGGCTGAACAGGGAGGGTCAGTAAGGAGCAGGACCCCGTCTTGCTTTTACCCAGAGCAATTCAGCTCTGGCCTAACCTGCATGCCTCTTGAAGCAAAACCACAGACAGTGAGTGTGATATACAGTAAGTCTAAGTCCCCTACATACGAACTTTCAAGTTGTGAACTTTCAAACATGCGAACGTGCGTTCCATCCATGTCAGGCCTGAGTGAAACTGCAGCTTGCCCTCCGTCTCCTGTTGCTGACGATCCTTCAGCTCTACCATCTCCCACCCCCTCTCCCTCCTCCAGTCAGTAACTCTCCTTGCCTGTTCACTCGATGCCAGCCCCTGGATGCCAGCTGTTGTAGGGTACTGCTGTACTTTTCAAGGTACCGTACTGTAAGATGAAAAGTGTTTTCTTTATTTTTTGTTTGTTTTTTATGTATTATTTGTGTGAAAAGTATTATAAACCTACTACAGTACAGCACTATATAGCCGATTGTGTTAGCTGGGTACCTAGGCTAACTTTGTGGACTTACGAACAAATGGAACTTAATGAACATGCTCTCAGAACGGAACTCATTTATATGTAGGGGCTTACTGTAATACAATATACTTGGTCTCTACCTCCCTTTCCTGGCACACAGCTCATAACACTCTTGGGCTCTCCAAAGTGATACTTGTCTTTTTGTATGCTAATAAGATGTCTCTTGGGTGGGGGCTCCTGGATAGACTCAGGATGGGAGCTGGTTATCAGGGGAACCAACTTTGTGATTAGAGGGTTGGAACTTTCAGACCCACACCCTCACCTCTGGGAAAGGAACTGGTGCCGGAGATTGACTTGGTCACTAATGACGACCAGTGATTTAATCAACCATGCTCACGTAATGATGCTTTCAGTAAAGTGCTAAATGATGGGATTTGGAGAGCTTCCAGGTTGAGGAACATGTGGAGGTGCTGAATAGGTGGCCAATCCTGTTGCCAAAATCTCGACTCTCTGTGCGCGATGCCAAACAGAAATACGGAGACAGAGATTTTGGAAGATAAGAGAGATGGCTTTATTCCTTTGCCAGGCAAAAGGGGAAAACACAGCCTCAAGAACTGTGCCCCCCCCCCCCCCCCCGGGAATTACAGGGGTTCTTATAGGTGGAGTTCACAGTCCGAAGTGAGTGATAAGGCTCAAAATGGTGAAGGTCTTGCATTCTTCTTCTTGCATTATTTCAAAACAACCACCGCTGGCGTCAGGCAATCCGATAATTGTTTGACTCTGGGTTATCAGCCTGTGACCTTCTTTCTGAAATGCAAACAGCTACAAGGGGTGATTTGCTACAAGAGTGTGTAGGGAGAATAAACACTAGAATTCACAGAGAGAGTTAGGGAGTGATTTGTGAAGGATGTAATTCACACAGAGGCTAGCTTTGTGAAGGACAGATCTAGTTACAGATACTACAGATTAGTAACAGTTAAAGTAAAGCTAGGAGTGATTAACTCTTTCAGGCCCGTTTATGTTTCTTCTCTGTTCCCTTTACTTTCCTTGTTCTCAGGAGAAGAAAAACTTCATTTCTATTTTAGCTGCAATCCAAAGAGGGCCTGGAAGCTCCATGCCCTTTCCCACATACCTTGCCCTATGCATCTCTGCTATCTGACTATTCCTGAGTTGTATCCTTTTATACTAAACTGGTAATCTAGTAAGTAAACGATTCTCCTGAGTTCTGTGAGCTGTTCTAGTAAATGGCCAAACCCAAAGAGAGAGGGTTGTAGGAACCTCTGATTTACAGCTGGTCAGTCAGAAGCACAGGTGACAACCTGGATTTGTGATTGGCATCTGAAATGGGGACAGTCTTGGGGGACTGAGCCCTTAATCTGCAGGATCTGATGCTAACTCAACTCTGGTTAGCGCTGAAACCGCGTGCCCCTAAAACTTACTGAGTTTATGATTAATTTCTCTATCCAAAATTTTATTTCCTTTCTTGTGCAGCCCGTTCCCCTTGGGATTGAGGAGTAACAAAGAAAAGGGGAGACTGGAACTGAGCAGGACCCTGCAGGGTCTTCCTCGGTACAAAAGCCTCTTCATGGCCCCTGTTTCTTTTTTTCCTTTAATATTTATTTATTTATTTGTTTGTTTGTTTGTTTATTTATTTTTGGCTGCACTGGATCTTCATTGCTGTGTGTGGGCTTTCTCTAGTTGTGGCGAGCAGGGGCTACTCTTCGTTGCGGTGCACAGGCTTCTCGTTGCAGTGGCTTCTCTTGTTGCAGAACACGGGCTCTAGGTGCGAGGCTTCAGTAGTTGCAGCACTTGGGCTCAATAGTTGTGGCTCATGGGCTCTAGAGCGCAGGCTCAGTAGTTGTGGCACACGGGCTTAGTTGTTCCACGTCATGTGGGATCTTCCCAGACCAGGGTTCGAACCCATGTCCCCTGCATTGGCAGGCGGATTCTTAACCACTGAACCACCAGGGAAGACCTGTCCCCTGTTTCTTGCTTGCTGAAATGAAGGACCTTCCTAAGCCTTCCCCGAGTTCCAAAGAGGAGGCTCAAGCAGTCCTCCTGAAGGGTTGTAGATAACAATCTGATACATATGTTTGAGTGGTTCTGCAGAAACTAAGACCTGCACCCAGGTGGAGGATGGAGACTACATGCTGACCACAAGCATGTAGACCCCAAACTAGTTGGAATCAGAAGGCTGATGATAGAGATTCCTGAAACATCCCCCTGTTACCTCACCATCAACCAATCAGAAGAAGGTCCACGAGCTGATCATCCATCCTAAGACCCTCTCCCCTAACACTTTCTTTTAAAACCCTTGCCTGAAAGCCATTGGGAAGTTCCAGTCTTTTGAGCATGAGCTGCCCATTCTCCTTGCTTAGCACCTGCAATAAACGCTGGACTTCGCTTCACCGCAACCTGGTGTCAGTAGATTGGCTTTGCTGCATGTGGGGCAAGTAGACCCAAGTTTGGCTCAGTAACAGCGTCAGAACTGAACTGAAGCGTAGGACACCCAGTTGGTGTCTGGAGAGTCAGAGAACCACTTGGTGTCGGAGGAAATCCACACACTTGGTGGCCAGAAGTCTAGTGAGCAGAGGAGAGAGAAATGAAAGTTTTCCCTTAGAGTGAGTAAGCGGAGCGCCTCCCCTGGGAAGGAGTGAGTGGTCCTCACCGTCCTCAGCCTCAGGCTGCCCCTTGAGGGGCTTCTCACTCTCCTCCCAAGAGGCTAGCCAAGTAGTTTCTCCAAGCACACCCAGTACTCACCCTGACACAGTACAATTTCCCCTATCTTCTTCCATTTTAAGGATGCTTTAGTACCTCCATGAATTGAAGTCTTGGGCAGCCCTCCCCAGCCTGCCTATCTGTCCCTGGCACAATGTCAAGAGAAGTTTGGCAGGAAAGAGACAGAAAAGCAATCAGGGCAGTGTACGATGCTGGTAAAGGGTTGTCCTGGTTCTACCACTTGCTAACTGTGTGACCTTGGGCAAGTTACCTAACTTCTCTGTGCCTCAATTTCCCTACTTGTAAAATATGGATAATAATAATAAACTCCACTTCATTGGATTGCTATGCATAGTCAATCAGTTCACATTTAGACGAACTAAATATCAGATGAAACAAACTTGCTTCTAAGCGTCCTTCTATTATAATAACCATCACCATCTGTTTAATGACAAGCTGGGGTGGTGAGGAAGGAAAGACAGATTCCTGCATTATATAAACACTTCAGTGATTGCAGGTTACATCCTACTTCTAAAGACATCAAAATGCAAAACTATGTCTATATTAGATTCAGGAAAATAGGATATTTTCCCCATTAGATACTTGAGAAAACCAGTGGCCCAGGAGGGTAAGGTAACAGGGTGAAAAGATGAGGTTTCTATAATTAGGGAAATGCACCATTTTGAAATGGTTCACTTTCTGAGAAAACCACTTTATACAGATTTCTGGCCATTTTATACAAGGCCAGGGCTAAGCTCTGTGTCTGACGACTAATTCGTGATCTTATCTACGTGAGCAACCACAAAAATACACGGGCAGAGCAAACAGTCCAAATTAGGAACTTTGTGTCTGGGCTGAGGAAATACCAAAAAACATTTGCTCAAATTCGCATCCTGTTTTGTGATCTTGGGCAACTTATGTAACCTCTTTGGACTTTAGTTCCCCCATCGGAAGAGCCAGGGTGGTAAAACTTGCCCCTGAGGGTTGTGCCTGAGATGAATACGGATTACACTCAACACGGCTCCTGGTTCATGGAAAGTGTGCAAGGAATTGCAGCCACTATTATTTTGAAAGGTGCTATTAAGGGTTGAACCATATGAAACTGTGGATTTTAAATTATTTATTTATTTATTTTCACTGAAGATGATTTACAAGTTGTGCCCATCTCTGCTGTACAGCAAAGTGACTCAGTTATACACGTACAGACATTCTTTTTATATATTCTTTTCCATTATGGTTTATCACAGGATATTGACTATAGTTCCCTGTGCTATATATTAGGACCTTGTTGTGTACCCCTTCTAAATGTAATAGTTTGCATCTACCAACCCCAAATTCCCAGTCTATCCCTCTCCCTCCCTCCGACCCCTTGGCAGCCAGAAGTCTGTTCTCCATGTCTGTGAGTCTGTGAAACTGTGGATTTTGTAGGTCAGAAAGCAGTTGAGTATCATTCAATTTCACCCGGTTCATCCAACTAGTATGGAACAATGGCCTGGTCTGTGGTTGGAAAGCAGGGAAGGACATGTCACTCCCATTTTCCTGGGAGAAAAACTGAGGCCCAGAGAGAGAGAATGACCCACTCAAGGCCATGTCACAGTCAGGAAGCTGAGACCAGAATCCACCTGCCAGCCTCTCCCCTTCTTGCCCGTCCCTCTCTCACTTTCCCAGCACCAGGCTGCTGGTCATCATGAGATGTGACTGTCCCTGGCTGGGGCTTGCTTCACTGTGGACAGAGCGAACACAGGCCTGGGGTTTCCCCTGGAAGTCCACCGTGGCTGTTTCTGGACACTGGGTTGTGCAATGGGAGATTGGGAACCGTGGGGCTGCCAGCTGGGGAAGAGCTGCCTTGTGTCCCTGACAAATTCCTACTTACCCTTGCTGGGAATGAGCTGGCCCAGCTTCAGTGGCTTCCCCAGCCAGGTCACAGAGGCCTCCTGGAATGGAGACCGGACTGAGACTGCTGAGCACCATGGCTCTAACACAGCCCCTCTTCTCCTTCCCCTCTGGCCCTTCTTCCTGACTCTCTCACCTTCCATGTCATCAAAGCTGCTGACTCTCCAGGGCCCCGAATGGTGCACAGACCTCTTTCCTGTCCTCCCAGCTCAGCCAGCTGCCCCTGGACAGCTCCACTCCAGTGCCCCATCACAGCACAAACTTAACCTGGCCAACGCACACCCTGCTCTTCTGTGCAAACCTGTGGCTTGTCCTATTCCCAGCCCAGTACTCCAGGCTTCCCCTGACCCTTCCCCTGCGGTACGCAGGCCTCTCACTGTTGTGGCCTCTCCCGTTGTGGAGCACAGGCTCCTGACGCGCAGGCTCAGTGGCCATGGCTCACGGGCCCAGCCGCTCCGCGGCATGTGGGATCCTCCCGGACCGGGGCACGAACCCGCGTCCCCTGCATCGGCAGGCGGACTCTCAACCACTGCGCCACCAGGGAAGCCCCTGATGGTTAATTTTATGTTGACGTAACTGAGCCACGGGGTACCCAGATACTTGGTTCAACATCCTGGCTGTGTCAGTGAGGGTGTTTTGGAGGAGATTCACATTTGAATGGGTAGACTGAGCAAAGCACATAGCCCTCTCGCATGTGGGTGAGCCGCATCTAATCTACTGAGGGCCTGAATAGAATCAAAAGGCCAAGTAAGAGAGAATTCCTCTGGCCTGACTGCTCGAGATGGGTATCAGTCTTTTCCTGCCTTTGGTCATTCCTGGGTCCTGAGCCTGCCAGCCTTTGGAATGGAACTACACCATTCGCTCTCCTGGGTCTGGAGCTGGCCAGTTCACCCTGCAAATCTTGGAACTCATCAGCCATCATAATCATGTGAGCCAACTCCTTGTAATAAATCTCTTACGCACACACACACACACAGGCGTGCACGCACACACACACACACACAGGCGTGCACGCACACATGCTCACATACACACACATCGCATTGGTTCCGTTTCTCTGGGACCTTGATTATAGTGTCACCTCCTGACTATCCTCCCCAAGCTGACACTGGGCTCTGTGGTGCCCCCTTTTTGCTTCCCTAACCCCACACTTGGTCTCCTGCTCCCTGGTTTCCTAACCCTTAACCACACAAGGTCCAGCCTCTCTAGCTGCCTCTGCCAGACTCAGAGCCCCTCAGACAAACTCTCAGATCCATCATAACTCCAGTGCCCGCACATGGCTTGACAAAAGGAAGGTGCCGCTGATAAACACCTGTCAAGGAAATAAAAATGGTAGTTCTTGCGGGGAGTCCTTCCACAAGATCGAGTGCCTTCGACATGCTGTGCTCTGCGGCTACAGCAGAGAACAAGCTGCATCTCCTTCCCTCACAGAGCTTCCGATGGGGAAAACAGACATTAAAGTGATTGACCTTTTCCCCTCTGCAACACGGGAAGCATGATGGAACAGCTGGGCAAACTCTTTGGCTGTGGTGATATCCGGCAGACCTCAGGAAATGATTCAGGAAATGGGCCATGCTGCCTCAATTTCATTTTTGATTAACTGTCAGTCAAAGAAATGAAAAGAACATTCTCATCTCATTTCCAAGTTGTTGTTGTTTTTTTCTTCAGTGTCGGAAAGTCATTTTCCAGATTAAGGAAATAGTGCAGGGTCATGATTCTTGGTACTTGAGCTTGTACTAGGGTCTTCAGGGAGGCTTGTTAAGACGCAGATTGCAGGGCCCCTCGGGGTTTGTGATTCAGTCGGTTTGGGAAGGGATCGAAAATTTTGTGCTGGTCACCAGCCCCTGGTGCTGCTGTCCTGGTAATCCCAGGGCGCCACACTGAGGACCACTGGCCTCATGCACATAACACTGCCGTCAGCAGTCCTGGGGTTGAGTCACAGCTTTGCCTTGGCCTCACCAGGTGACCTCGGGTACTTCAGTGGACTTCAGTTGCTACCTTTGTCAAACAGGAGGGTGGACTTGGAGGCATGGGAATCTCCAAGCTCTTCCAGACCATGAATCCTGGGCTCCATGGGTGGAAGTTTGGAGCTACCGCAGGGCAGTGGCTCCCAGGGCTCACTGTCTGGGGTAGGTGTCAGGGTGGGGAGGGTAGAGAAGACCCAGCTGCCTGTGGACTGATGACCTAGAAACTTACAGCTAGCTTTTTTTTTTTTAATTAATTAATTTATTTTTTGGCCGCGTTGGGTCTTTGTTGCTGCTCGTGGGCTTTCTCTAGTTGCGGCGAGCGGGGGCTACTCTTCGTTGTGGTGTGCGGGCTTCTCATTGCGGTGGCTTCTCCTGTTGCGGAGCACGGGCTCTAGGCGCGTGGGCTTCAGTAGTTGTGGCTTGTGGGCTCTAGAGCACAGGCTCAGTAGTTGTGGCGCACGGGCTTAGTTGCTCCACGGCACGTGGGATCTTCCCAGATCAGGGCTCAAACCCGTGTCCCCTGCACTGGCAGGCGGATTCTTAACCACTGCGCCACCAGGGAGGCCCGACAACACGTTTTTAAAATGTGGCGCAACTGCTCGTGATTTCTTCTTTCTCTTAGATGAGAAGGGCGGAAAAGTTCTGATTTCTCCAGTGTCCCAGGGGAGGAGGAACAAGCTAAGGAAGAAAGTACTCTGAACCAAGCGTCAGGAGATAGGGGTTTCAGGTCCAGCAGGTATAAGTATGTCCCAAATATTGAATGGGACATACTTATGCTAAAAACATATTTATTGTTTATCCGAAATTCAAAGTCATCTGGGCGTCTTGTATATTTATTCACTAACTCTGGTTAACTCTGTCTCCCAGATTCTCACTCACTTCTTCCAAAGCAGGTATTGTTGGGGCCTCTTTCAAGAATCTCACAGGTAAGAATTGTTCCTGTTGAAGCACTATCCTTAATCACCAAAAGATGGAAACAACCCACATGTCATCGATGGAAGAATGAATAAACGAGATCTGGTTTATCCATACAATGAAATACTATTCAGTCCTAAAAAAGAATGCAGTGTTGGTCCATGCTATAAGGATGAACCTTGAAAACATTATGCTAAATGAAAGCAGTCGTTCACTAAGGGTCATATATTGTATGATTCCATTTATATGAAGTATTCATAGCAGGCAAAGCCATCGACAGAAAGCAGGTTAGTGGTTTTCCAGGGGTATGAGCAGGTGGAAACAGGGAGCGATGGCTTCTCGGGTATGGAGTTTCCTTTTGATTTTTTTTTTTTTTTGCAGTACAGAGGCCTCTCACTGTTGTGGCCTCTCCCTGTTGTGGCCTCTCCCGTTGTGGAGCACAGGCTCTGGACACACAGGCTCAGCGGCCATGGCTCACGGGCTCAGCCGCTCCGCGGCATGTGGGATCTTCCCAGACCGGGGCACGAACCCGCGTCCCCTGCATCGGCAGGCGGACTCTCAACCACTGCGCCACCAGGGCAGCCCGGAGTTTCCTTTTGAAATGATGAAAATGTTCTGCAAGTAGACAGTGGTGATGGTTGCCCAACGTCGCAAAGGTACTAAATGTCATTAACATTTAGTTTTATGTTATGTGTATTTTACTAAGAAAAAAAAAAAAAAAGGTTCTCATGTTAACCTCAGTATACCTCCTCCCTGTGTGTTATTGGTTGAATTGTGTCCCCCCAAAAGATATGCTTCCCCGTTACCTGTGAAGGCAGCCTTATTTGGAAATAGGGTCTCTGCAGATGTAATCAAGTTAAGATGAGGTCATTAGGGTGGGCCCTCATCCAATATGACTGGTGTCCTTAAAAATAGATGGGATTAGAGACACACAGGGAGAGCGTCATGTGACTATAGTGGCCGAGACTGAGGTGCTGCCCTGCTAGCCAGGGACCGCCTGGCGCCTCAGGACAGAGTAAGGAACCTCTCCTAGAGGCACCGGTGGGATCATGGCCCTGCCAACACTTGGATTTCTGGTCTACAGCACACTTCCAGCCTCCGGAACTGCGAGAAAAGGCCCTTCTGAGGTCTTAAGCGGCCAATGGGGACCCTACGGGA
>NW_020175018.1:1123224-1123559 GCF_003031525.2 Neophocaena asiaeorientalis asiaeorientalis | reverse complement strand
ATCTCTCCCTCCCCCCTCCTACGGGGGGAGTAGCATAAACAGGGCATCCTCTAAACCTCTTCCCCTGACCCCCTCAGCCCTGCCAGAAACTTCCCTCCGGCCTTTTCAAAGAAGCACACGGCCACAGATGTGTCATTCCATTGCCTCAGTTTTAAATATTTATTTAAAATCCAGAAGGGAAAAGGAGAAACGGAACCCACTTGGGTTTTAACACATTGACACGTGGACAGAGACATGAACAAGGACAGCAGAGAAACCCAAGAACAAGACAGACGCCAGGACAGAGGCCAGGTGGAGACTGGCGGCTGGGGAGACCGAGCGCTGAGATGAGGCCC
>NW_020175018.1:1099969-1123201 GCF_003031525.2 Neophocaena asiaeorientalis asiaeorientalis | reverse complement strand
TAAATAATGAAAATCGAATCCAATTCCCAAAGAGACACTTTAGAAAAAAAAAAAAGACACAAATAGACTTTCACATAAAATTTCCCCTTCTACAAAAATAATTCCATAGTTAAAATGACTGCAAAATCCAGCCTGGACACTGACTGGTTCGCTGAGGCAGGACAATTCAGATTACCCTGAAGAGCCCTGCCACGCTGAACTCGGAGATTCCCGTAATAAGCCTTTCTCCTCAGCCCACATTTATACTTGGAGCTAATGGCGCTGGGTTTCTACAGAACTGAATGACGATGAAAAAGCAAGAGTGATGACTGCATCTTGGAAGGACAAGCTCCAGGAATGGAGGACCTTAGGGGATGGTCTGTGGCTTCATCATGAGATGGGTCCATATTTACATGCCACCTCCAAGGCCAGCCCTGACCCAGTGCCGTTCTCCTAACTGGTTTCTTCAAGGTCAAATCTGCAAGGTCAGGACTCTCCAGTCTAGATCATACCCTCCAAGACAAGCCTAACTTCCCTCCAGGACCAAGAAAGGCCAAACTAAAATCCTTCATCCTCAGGCCTCCCCCTGCCTTAAGAGGACAAGCATTTCAAAGTCCGTAAGTTAAAAGGTAAATCTTTTCTACTTCTGTTTCTGGTTGTTTTTTCTTTTTGTTTTTTTGCTTTGCTTTTTTTTTTTCTTTTTACCTTCTTCCCCCCGCCCTCCTTAACAGATTATGCAATGAGCACAAGGGTGATGCTAGGAAAATTTTAAGAATTCCCCAAACTTTGTCATTTGGAGGAGAGAGAAAAACGTGGATGATACCCCACATCCAAATGTTTCTTCAAAGTCTGTGGCAAAACTGGTAGCACCTTCAGAATCTTAAATAGGTTTTTTTTTTTCCTTAAAAAAATCACATACGCTACGAGAAAATTGTGAGCACCAGCGATTTCACAGTGGGAGGTAGCAGACGTGGGCACCCCCAGCCCCGAGGATCTCACCTCTCCCTCTCGGCATCCATCACTTCCCACCCCCTGGCTGCTCTCTCTCACCTTCTCACCTCTTTCCCAGGTGAAAAAAAAATAGTAACGCACCTTCTTTGCGTTTGTTTAAATAAAATATATATACTTCTTTCTTTCCTTTTCTCCTTTTTTCATGTCTCCTCTCTAATATTGCACATCAAAGCTCCCTGGCAGGGGCCAGCTGACGAGATGCCCCCTTCCCTCAAGCTGGCTGGAACGTGGGGCTCTTTGGGAAGGAAGCTGAGCAGGGAAGGGGGTGGCCGCAGAGCTGGGAGACAGGCCGCGGGGCTCAGGCAGGTTGCGGGCCCGGCTTGCTCTGTCTGGCTCTTTGGTTGGTCTTTGGGGCTGAGCTGGGATGAGTCGTTCCCAAGGATACCCCGTGCCCTGCTACCCCTCCCTCAGCCTCTTCTACTGGGCAGACAACAGCTGGGGTCTGCTCAAGGATCCTTGGGCAGGTGAGCTGCCTCTCCTAGGGGCCCACCTGCCCCTAGGTACCCTCCTCTTCCCTCCCCGTCGAGGCCGAGAGAAGCCAGGAAGTCAGAGGTCAGAGGAAGCACGCAGGTCCAACTTCGAGGCGGTACTGCTTCCCTGATGAGGCAGGAGGGAGGTTGTCCACGCTGACAATGGGCAGCTGCTGGGGGTCCTGGGTCCGGAAGGTGAAGAGTGTGTGATGCCAGCGGCCATCCTGGACCTGCGGGTAGAGGGAAACGGGGACATGTATATCCATCACAGTTCTCATCGTATATCAAGTGCATTTCTCCCTCATCCTTCTTCACAATTTTTAATGTCCACGTGGCATTTCACTGTTTCAGTGACCTGTATGTGTCCATTTAGATTGCTTCCGCCATTTTGATTCTTAAAAGAGAAGCGGTCGTGAGTATCACTGTAGCTAAACTTTTGTGCACATTTTTAGTTACTTCCCTAGAACAAATCCTAGAAGTAAGATTCGCGGGGTCAAAGGGTAGGTACATTTGTAAGGCTTTGGATATATATTGGAAATATACATGTGGCTGCTGTTCCGAAAGCCTCTACCAATTTAGCTTTAATTTTTCCAAATAGCTTTGTGTGGCAGTGTTGGTTTCCCCTCATCCTCAGTAACACTGTGCATTACTGGTTTTGTCTAATTTTGTGAAACTGGTTTTTTGGATGACTTTCTGTCTCCCTCTTCCCCTACAACCCACCCTGTTTTAGGCCTCTGAAGACAACCAGAATGTTAAGAGAAGAAATTAGCCTGGCAGGGCAGGGGCAGAGAGAGGAGTACAGATACATCCTTCTATAAGCAGCCTTGTAAATAAGCACAGCATCTACCGGCTGGTAGAATTTTTACCAGCCCAGACCTTCCCTCAGAAGTTTCCCAGGGAGAAAAGTGAATAAAAGCAATTTTATAAAACTCAAAGGTAAACATTATATGTATCATACTAATATACTATAGTATAAAGTTGTTACTATATAAGAACACGTTTTCCTACCTGTCTATGCATGAGGGGCCTGTAAGGGGCCCCAAGACTTACCTTGCAGCCGTCCATTGACACTTCTGGCCTGAACTGACCCCCGGCTTCAAAGATCTGCCCGTTCCAGGCCCGGAAGCGCACAGACTGCTTAGCTGGGCTCTGCCTGGTGCCCTCCTGCCACACAGTCATGTTAAGGCAGTGGATGGTGATTTGCTGTGTCACCTCAGAGCTTAGCAGGTGCAGAAAATTCATCTGGACCCGGCTAATGGCAAACTCCACCTGTGGAGGAGATACAGCAGTGAGGCAGGGTCGGGCTGGGCTGCCCACAGCTCTCAGAATTCCTTACCTTCCTCTGGAAGGTCCAGGGATAAGCCCTTTCCTGGTAAGCAATTCCCAGCCATGCTCCCAGAGCTGTACTCACTCGAAAGACAGAAAAACTGAGGTCTGTGTGAGCCAGTCCCACAGCCAAGGAGTAACAAGGAAGGGAAAGAACTGAGGTCTGCCTGATTCCAGCCAGAAATGCGAGGGTCCTAATGCACCGTATGGGAGGGATCTCTGGAGCTGAGCTGGGATACCGAGGCTCACAGAGGAAGAGGATCTTGCCCAAGAGTGAGAGGCTCTTAGTGGGCAGTGGAAATGAGAAGTGCCTTCCCCATGTTTCTAAGTCCCAAGCTGCAGGCGGGGTAGGGTGAGGCAGCTGGAAAGGGCAGACCTGACAACAAACAACAGGACAGGGTTTCGGGCTTAAGTGGCAGTACGTTAAGTCCTGACAGTTGGGTTTTCTCTTTTTTTCTGGCGCAAGTGCCTGACTTAAGCTTTGATCGCTGAGGCATCCATTCAAAGAGGCATCCACTTCAAAGACTATCTCAAATAAATACCTTGCCAGCCACAGGACTAGATAAAGAGTCAGGCCACCTCCAGGCACTGAGCCTCCTTTGTTTTAAAGCTCTGGATTGATTTCAATAACTGACCGTTTGGGCTACTTGTTTTTTCTCTCCCCATGCTTTAAATTCTGGCTCCTATATTTTAAATTCACCACTAAAGAATGAGCCTGCAAAACCCTAACAGCCCCCCACCCCAATAAAAGCAGAACCCCAGGCCCACGCACGCGCTCTCGCTCTCTTTCTCTCTCTCTTCCCATGACCTTGTAGTGTGGCCCCCAGGTGGGCTGTGCAATTTCCAGGTCCTGTAAATAATAAAACTTTAGTTTTGCAAAGTTTCCTGGTGGTTATTGCTGAAAGGCATCTTGCAATCGTAATAAGAACTGCGAGGGCTGGTCCAGCCACAGCACTGGTTATTTATAGGCTGAGACCAGCACACAACGATTGGTGTAGTTGGCAGGACTGCACGACCGCCCTTGCAATCAATGGATGGGATGCGCTTTACCTGCAACTTGCTTACTAAACACCTAACTCAGGTGGGTATCACCATCTGCGGAAGGAGCACTGCTTGCTGGGGGTCTGTCTCACTGCTAAGTGCTTTTGCATATTGCTACGGTATCCAATCCAAAAAGTCACAGCTGCCATGGTAATCCAATGATCTCCCCAGAGCAGTGTGATCAAGGCCATAGGCTCTAACTAGCCACTGAGACCACTAATTATAAAGGCCTTAACTGACTATTAATGTGAGTAAGGGTCCTCCATGACTCAAGGGAAGAGTTAAGGAAAGTGAACTGGAGCACAAGGCTAAGTCACTGCCCAAGGAAAGGCTCTCGGCTGAAGGCAGGAGGGATATATTCCTGTAGGTGAGGAGGATGGGAGACCTCCACCTAGGACCACTGAGTTGGTGGTTGTGCCTGGACCACATGTCGTAATCCAGAAGAGTGAAATAGCCTTGCAACTGGAAACCAGTGGACCTCCAGAAGGAAAACACAACAGAGATCTATGGTTTCTGTGTCAAAACTTCACTCATTGCTGTCATTCTTCATCCCTGACCCAATGGGATATTATGGGTCCCATCCCTGGTGTGATGTTCCTAAAAAAATTAATGGGCAGTGACCACCTAGAGGGGTGGGAGGGTGACACAAGAGGGAGGAGATATGGGGATATATGTATATGTATAGCTGATTCGCTCTGCTATACAGCAGAAACTAACACACCATTATAAAGCAATTATACTCCAATAAAGATGTTAAAAAAAATTATTGGGCAAATATAAATGGCCTAAAAATCTGATGCCAGCACCTCCTAAGAACCCTGAGGAGGTGCACCAGCTCCTTGATAAATGCAAAACCCCATGGAAGCATCCTGGGGATATACCAACATGCCAAGGCTCTGGTATGACACTAGAGGCCTAAGGGCTTTTCCCAAAGACCCCGTGCATATCATGCTCGTAGAAGCAGACCTCAGTCCCAGAGAGGTCTCTTGGAACCCCCTGGGAAGGAAAGCAGCGAGCTATGAAGATGGTTCACAGTGATGCCATCCAAAATTTTCCAGTAACAACACGTCAGTTTAAGATAACAGGAGAAAATCGAGAAGTAGAAACTGAGATAAAAAACTATACTTGAACTGAAATTCAAATTTTTCTTAAATATTTTATGTAGCAGGAAGGAGAGAGGGGAACTAACTGGCTATTCTGGTATTTTTGTTTGTTATAGGCTCTCAATCGTTACTCAAGGCTGCCAAAATTCAACAACTGGCCAATACCTCTAAAGACCCTAAAATCCATAATTTTCTTAAAGATCCATCCGGGCTATATGCTTGTTTCCTCAGCCCCCTCGGCTTTCCCCTCAGCAGAACTAAGAAAGACACCTTATAAGGTGTCCCTGCTGCCAAGGGAAAAGTTGATGGGGTCATCCAGGCATCTAGGATGAGGAAGAGGGATCAGGGAAGGCAAAGGGCCCTAGAGCCACTGATCTTCTACCAGGGTCCTTACTCTTTTTGGATGTTTACTCCTGGCATGGTTGCATCCTTCCATCACAGTGATCACTGCTAAGGCTCACGGTGAATGGAAAACATTAAGATGAGGGCCATCTCCTGCTGCGCAAAATTGGCACGGTCCAGCGGGTTTACCATTTCCATGGTCGTGGCGATCTAAATGACCCCTCTTCATTTTCAACTCTGAAGAGGCCCCATTTGACCCAAAGAATTATTATTATTATTTTTTTGTTACCATGACTGCCAAGATGCTAGTCCTGCTGATGGGCAGAGAATTATTTTTAGAGCACACTCCCCTAATTATAGGGTGGTACTACAACATTTTATTGGAACTGCCAAAACCATACAAAAGGCATTAAAACTCCTGGAAGAAAATTTACATTTTTTTCTCTGTCCCTTGAAGATTAAATCTTTGAAATGGAAACACCCCAGGAGGTAACTAAAACTCTACCCACAATTGCCTGAGGCTGAAGAAAAAAAATGAGGGGGAAGAGGCCTCTTAAAATACAAACTGCTATACAAGCTCTCTTACTCAAAATCTAGTCCACAGCCTCCTTAATATTACTTGTCAAGAACAAATACACATCTTAAAAGTCATCTCCACAAATACTAGTAAAAAGCATTAGTCACTGGAGCAGGTAACTTTGTTCTGCCTGTCAGACACAATTTGGAGTCAAATGTTATTTACAGACTAGTAAGTTTTATATTGTTGTACCTGATTCATGGCTAAAATTTTGGAGTGGAAGCTATAGCATCTCAGTGTCTCTGTGTGTTTATGCAAGTCTCTGGATGTATATGTGACTTTTTTCTTTCTCTCTACCTCTGAATGGTATTGTCAAAATTAATTTGTAAAAGAGCTCTGTTTAACTGGCTTAAAAATAAGCACTTATGGACTTCCCTGGTGGCGCTGCGGTTGAGAGTACGCCTGCCGATGCAGGGGACACGGGTTCGTGCCCCGGTCCGGGAAGATCCCACATGCCGTGGAGCGGCTGGGCCCGTGAGCCATGGCCTCTGGGCCTGCGCGTCCGGAGCCTGTGCTCCGCAACGGGAGAGGCCACAACAGTGAGAGGCCTGCGTACCAAAAAAAAAAAAAAAAAAGCACTTATGAATTAGGTATTCCTAAAACTCAGAAATATAGAAACTAATCCAAATGTTTTTCAAGTTCACATGATCTGGGATAATCTTTGGTAAATAAAAGCCAGTCTAAGTTTGTTTTAATTAAAATAGGTATGTCTTCATAGTTATCAGCATTAAATATACTGCAGATAAATAACTTTACAGGGTTTACTAGTCAAATAAATCCGTGTTATCTCTATTACAAAAGAAAATTAGCTTGGGATGATGGCTGACTTTGTCTACTGTCTAATGAAGATTTTGGAGGTAGTTTAAGCATATTGTCAGGAGAGAGAAAAAGAATTTTACTTAGTGTGGTCAAGTTGGCTAAAATTGGACTGTTACTATAAGAGTTTTTTTCAAAAAAATAAGCTTTAATATCAATAATGTGCTTATGTAATTTTCTTCATCTGCTATAAGGACAAAGTTTTCTTGGAGCATTGGTCTGCTCCTGTTAAGAGATTATGAAAAGTTTTTCTTTACCTTTTAAGTAATCTGGCTAGAAAGCAAAGATTTTGTGTTTTATCAAAATAATTTCCTGTGCTTCATGTTGCCTTAATGAGGTCTTTAGTTACCTAGAAGACACAGTTTTCTCAATATCAAAAGAGCTAAGTTTTCTCACAACTATGTAACCATCTGTATTTGCTTTTAAAATCCTTTGTCACTTTGGCTAAGTAGATAATTAGGCACTTTTTCATAATGCTCTGTGATTCTATTTAGTCAAGTGTCCAAAACCTTTGATATTTTTGACAGACTTCCCAAAATCAAGTTCTAAATGAAGACTTTTTGACTTGGAAGTAACTGGGATTTTCCAGAGGATCGTTGGAACATCTCAAAAGATCCATCTCTTTCCTTATAAAAAGAGAAACATTAAACTAATTAGGCTTATTTGATATGTTAAATCACATGGGAAACATTGTCAAATAAGAAATACACCTTCTCTTTATGGATATCCTTGAATGGGTATATGTTATTAATATGGTGTTCCAGAAATAATATGGAATTCCTAAAAGTCTGATATGTTATGTTATCCATCTATAACTCCAGCTATCATCTTAAAATGTTGTGTGTCACAGAAATAACCAAATTTCCTTGTCAACTGCATCATAATGAACTCTCATCAGATCTTTAACCACAGGCATTTAAAAATGTCACTCTTTTGTCAGTCTTTTATCATTTATAATTATTGTTTTACTCCTTTGCAAAAGTGCTTCATCTTCAAGGAGATTCATGGAAAGGACTCTGACAAGTACAGGTTTCTGATAACTTTTAAATCATACCATTGAATGGGTAAGAATTTATAGAACTCTAAGGGAAAACTGGATTCATGAAACTGCTAACAAAAGATCAAGATCGAGGATGAATTACATAGGACTGAATGAACTGATGGGGATGATTATAACTTTTTATGACTTTTTTGGAAACACTGGCAGTTCTTTTAATCTCTGTTTCCACATTTAAGGAAAACTTTTCTCTTAAGCTAGCAATGCATTACAGCCATTTGGTGAAGTACACCTTTGTGAACAAAGATGAAACAACTGCTGTTTCTCCCACCTGACCCTTCTAGAATTCAGAAGCTCTTGGTGAGTATTCTCATGGCAGTATAATTACTTGCAGAAGTTCAATGAGAATCTATTCTCCTTGTAACAGGACACGATTGGAAATACTGGTTATCCCCAGGGCTACGAATGGAATGTCATATTTGAGAGAGACATAAAGAGACTCAGATATGACCAGATCACTTAAGGAACTAAGGTTATGGAGCCAATAAAGCCCCTTAGAAAAATCAGTCTGTTACCTTGATTACAGGGTTCCCAGCAGCCTTACCAGGTGAGTAAGGAAGGTCACTTCCTGGCAGGTACAGGAATCTCAGGATATTTTGAGGACTTTAAGAAGAGAGAAATTCACCCAAGTCTCTAAGTATTCCAGGCAAAGTCTGATGGTAAGTTCTTGGCTCGGCTTCCTGGCCTGGAGAGGCTTTTGAAAGTTCAATCTGAGACTCGTTAAGAAAGGTTCCAGCAAAGCAGCAAGGAGCCTATGCTGTCAATCACTCTTCTTGCTGCACTTATGTAAATAATCAAATTTATTGAAACTAGACTTAATTTGCAAACAAATTCATTTTTCTATGGTTATCGATAATAGAAGTGGGGGTGACGGTACAGAGAAAATTCTCAGCCCGGAGACTGGCACGTGGTAAGTGGGCACTAAACATGAGTTACATATTTGCATATACAACCCCGGAACACATATCCCAGATGAGCATCGCACTGATTTATTTTGTGCTGATGGTCACGGCTGTCCAAGCCAGGCCAGCTTGGCTAACTCCGCTATTTTAGATATTAGGCAGAAAGTTCTATTTGAAGAAAGAACCAATGGGATCACATAACTCAGAAGGGTTTGGAAACCATGGATTTTGAACAATTCATCCCCAGTGTACAGATGAGGAACTGGGATTCAGAAAGAGGAGATGACTTTCTCAAGGCCATGTAGCAAGATAGTCAAGGCTCAGTCTCAAACCTGGGGGGGCTGTGGTCCAGGGCAGGGGGCAGGGGGGTGTAGAGAGGGCCCTCCAGTGGGGACTTGGGAGCAGATGGGTACCTTGGAGGCTGTGATGGGCTTGAGACACGTCTGTCCACCGTGTGTGAAGTTGCAGGAGACTTCGATGGTGTCGGACGAGCAGCCAAGGTTTGGATCCACCCAGTAGGTACCTGCAGGCAGCATGGGATGGGGGTGGCATATATATATGTGGGGAGGAACCCGGGGCTTGGTTCTGCAGGTGGACCCCACACCCTGTGACCCGCTGAGCCCCAGCTGGACATGAAGTCGGGGAGGGTGAGCAGAAAAGGGATTCTATGAGCCGCAGAGATGGAAGGAAACCCTCTGGGCAGAGCTCACAGGTGGCAGAGTCCCCGGAGGGGCCACGTGGTGGAGCCCTTGCCTATGTCGCTCTTGGGTAGCGTCCATTTTACAGAGGGGACAACTGAGGCTGACAGAGGCTGAGTCACTTGCCCAAGGGATTTAGGGATCGTTTAATTGAATGGTTTCGCCGCCAAGGCTAGTGATCCTCCTAGAGCTTGGTGGGAGTCAGGGCTTCTACCCCATCAACGAGGCACTTCTGCCGGCACTTGGTTTCCCCTTTGGGTTTCCAAGGGAGCCAAAGGCCCCAGAGCTGAAAGAGTAGGACAGCCGGCCACTTGTCCACCTTCTTGATCAGCGGAGAGAAGGGTGGCTTGCCCAGCTCAGAGAGCTGGTCAGAGGCAGGGCTGACCTTCAAACTCCGGTCTCTCTGCCTCTAAAACTGTGGTCCTTCCACGGCACCACATCAGCTCACAGAGAGAGAAGAGACTTGGATGAGGTGCGGACAGAAAGGGGAAATCCTGGCTCTGCAGGGAAGCTATGATGGGGTCCCCTCCTGGCCCTGGGGGCTTTGTCTGCCACAGCTCTTGTCCCATTGCACGGAAATGGGACAGCTTGTGGATCTGTGGGCTCTGGAAGGGTGGGACCACTCCTCTGTGTTTCCCACTATATCCCCACACCCCAGGAAGCAGAAGCACTTGGCACATCGTAGGGCTCTGTGACTGTCTGTTGGGTGAATAAATGACTGCCTCCCCAAGGACAGAAACTTGGCCCAGTGGAGTGGAGACTCTAATGCACCATCCCCCCCAGCTCCTCCCGGAACCCCCTGCCCCGCCCTGCCCCACCCCTGGGGCAGGAAGCCCTCGCTTGAGACCCCACAGGCCCTCGTACCATCCACCATCTTCTGTTCACAGTCCATGAGGTCCCGGCAGACCCGGGCGGGGTTCTCTTTGGTGCCCAGGGGCGTCTTAATGCTCTGGATGAGGTTGCTGAGGTAGTGTAAGGTTTTAAAGATCTCCCCTCCCTGGTCCAGCACCAGCCGGTCCGGATGGCTGTAACCCTGTCGTGGGGAGAGAGGGTGGCCATCGGCCTCTTGAGGTCCTGGCCTGGCCGGAGGTCCGAGCCTCCACAGCCCCAAGTTCTTGCTACTGAGGAGACATCTGAGTTCCCAGCAGGGGGCACACTTGGGTCTCCCTCCACTGAACAAATAAAGAGACTGGGGACCAGGGACAGGTGGGGGCAGATCTGCCAGGAGGGCCTGGAGGCTTGAGAGGAGTAGAGGGTCAGCCTGGTTCCTGTGCAGAACAGCAAGGTCCCCGTGAGCGAGGAGTCAAGGGAGTGGTCCCAAATCCCTCGGGAAGGGGTTGGTGAAGGACTTTCCACTGACCCCCAGAATGGAAGGAAGATAACGGGCCTTTCCATCTGCCCTTCCCCCTGGATCATGAGCCCTGAGTCACCTCGGCATCACCTCTCCCCAGCATGCTGCTCAGGGCACAAATGGAAATGTCTGAAGGTCTGAGCTGGGAGGTAGTGAGCTCCCCATCGTGGGAAGGAGGCAAAGCAGCAAAGGGCACTCCTGACGGGGCTTGACTAGAGGACACCCGAGGCCCTGCTCAGCCTCATATCCTGGGGCTGACTTGATCACCGGCCAGGGTCTTAACAGAGCCTGTGGACTGACAACGAGCTTCCTGCTCCTGGTGGGTTGTGGGACTGAACCACGGAAGCTGCTGTGGGCTCTGGACCCAGCTGAGCATCTCTTCCTGACTCAGGAGGAAAGGGCTCTGGAGGAAAGAGAAAAGGCTCAGGCCTGTTTCTGGCCCCTGCTCTGGCCGTGAATCACTCAGTGCAGGCCACGTGGAGGGCACTGACCACACATGGGCCATCATTTCCGTTTCCCCCAGGAAGGGACCCCATGTGGGCAGGGCCCCTGGTGGTACCTCTGCTCTCAGTGCTCCACTAGCGTCCATCCACGTCTGGAAAGCTGCCCCAAGGTCATCTTGTTGCTGTGCGGGGAGAAGACAGGGTGTATCTCCTGGTCTCCACACACCCACCAAGCGGGTGCTCCAGGGTCTCAGCGAGAGGCCTCCCACCCCCGCTTCCCCGGCGGGATCGTGGCCAACAGCATGCCTTTGGTGCAACTCTGTCCTTCTTCCCCTTGCAAACAGGCCCTTCCGCTCCCTTCCTCTAGGCACTTCCATAGTGCTCCAACACCCTCAGGATTAAGTCCAAACTCCTCAGCATGGCTATAAGACCTGGACTGAGTGCTGCGGTCTCTGGCCCTGCCTCTCTTCTCTCTCCCACGTGTGCTCCGTGCACCAGACACACTATTGTACTTCTAAGTTCCCAAGTACCATGCTCTATCTAGCCACTGGGCCTTTGCACGTGCTGCTCCCGTTGCCTCTTCCCTCCCTCCACCGTTCCATTTACTATTCCAGTGGTACTCAACCAGGGGAGACGCTGCCCCCAGTGGACATTTGGCAATATCTCGAGACTTCAGGGGCTGTCACAACTGGAGGAGGGGATGCTACTGGCATGTAGTGGGTGGAGGATTCTGCGGAACATCCTACAACCCACAGGACAATCACTCATAGCAAAGAATCACCTGGTTCCAAATGTCAACAGCGCTGCAGTTGAGAAACCCTGCCCTACGCTCCTCCTGTAGATGCCAGCTGCCACGGGAACTCTTTCCTGACGTTTCTGCCCCCAGGCTGGGTGTGGACCCCTTTCTCTACAGTCCCCGTGTCTCCCCTTTGGCTTGCACTGTAACTGTCTCACGAACACTTGTAGCTCCATCCCTGGCACTGGGCTTGCCAGAAGCATAGCCATGGTCTTGCCGTGAAAACAGTGAGGGGGAGAATCTGACAGTGAGTAAAGCGCAGGACTGGGGTCTGGGGCGAGGACTCTGGAGGTACTTCTCCAGTTCAAATCCCAGCCTTGCTGCTTACTAACTGCACAGTCTGGGCAAGTTGCTTCACCTCTCTTTGCCTCAGTTGTCTCATCCTGATAATGGGCGTGACAATAAAACTCTCTCAGAACTGTTGAGAGGAATAAATGAGTTGATACGGGAAAAGCACTTCTAATGCTGTCTGGCGTGTAACAAGCACTGAATATATTAGTTATTATTCGAAAAAACTCAAAACCCTCTCATTTCCCATTTTTTCAGAGGGAGAAGGTTTTTCTTAGATCTCTTCACTTCCTCCTAGCTGGCTTCCTTACTGAATGAAGAAGGAAAAGTGTAGAGGGAGAGGCCAGGGCTGTCATTCCATTTTTATGGGCGAGGCAGAGGGATGGGCAGCGAGCAGCAGAGAGGGGAGAAGAACAGGGACTCAGAGCAGCTTACGGCCCAAGGGCTCCTCCTCCATTCAGCCCTTCCCCTTGGCCGCTCCCCGGACGCTGTCAGGGCCTGCTTCTAACAGTCAATCATCACCGTGGTGAAATGGAGACGGAATTGTCAGAGGGCTTGGGAGGGGGCCATGCTTTCATACAGGCCAGGGTACCCACCAGGGAGGAACACAGGGGCCCCAACCTGCAACCTTGACCGCCGGCCCTCTTTGGACTCAGAATCTGAGCTGGAAGGACTCTGCGATATTATGATTTATAATAAGAAATATATATTTGGTCTTCAATCCCGTTCCTGGCACAGAGCTCCTAAAAGCCCTGGAATCTCCTGGAATAGGGTCTCTTTTGCTATATTAATGAGGTGACTTTTGGACTGCTCGTAAGTAACCTAAGGATGGGGGCTTGTGGTTGGTGGAACCAACCGTGTGATCAGAGGGTTGGAACTTGCAGTTACGGTCCACAGTCTCCAAGGAGGGGAGAGGGGGCTGGAGGCTGAGTCGATCACCAGTGGCCAATGATTTAATCAATCATGTCTGTGTAATGAAGTCTGCATAAAATCCCAAAGGGACCGGGTTCAGAGGGCTTCCAGGTTGGTGAACACACGGAGGTTCGGGGAGAACAGGGGAGCTCGTGCCCCTTCCCTGTGCCTTGCCCTATGCACATCTTCCATCTGGCTGTTCCTCAGTGACAGCCTTTTATAATAAACCAACAATCTAATACGTAAAATGTTTCCATGAGTTCTGTGAGCCGCTCTAGCAAATTAACGGAACCCCAGGAGGGCATGGTGGGAACCTCTGGTTTACAGCCAGTTGGCCAGAAGCCCAGGTGACACCTGGATTTGCCACTGGCAAATCTGAAGGGGGGCGGCGAGGGGGGGATGGTGAGGGACATGGGGATTGGGGGATGGGGGAGCCAGCAGCAATCTTGTAGGACTGAGCCCTCAACCTGTAGAATCTGATGCTAACTCCAAGTAGTGTCAGGATTGAGTTGAATTGTAGGACACCCAGCTGGTGTGTCCCCAACATTGCTTGTTGGTGCGGGGAACCCCGCTTCCCAACACACACAGAACCTTAAAGAGTTGCCAACGGATCTGTACAGTGTACCGACAGGACCCCGGAGCCAGCGGTGGGAGGTCTTCCTGGGTTCATAGTCAGGGGTGCATTCTGACTAAAAGCTGGGTATCCTGCCTCTCAGCCCAGGGCTCTTTCTGCTGCTTCAGGGTCCAGGATCCAGTATGGAGCGGCAAAAGGACGTGGGCAGTTTAGGGCCACCTTGGCCAGAGAGGGGTCCACTGCCGCCACCTGCCCCCGACACCAACCCCCAGGCCTTACCCCACGCAGGCAACAGAGAATGTTCTCCAACTTACAAAGTGAATAGGGCTCCCTGGAGGACCCTGCAAAAGAAGAGGCTGGGTCTGTATCTGATGGGGGCTGTCGGGGCGTGAGAGAACCCACCACGCTGGTCTCTGTTTGGCCCTACCAGGGCTGTGCCACACTGTCCCGGAGGCCTGGCCTGGCCTTTGAAGTCAGGGCCAGTCCTGTGAACGCTGCCAGCACAGCCTTGGGTTTCATTCAGAGGAATCCCACCTGCTGCCCTGCAGTTCAAGGGGTACCAGGCACACTGCTACCTACCGGTGGGCCGGGCTGCCCTCTGGGACCGGGAGGACCCTGGAGGAAGAGGAGAACAATGAGGCCCTGGTCAAAGGCCTCTCATCCCCCCACCCAGCCCGGGCCTCCTCCAGCAGACCTGAGACCCGGGCACGATGGTGGCCCAGGTGCAGATTGAGGCCCACAGGGAAAAACGTGCCCAAGGACATGCCTGGTCATGGGCAGGGGAACCCAGAGTGCCCGCCCCTCCCACTCCCCTGTCCCCCCAGCCCTCATACCGCAGCCCACTCACCCTCGGACCTTGCAATCCCTAGAGGGGGGACAGAAGCAGGGAGAAAGAGTCAGAGGACCAGGCTGAGCCATGCCTGCCCCCTGCCCCAGCCCAACCCTGCCGTACCCCCTGCCATACTGTCCCCAGCCCATCCACTCACCAAGTCCCCTCGCCTGCCTTTGTCGCCCTTCGGACCCTGCAATAAACCATGGCCCAGTGAGAGGGGGCTCAGAGGGGAAGCCCCATGCCCCAGATGGGGGAAACTGAGGCTCAGACTGGCCCTGGGTCACAGTCTCGCCCCAGCGGTGTTCCTGGCCAGCCCCCTGCACATACCTGCCGTCCTGAAGGTCCCAGGATTCCTAGGGGCCCAATGATGCCTTCCTTCCCCTAAAGGAGAGAGAAAGGCTTGTGTGTCCTTTTCCCAGAGCCTGGGGAATATAGTCACAGGGACAGGAGGGTAGAGGGCAGCCTGAGTGTCCCAAGGGGATGGAAGGGAGACGTCCTCAAGGGGGCCAGGCCATGCGTCTCCTGAGCCCGTCCTATGTGCCTTGTGGGGGGGGGGAGGCACCAGTGGACGGGGGGAGCAGTGAAAGGGGAAAGGATGGCAGCGCAGGTGGCAGGAACGGCATGAGCAAAGGTATGGAAACAGGAGTGAAGATTGTGGGCAGAAGGGCTCGATGCCGAAGGAACAGGAGGAGTGGCGGCCCCCCGGCTGATGGCTGGCCAGCCTTGGGCCTCGGATAACTGTCCCTGCTGGGATAGACAGGGAGAGGACTCACCATCAAGCCAGGAGGCCCCCGAGGGCCCTGGATGCCTTTGAAGCCAATGTCTCCTGGGGGGCCCTGCAGAAGGCAGAGGAAGGGCTGCTGTGTCTGGGCGGCCACTGGGCGAGGGCTCCAGCGCTCTGCCACCCGAGGTCTGGCCAACCTTTGCCCTCCTTGTCAAGAGACGCCTTACCTGAGAGCCTCCAGGAAGAGTAACAAATGTGCACAATTATTCAGCAGGTGCCAGAGAGCTGGCTCGGCGCTAAATGGTGCGGGCCTCTGGTCTTAATTGTAACAGCCCTTTGCTGCTATTATACCCATTTTATAGCTGAGAAAACTGAGGCTTGGAGAGACCAAGTAACTTGCTTGAGGCACAGAGCAGTTGAATTGTGGAGCTGGGTTTGGAACCCAGGTCTGCTGGAATGTGAGTGCTGGGAGACACAGGTGCTCATGCTAGACCCTGGTCTGCTGGAATGTGAGTGCTGGGAGACACAGGTGCTCATGCTAGACCCTGGTCTGCTGGAATGTGAGTGCTGGGAGACACAGGTGCTCATGCTAGACCCTGGTCTGCTGGAATGTGAGTGCTGGGAGACACAGGTGCTCATGCTAGACCCTGGCTGCGTTCCAGCCCACGCCGCAAATGCCCAAGAAATATTTGTTGAGTGAATAAATGAATAAATGAACAAGCAGGTGGATGGATGGGGCCCCAAGAGGAACAGTGTAGAATGGGAATCTGTACCTTGGGTCCGAAGAGGCCAGCCATTCCTGGGAATCCCATCTCACCAGAGTCACCCTGTGGGGAGAACAGGATGAGAAGGGTGCCTGGGTAGTCATGCAGGACCCCTGGGCCTGCCTTCTTGCAGGGATATCAGCCACTCCACCTCGAAGCGATGAGTGTGAATGGCTCACAGAGCAGACACCAGGTCAGCCTGGACTCCAGCGGGGCAGGAGCCTGTGCCTTCTGTCAAAGGGGAAAGCGGAGGCCAGATCAGGGCTTCCACAGGGGATGCTCTAGAACGCTCAGGATCTCCTGTCCCAGGTCTTCAAGGAAGACAGTGGAAGGACCTGTAGACTTCCCAACCCATCCCAAAGGCTCTACTGAGGAATGGGCCCCTCAAAGTAACCCCTAAAAACTGAGGGCCTGCTATGTGTCAGGCACTTTGCATGCACCACCATGCATGTGTGTTCCCACATCAGCCTGGGGAGACACAATGTGCCTATTCACAGACCAGGAAATAAAGACTCAGAGAGGGCAGGAACCTGCTCAAAGTCACACAGATGTTGTGGAGTGTGCTAGATTCAGATAAGGTTATAATTCCAGAGGCCTGCGTTATATGGTTCGTTGTTGCTTAACTATTTTTTAAATTTATTTTTGGTTGTGTTGGGTCTTCGTTGCTGTGTGCGGGCTTTCTCTAGTTGTAGTGAGCGGGGGCTACTCTTCGTTGCGGCGTGCGGGCTTCTCACTGCAGTGGCTTCCCTCATTGTGGAGCAAGGGCTCTAGGCGTGTGGCTTCATGGAGCGCGGGCTCAGTAGTTGTGGCTCACGGGCTCTAGAGCACAGGTTCAGTAGTTGTGGCGCATGGGTTTTGTTGCTCCATGGCATGTGGGATCTTCCCAGACCAGGGGATCGAACTCGTGTCCCCTGCATTGGCAGGCGGATTCTCAACCACTGCACCACCAGGGAAGCCCATATTGCTTAACTTTTTTTTTTTCCCCGCGGTACGTGGGCCTCTCACTGTTGTGGCCTCTCCTGTTGCGGAGCACGGGCTCCGGACGGACACGCAGGCTCAGCGGCCATGGCTCACGGGCCCAGCCGCTCCGCGGCATGTGGGATCCTCCCGGACCGGGGCACAAACCCGTGTCCCCGGCATCGGCAGGCGGACTCTCAACCACTGCGCCACCAGGGAAGCCCTGTTGCTTAACTTTTAAAGAAACTGCTCAACTGTTTTCCGAAGTGGTTGTACAATTTTACATTCCTATTAGCAGAGTACAAGACTTCCCATTGCTCCACATCCTTGCCAAGGATCAGTATGATCAGTCTTTAAAAATTTTCTCCATTCAAATTCAAAGGTGTGCAGTAGCATCTCATTGTGGTTATAATGAGCATTTGCCGAATGACTAATGATATTGATCTTTTCATGTGCTTATTTGCCACCTGTATAGCTTCTTTGAAGTGTCTACTCAAACCTTTGGCCTAATTTTAAAAATTGGGCTGCTTATTTTCTTACTATTGAGTTTTGAGAGTTCTTTATATATTCTGGCTATAAATCCTTCACAAGACGTATACTTTGCACTTTCTCCTAGTATGTGTCTTATCTTTTCATTCTCTTAACAGTGTCCTTTTGAGAAGCCAAAGTTTTAAATTTCATTGATGTCCAATTTATCAGATTTTCTTTTATGCATCATGCTTTTGGTGTCATTTCTAAGAAATCTTTTTATAACCCAAGGTCTCAAAGATTTTCTTTTACATTTTCTTGTAGAAGTTTTAGCCCTTTTGGTTTTATTTTTAGGTGTATGATCCATGTTGAGTTAATTTTTGTACACAGTATGAAGTATCCAATTGTTCTGGAGCCATTGCTGGAAGACACTATTCTGTATCCACTGAATTACTTTTGCACCTATGTCAAAGATCAGTTGTCTGTATATGAATGAATACATTTCTGGACTCTTTTTTCTGTTCCTTTGATCCGTTAGTATATTTATGGCAATACCATACCTTCTTGATTCCTGTAGCTTTGTAAGTCTTGAAATCAACTACTGTTAGTCCTTCAACTTTGTTCTTCTTTTTCCAAGTTGTTTTGGTTATTCTAGGTCTTTTGCATTTCCAAATGAATTTTAGAAGTAGCTTGTTATTTTCTACAAGAAAAACCTGATGGGATTTTGATTGGGATTGTGTTGAATCTATAGACCAACATGAGGAAAATCGACATCTTAACAATATTGAGTTTTTTGACCAATAAACACAGTAAATATCTCCATTTATTTAGATCTTCCTCAATTTATCTCAACAATGCTTTATAGTTTTTCAGTGTACATGTCTTATACACCTATTGTCATGTGTATCTCTAAGGATTTCATATTTTTATGCTATTGTAAATAGTATTGCTCTTTAGATTTCCAATTCTGATTGCTTCTTGCTAGCACATACAAGTCATTTGAGTATATTGAGCTGGTGTCCTGCTATCTTGCTAAAACTCCCTTATTCTAGTAGCTTTATTGTAGATTCTATTGGGTTTTCTATGTAGACAACCATTTTGTCTACAGATGAAAAGTTTCATGTCTTCCTTTTTGATATGAATGTCTTTTATTTATTTTTCTTGCCTTACTGCATTGGCTAGAACTGCCAATACAATGTTGAATAGAAGTAGTGAGAACAGATATCTTTGACTTGTTTCTGCTCTTTGGGAGAAAGAATTCAGTCATTCACTATCTTTTTTTTTTCGGTTGGATCGGGTCTTAGTTGTGGCAGGCAGGCTCCTTAGTTGCAGCTTGCCGGCTCCTTAGTTGAGGCACGCTGGCTCCTTAGTTGTAGCATGTGAACTCTTAGCTGCGGCATGCATGTGGGATCCAGTTCCCTGACCAGGGATCAAACCCGGGCCCCCTGCGTTGGGAGTGTGTAGTCTTATCCACTACCCCACCAGGGAAGTCCCAGTCATTCACTACTAAGTATGATGTTAAATATAGATTTTTCATGGATGCCCTTTATTAAGTTGAGAAAGTTCCTTGGTCTACCAAGTTTGTTGAGAAATTTTATCAGAAATGGAGTTGGATTTTATCAATTACTTTTCTTGCACCTACTGAGATGATTAATTGGGTTTTCTTTTTTCGCTTGCTAATATGGTGAATTACATTGATTTACTTTCAAATGTTATACCATCCTTGCATTCCTGGGATAAACCTCACTTGATCTTGATGTACAATCCTTTTAATGTATTCTTAGATTCATTTTTCTAAAATTGTATTGACAATTTTTGTATCTATAGTTATGAGGTATATTGGTCTGTAGTCTTCTTTTCTTGTAATGTCCTCATCTGGCATTGACATCAAGGTAATGCTAACCTCATAGAATGTGTTGGGAAATATTCCTCCTCTTCAATTTTCTGGAAGAGTTTATGCAGAATTGGTATTTTTTTCTTCCATAAACAATTACTAGAATTTACCAGTGAAGTCATCTGAGCCTTTGTGGGAAGTTTTTAAACTATAGATGCAATTTCTCTAATAGATACAAGGCTGTTGAAGGCTATTTAGAGTTCCGGTTGGAATCACCTCTCCTCATTCTGAAGGGACCACACATATCTCATTTCTCAGCTTTTTTCCACCCCCAAGCCCGCACGCAGGGGAGGCAGAATGGTATCTGTGCCCACAGAGGGTATTGGTCTGCCCTCGTCACAGAGCAGGAAGGTGGTTTCTGGGTCTGTGTGTGTGAACACGTGTGTTCCCTGGGGCTCACTCACCGGCTGGCCTTTGGATCCAGGCTCCCCCTGGTTCCCAGGAAGCCCCGTTCCGCCTTCCGTCCCTCGTTTGCCAGGGGGACCCAGCTGCCCGGGTAACCCACTTTCACCCTTAAAGAAATACACCAAGATGACCAATCAAAGGGAGATAAATGGCTCGATGAGAGGGGAGGCGCTGAACAACCACTCCACAGGGTCAGTTAACATCTCCGGGTGCTGGGGCAACAGGCATAGGCCTGGGGGTGGCGGAGGGGTGCTCAAAACTTCAGCCTCCTTAAGGGGAAAGTCTCTTTTCTTACTCTGGCATTCAGGGGCCACTTTCCGTCCACTCTCCCACACGCCTCTCCTCTTCATTGTTTCTTCCCAACAGACCATGCAGTCCCCACCTCCACACTTCCATTCACGCTGGCCCTCCTTGCTCATTTAAATCCTCCACGGGCCAAGGCCATCTCTCCCTCTGCCAGCTGTCTTTATGGAGGGTTCCAACCTCTCTCCAACTAAACCTCAAGCTCAGAGAGGGCGAGAGCCCCGTTTGATTCATTCGTCTCAATCTTCCCTTCAGTGTCTAGCCCTGGGCTCAGACTGACTCCTGGCTGCCTCCGCCACCACTCAAGGAAACTTTCTAAAAAGATGCCTTGGAGGGTCTCAGAGCCAGCAACGTGCACTGTTCCACAAAGGCCCACAAGAGGGCGCCCATGGACAACTCAACAAATAGTTGACAGTGTCAAGGGCCTGGTAGGGGGCAGTATTACAGCTCCCTGGATAACTATCCTTTGAGTCAAGTTTAAGCTTGGGGAGGGACCCCTGAGAAAGAGGACTCCATTTTCACACAGGCCCTGGGACATGGGCGCTCACATCAGCACTGCAGTCGGTGTCATTATAGTTAGTACCAAGGCAGAAAGGGTGGAGGGCGGGTAAGGGGATTAACAAGTGTCTGACCTTGAATCCTGGGGGCCCCTGTGCTCCAGGCAAGCCAGCCACACCTGGATTTCCTCTCTTCCCAGCAGGGCCCATGGGGCCAGGGTCCCCATCGTCTCCCTGCTCCCCCTGTGAAGAAAGAGAGCAGAGGAGGATTTTTCATGTTTCAGGAAACAAGCAGCCAAGGAGGCAGGATGACTCAAAACCTGGGTGAAGGGCTTCCCTGGTGGCGCAGTGGTTAAGAATCCGCCTGCCAGTGCAGGGGACATGGGTTCAAGCCCTGGTCCGGGAAGATCCCACATGCCGCGGAGCAACTAAGCCCATGTGCCACAACTACTGAGCCCGTGCGCCTAGAGCCCGTGCTCCACAACAAGAGAAGCCACCGCAATGAGAAGCCCGCACACTGCAACCAAGAGTAGACCCTGCTTTCCGCAACTAGAGAAAGCCCGCGTGCAACAACGGAGACCCAACGTAGCCAAAGAAAAAACAAAGCAAAACGAAACAAAACAAAAACCTGGGTGAACCCTGGGTGAAGCTGGAGGTTAAACTGAGGGATGGAGGTCATACTGCCTGTGTGTGAGGATGGCTGGACCAGCGGGACAAATGGGTGGGGAAGGGAAGGGTCTTAAAAACCGGAAGCTCTATTTGCTGGACAGGGCATGACCCTCTGGGTACTGGCATGGAGGAGAGACAGTGAGATGGGCCATAGTCCCAGGTCCCAGGTCCCAAGGGATGAGGCCATTGCCCATGCAGGAGACTTCTGGATATGCTGGTTCTGCCCATCCAAGTTTCCAAACGCGCTCCTCCCGGCCCATGGCCTATGGCACCCCACCACGCACACACCTCATCTCAAATGGAGACACTGTCTCTTAACCCCAAGTCCTGCTCACCCGCTGTCCTGCTTGACCGTCCCGGCCAGGAAGCCCATCTGGTCCAGCGACACCCTCGGGGCCCTGTCTCCCCACCACGCCCCGAGGCCCCAGCAGCCCCTGCAGGCCCTGGTGGTAAATAAGAAGCTGGTGAGGGCTTCTGGGGAGGGCAGGGAGGTGGGTGGGAGAGGAGAAGCTGGGAGTCACTCACCTGGATCCCCCTCCGTCCTGGTCCCCCAGCCTTGCCTTGCTTTCCCTTTGGTCCCTGAAAAATCAAGGGGCACATAATGAAGGCTTCCTGGAGGAGGTGCAGAACACTAGGCGCTCTGGAAGGGGGCCCTTCTGTAGCCGGGCCCTGCCCCTCCACTTCTTGGGCCTTGGCATCTGAATCTGCAAATGGGCCCAAGCAGCCTAACTCAGAAGCCCAAGGTCGAGGCTGTCACTAACCCTGGGTCCTGGGCCCTCACTGGCAACCCTGCTGCAGAGGCTCCGGGCCCTGGCAACTTCCTGGTGGGAGTGAAGCCCACGGCTGGCTGGTCTGTTTAATCCCCATGGGTTTGGCTATTCCTGAGGGGTGGGGGGTGGCTCTGCGGGTGGAGGGGTGCACTCCTGGGGGGAAGTTGAGGGCATTAAGGCAGCCTTGGCCCAACCTCAGTGGAGGCAGATGCAGGAGCCCTGGGTACAAGGCAGGAAACTCCTCTCCACCGCCTCTGAATTCTTCCACGGGCATCACCAGCCCCGGGTCTTCCTCCACACCCCCTCACTTCACTTCTCCCAGTTTTCTCATTCTACAGTGTGGCATGGTGGAAAGAGAGGCCAGCTTTGGATCTTGACAGCCCTGGGTTCAAATACCGCTGGCTGACCTGACAGGTGGTCTCCCTCCGGGAGGCCCTATAAATGGGGCTGGTCATCCCCCCTCCCTCAGGCTGTTTGAAGGGATCTTGGCCAGGCCACATCCTGCAGGGCCCCTCCCTGTGGTTCCCTCTCTTTCTCACAGCACCCCCAGCCCTCCCTCCCCTGCGCTGTGTGCCTGGGCCAGTCTCTTTCCCTTCCCTGTGGACGTCAGGGCCTCTTACCTCGTCCCCTTTCGATCCTTTGGGGCCCGGCCGTCCCCGGGGTCCCGGATGCCCCTGCAAACCAAGGTGAGATGACGCAAGGCAGCCCCAGGATTCTCTCCTGGGGAGGGTGGCCAGTCTCCGCCTGGAGGGGGGAGGTGTGGGGAGGGGTTTGGGGGTGCAGGCTCTGGGGGTGCCCCCAGGGTCAGGGCAGGAGAAACCAGAATGGGCTGCCCCAGGCCCTCCTGCAGGGAGGATCCCTTTAAGCTTTAAAAGGCCCAGTTCTTTAATTCCCCCTCTGCTCCTCTACCACCCCACTCAGGGCAGGAGGGGGATAGGACGGGAAGCACCACTCACGGGTTGGCCCTGCTGGCCTGGATTTCCACGGAGGCCTTGTACACCCTCCTGTCCCTGGAAGTCAAGGAGATACAGGTGAGGGGGCTCATTTTGGGCGGGGGAGGACCCCAGAAAGCCCTTGTTCTTCCTAGCCATGTGTCATTGTCCCCGAGTCTCAGCATCCTCATCTAGAAAATGGGTGAAATAACGACCCTGCCGGGAGGGGGCGGGGTGAAGGTGGGGCGGTGAAGAGCCCAGGGGGCTGGCAGGTGGGCGGAGCTTGGGGGGGTTCTGGTGCTCATTCAGTGGCTTGTTCACACTGATTCTG
>NW_020175018.1:1037398-1099762 GCF_003031525.2 Neophocaena asiaeorientalis asiaeorientalis | reverse complement strand
GCCCATCCTCTCCCTCCCTCAGGAAAGATCTCGGACCCTTCCCCTTTCAGCATGAACTACGCCCTGAGCCCTTGCGGGGAGGGGGAGGGTTGTGCTTAAAGCCTGGGCACTAATGGTGGAAGGACAGGCCTGTTTCCTGGCGAAGGCTGTTCTAATTCTAGGTTGCAGGAAACAGAGGCCAAGGAATGCCCTCTTACAACACTCCTGATGCTGCCAGCAGGTAGGAGCTCCGATACTTACAGGGTATCCAGAGTCCCCTGGCTCCCCGCGGTCTCCTCGATCACCCACAGGGCCCTAAATGACAAGGACAACAATGAAAAATGGGCCACTGGGTGCAGGGGATGCCACACCTGGGCCTCCTAGGCCACAACCTCGTGAAGCTCGCAGCAGCCTCGCCCCTGCTCAGTTTCCCCGCCCCCTCCCAGGTTGGGGCTCCACCCTGGCATTGGTCCACAGGATGCAGTGGGGGTGGGGGTCTTACCCGATCTCCAGGTGGCCCGGGGTGCCCCTCGGCCGTGCCATCCTCACCCTGCTCCCCCTGTGGACACAAACTAGCTTTAGGACAAACCTCCTGCTCCTGGTGAATTCTGGGAATTCCAGACACTCTGCACTGAGGCCAAAAGGGCCTTCATCAGAGACGAGGTCCAGCCGACTTAGGGTTACAGACAGAAAGACTGAGGCCAGAGAGGGAAGGGGAAGATGTGGGGTCAAAGGCACACCTGGGCATGGGACCAGGAATGCAGAACACAGAACGGCGCTCTTTACCCTCCCCGCTGCTGGACACCGCCAGGCCGATGCCCTCAGGCTGTCAGACGGGGTAGCTAAGCAGAGACCCTGGTCACACCCAGCTTTGCAGGGGACCAGCTGCCCAGACCTTCAACAGGTCCGTTCCCATCTCAGAGCTTTTTCTCAGCTGTGGAATCAGAGTGAGGAGGGGTGAAGGGGACAATGGCAATACCCATGCGGAGTGGAGGGGAATTCCATGAAATGATGCAGAAGTCCCTGCATGGTGCTCAGCAGTGACAATAATTCCAACAGCTGGCAGGCATGGGCACTGCCACGGCCGCACACAGGCGCTCACTGAGTCCTCCCAACAACGCTACAAAGTAAGTGATATTATTCTCCCCATTTTACAGCTGAGGCACAAAGAGATGGTGTGAGCTGCTCAGTCATTCAGCCCCCAATGACACAGTCCCTTTCTCTGACCCTTGCTGGGAGAAAGTGGGCCGAGAACCAGCTTCAGGACAAACGTCCAACCCTCGATGGGAGCCCCAGAGAAGGCCCTGGGCTGCCCCAGATGGCACGCAGCAGTCGGCTAACTTGCAGGTCTTGTTCATATGACAGTTTCCTATCTGCAAAACGGGACTGTCAGGCCTCGCAGCACTGCTCCGAGGACCCAGTGAGCAAAGGCGTGCTGCTGCACACAGAGCAGAGCCTCGGGAGAAATCGCTGTTGTTGATAATCATAACAGCAGGGAGGCTGTGTGGCATGGAGGTGGTCAGGAAGACCGCTGGAGGAGCAGAGTTTAGAGCCGAGGTCCTCGGGCCGCGGCAGGCCACGCCAGGCCCTGGGCTACCCACAGGACAGGTGGCTGGACACCATGTGCCAGCTACAAGGAGGGTGTAAGCAGGACAGCAAGTGGCAGAACCTCAGGGCTCAGAACGTTCCAGCCCCAGACAATTAGTGTCACCTCCCATGGGGGTGCATTCTGGGCAGGGGGCTCAAGCCAGGGCACCTCCGAGCCCCCTCGCTGTTGGCAGGGATTGAAGGGGAGGCCTGAGAGGCAGGGGAGAGGAGAGCCATCCCTGGGACTGGAGCCTGTCCCAGGCCCGAATCAGTCCAGAGGGCTGGTGGCTGTACGCCTTGGCCCAGGGCCTCTGTGGCTCTTGTGGGCAGAGATCGAAGGCATGAGGGACTGGGCCCGAGGCCTAGAACCAGTCGTACCCGGGAAGGGGGGGTGGATGGCCCAAGGAGTGGGGATTCCCTTTCCTCCCTGACCACTCTCTATGGCTCTTTGTCCCAGGGCTCCATCCCACGGTGGAGGGAGATAGCTGGGCTGGGGGGTGTCGGAGAAGGGGGCAGTGTTTACCTAGTGTGTTCTATGTGCCAGGCACTTCATGAAGTATGTTTCATACGTGGTTTCATGAAATCCATATAGCACCTCTATGCTGCTGTGACCACTGGTCCCATTTTACAGATGGAGAAAATGAGGCCCAGGGAAGGAAGGGTCTTAACCAAGGCCACACAAGACTCAAGGGGATGTTGAGGCCAAAAGCCAGCTCTACAGATCTCCCCCCTCCCCCACATTGTGGCTGAAGTTTGGGGATGCATTTTTTAGCACCTGAAAGCTGGTAGGGTCCCCCCATTCCCCATCTTTCTCCTTGTTCTCAGAGTCTTATCCCATTTCCCCAGTCCCTCTGGCCGCCACCTTTGAGAAATGCCCATGCCCCACAGGGAAATTCCAAGTTGAACAATATATTGGCTCATCTAAGTGTCTGTTTCTGGCTGGAAAAGCAAGGCCTGGCATCAGACAGAGTCTGGATCTGGTCCTGCCACACCTCCCACTGATCCTGAGCTAGTCCTGAAGCGTCGTGGAGACTCAGTTTCCCCACCTGTCAGGTGGGACCCTTACACTTCTGAGCCAGGGTCATGGTAATGATTATGGAGAAATCCTGGTGGAGAGCTTTGCTTCGGGGGTCTCCGCCAGGAACCTGCTCTCTCCCCACCCCCCACACCTGCCGCCAAGCTCCATCCAGCTGTGGTTATCCAGTCCTGTGAGTATTTTTATTTTTGAGCTCTTCAGGGCATCATTCCACAGCCCCTAGCTCAGGGCCGAGAACATACTAAATAAATCATTATAAATCCATAAATACCTGTTGGTTAGCAGATGAATGATGTGCTCACTCATAATAATACCTATGTCAGAAAGTGCATCTGGCTGACATATATGTGATGCCCTCCTTAGCCTCGTGTTCCCGAGGTACCCATCCACTTCATAGATGAGGCAATCAAGGCTCGGGGAACGCTGGGGCCCTGCCCAAGGCCCAGGATCAGGGCAGATCTGGGGTTAGTGGCCAGTTCTCAGCAGCCGCAAGAACTGCTTCTGGGGATGCAGACGACCCAGAGTGCAGGCACCCTCTTGTTTCAGGCTCCCTGTTAATCCCTCCTACACCAGCCCCGGCAGACCGTGAGGGCCGAGGAGGGACTCGGGGTTCTGAGAGACACTTTCCGCAGCTTCCTGCGGGATGTGTCAGAGCCTGTGGCCAGCTCTGATTGCAGATCTGTTCTCCAAGCAGGAGGAAGGGGCCAGCTGGACGGCAAACCAGGCCAGGGTGATTCACCCAACAGCGAGATGTAGTTAGTGGGGAGCTGACTCAGCAAAAGAAAGGCGGGTTGGTGAGCAGGGGGGCAAAGAGACAGCAGTGGGGCGCCTGCTAGGAGCCCGTTCCAGCTGACCCCTCAGGGGAAGGGGGAGGAAAGGAAGGAGGGGCTCAGAGCCACTAATGTAGGAATCAGAGACTTGGGTCCTGGGCCAGCTTGGTGCTGCCTTGCAATGTGACCCTCAAACTTCTGGGCCCCCGCATTCCCACCTGCATAGTGAGGCGGGCCACGGTGATCAGCAAGGTTCCTTCTACCAGTTCCTGTCCTCTACCGAATATGGAGCCAAGGCATGGCACCTGGACATGTCTTCCCTCCGCCTGGGCGGTTCCTGGCCTCGAAATGCAGGTACTTCTCACTCTCCATCGTAAGCCCCCTCCTGGCTCTCACTGGGTGATCTCGTTCACAAGTGAGGCTTCAATGCCCACGTTCACACAGATGATGGCATGGCATTGTTACATGACTGATGTCCATCTCCCCTGGCTCAACCAGAAGCTCCAGGAAGGCAGGAACTGCGTCCATGTTTGTTCTGGTGCCAGGCACCCAATATACCTGTGCTAAATGTAGGTCTAATGGCTCCTGCCTGCCGGCCACAGCTGGGGTGACACTGGCCTCCTAGCTGGCCAAGGCGTGAGCAGGGATGAGTCTGCTGTGAACCCACGCTAGCCCAGCCGCAGTGGCCCAGGGGCTTGCCCCCGCCAACCCCGGATATGAGAAAGCAGCTGCCGCCCAGGACCAGACACCCACCTTTTCGCCCTTTGGTCCAGGAGGTCCGAGGGGTCCCATGATGCCTTTGTGTCCCTGCAGGAAACAAGACGGCAGGAGGTGAGAGCATGGGGGAGGGAGGAGTCGGGAGGGACAGGTGATGAAGGACAAGAACTCAAAGATGGAAACACCCTGGGCTACGCGATCAGGTCCCGGCTCTGTCCCAACTCGCCATGTGAATCTGAGCAGGCCGTGTGCCTCTCTGAGCCCTGGCCTCCCAGACATGCCATGTCGGTCCCAGACACACCTCTAAGGGGTGTCCACTTGAGTGGCTGAAGGCTCTGCTCATGCCATCTTGGAGCAGACCTGGGACCAGATCTCGGGAGAACCAGCTGTGTCTTCTGGGATGCGGCAGAGGCCGGGGGCAAAATGCTTGCCTCAGAGGGCTTCCCCAGGCCGGGGTGAGAACTGCACAAGAAGACTTCTCCCTTGGGCTCCCAGCACCCACTCTCCAGTCTCCCTCTCCTTTGCCCTCTGCTTCTCCTCCCCTCCCTGCAGTATCTCTTTCAGACACTGGATCTCACCTTCAAACTTAAGCTGTCAGGCCTTGCGCACACATTCTTTAGCCTCCCCGAGCCTGTCTCCTTTTCTGAGCAAGCCCCATGCCTCGCTGAGGCCTAGGCTCCCAGATGTGTAACATGGCTTTGGCTCAGCAGCCTCTGAGAGGGGAGTTGCCAACTTGGATGTGAAAATGGGCTAAGACCCATCCCTTCCACAGAGAGCAGCGGTGAAGCTCAGACACGAGGTGTGCACGGCACCCACCACGGGAAGGAAGGACTCAGCGAGGCCAGGGATTGGCGGGGAGGTCCTCCTCTGTCCACCCCACCCCTGCCTGGCCCACAGGTGGTTCTCGACCCCACCCCGGTCTGTGGACCCAGGTGTTCCCTGGGGTGAAGGAGACCGTGAATCTGCCTACAGTGGCCCGAGGGCCAGCCCTACAGCTAGGAGGAGGGGGGCGCAGCAGCCGAGGTGGCCTGAGTCCAGGCCTGCAGGGCAGAGTTCCGGAGAGGGGGAGGTGACATTTCCTTACATCGTAACCAGCCAGTCCCGGTTCTCCTTGGGCCCCCATCCGTCCTGGAGCACCCTACGAGAGGAGAAGACCCACGTTGGCACAGAGCGCCGCTCTCAGGGCAGGAACGCGGGCACTCTCTCCCGCAGGCTCCAGCCCAGTTCAGCCCAGCAGCCTGGTGCATCCGCTCTGCCCAGAACCCAGGCCGGAGAGTCAGGTGGAGAGCAAGTGGTACCTGTCCCCTCCTCTCTGGAGCATTCCTCCTCCCGCACAGCCCTTCCTTCTTCCAGCTCCAGTGGTTCATGAGAGCCAATTACTAAATTTTCCCCAATTTTGTGAGCCAATTATTAAACAAAACCATGGTGAAAAATTAAATTACATGAACTTACAGATAAATCAATTAATCATATTAAAAACATAGACGACAAATGTTCAAAACTCATCCCTTCCTAGTTGTTTTACTACACTTTACTGTTATCTATGCGCATGAGGTTATTTCTGTTTGTTGAATCTGTGTGGCGGAAACACAGTCGTCCCTGGGTATCCAGAATCTGCAGGGGATCGGTTCCAGGACCCTCTGCAGATGTGAACCCGCGGATTCGGGGGCCGACTATACCAGATCATGGAGCTCTCTTACCCATCCCCTCCCAAGTCTGCGTTCAATAACATCTCATTGGGGCTTCCCTGGTGGCGCAGTGGTTGAGAGTACGCCCGCCGATGCAGGGGACGCGGGTTCGTGCCCCGGTCCGGGAAGATCCCACGTGCCGCGGAGCGGCTGGGCCCGTGAGCCATGGCCGCTGGGCCTGCGCGTCCGGAGCCTGTGCTCCGCAACGGGAGAGGCCACAACAGTGAGAGGCCCGCGTACCGCAAAAAAAACCCCAAAAAACAAAAAAACATCGCATTGGCAGCTTGACATCAGCCACCGTACAAGCATTTATACCACGGAATCTTACAAGTGCCACAAACCAGCACAGCTGTTAACTGGCACGCACTGGCAGCTCAGAGACACTGCATGACCCGTGTCTGCCCCCTCCCTTGCTTCCTGTTGGGGCCCTCCTCTACCTGCAGCAGTAAAACCCCTCAGGGACCCTCCCTTCAGGGCAGGCCGGCAACGGGCCAGGCCCCCCTCAGAGCCACCCAGGGATCTGCAGCAGCTTCACCGTGACCCCCACGAACCTCTTTCCAGTGGGAAAACTCCTTGCTCAATAAAAATACTCCCAAGGGTCTGGTCCCCTCTCTACACCCCAAGAGCAGAACTTGATAATAGGGGGTTATAAAGGGCTTCAGAAGACCCACAGACCCCTTCAAATCACCAGAAATACTGTGCTGTGTGTACATTTCCAGGGAGAGGGGCTACAGTTTCTATAGGTTCCCAAAGGGATCCATGATTCCAAACAAGTGGCTGGGACAGTGGACACAGGCGTTTGGCTGACAGCTGAGGCGGGCGATGCTTTCCTCTCTGCCCTCGGCCCCCTCTGCTCCATGCCCGACCCCTACCCCACCCACCCAGAGAGTTCTCACCGTTGGTCCCAGGCTGCCCCGGGACCCTTTAGGGCCTGGGGTGCCAGGGGGTCCCGGGTCTCCAGGGACGCCCATCTCACCCAGCTGTCCTTGGTAGCCCTTGGCACCCTGCAGTGGAGGAGAGACAGGCTGTCAGCAGGCCCCAGCAGAGGGGAGGGAAGGGTGGGGGCTGCAGGGCAGGGACATGGTGGACCCAAGCAGGAGGCGGGGGAATCCTACCTTGGCTCCCATGCGGCCCTTCTCGCCTTGCTTCCCTGGTTTTCCTTCAGGACCCTGAAAGGAAAAGGAGGGCAAGAGAGAGAAAGATGAGAAATGAGAGAATATGGAGGCAGATCCAAAGCGTATCGGAGCGCTCACTCTGGAAGCAGACCGCCTGGGTTCAGATTGATTCTGCACTCAATACCCGTGTGACCCTGAGCGTGACCACACCCCCTGTGGTCTATGTCTTTGCAAAGTGGGGGCAGTGGTTGTACTTGCCTCACAGAGCTGAGGATTCAACCTGGTGATACAGTATCATGCTTGCAAGGTGCCTGGTCCATAGTAAGTAAGTGCTCGATAAATCACTGTTGTCATGGTTACTGCTGGTGCCCAGGCTGTCCCAATGGGAGCAGCTCTCTGCACTGAGCCCTCTCCATGTGCCAGGCACTGTCCCACCCTCCTAGCCACCCTGAGCCTCAGGCCCGATTCAGAGCCCCTCCTGTAGATGGTGACAGCCTAGGTTCCTAAAGGTGAATCGACTTGCCCAGGGTCCTGCTGGTCCAAGGCAGAGCCCTGATTCAACTTCAGATCTGTCTGATTCTGTGTCCAGGGTGCCCACTGATGACAGGCAGGCAGGAGAGGTTTCCTAGGTATGCCCTTATCTCTGAGATGTTGTGTGTCACTTCTGACAATCCCTGAGGCCATGTCCCACTGACATAACACTTGGGCCTGTTCAGGCAGTTGGGTGGGAGGTACTCAACCCTCAGGGGTTGAGGCCGGAGGGGTTCCTCAAAGTGGCTCTTTGTGACAGGAAGGTCAGCCACCCTTCCCTACTCTCCCACTGGGGCACCCAGGCCACTCCCTCTGAGAGGCCACTCTGCTCCCTCTCCCAAAGGCATCCCAAAGTGCTGCCCTCCCCTGCCTTGCCCCAGGGGGCCCAACTGTCTCCACGGTTGTCAGGGAAACTCAGTTCACTGGGGCTGAGTGAGTGTAGATGTGCACGAGGGAGTGCAAGAGAGATGAGAGTGCAGGAGCAAGAGAAAAGAGCCCTAGCCCCAGGCCCCACTGGGCTGGGATGTAGTGGGTAGGGCAGGCAGTGTTTCTGACCTGAAGGGACATCCAGACTGCCTGCAGAGGACAGTCCCCTCAAAGCCTAAACCTCAAAGGGAGCTGGGAAAAATATCTATGTTCTTGGTAAGCACTAAAGAGCTGGTTTGATTTAATCCCTTTGGCTTCATTAACAGAGGCACATGCTATAGGATGAGGGAGGTGATAATCTCACCTTGGAATAGGCGTTGCGCTCTAAGAGGAAGTACTGACTAATTGTGATGGAGGAGGGGTAGGAAGAACAGTGGCCCTGAAAGGACCAAGCACAGAGTGCCCTGCATCCTGATGCTTGAGTCTTCACGTGACCCCAGACAAGTCCCTCCCTTTCTCTGTGCCTCAGTTTCCCCACCTCTAATATGAAGGTCTTGAACTAACCTTGCACTGTCCAATATGGTGGCCCCTGGCCACACATGGCTGCTGGGCACTTGAAATGTGGCTATTGTGACTGTGGAACTGGATTTTTAATCAATTAAATTTTAATTAATTTAAAATTTTAAAACTGGTAATTCAATGATTGGAAAACTTCTAACATTTTTGGAACAACTTGGGGTATGAATCTACATTTTCAATTGTATGTTTTATGAAATCTAAATATAGATCAAGTATTTCCAGTGAAAATTTAGCATCTGAATTGAGATGTGCTCTAAGTGTAAATGACACACTGGATTTAAGACTTACAAAAAAAAAAGTATGCAAAATAGCTTATTAATGATTTTTTACATTGATTACACGTTGATATGTTAGTATTTTGGATAGACTGTGCTAAATATATTATTAAAATTAATTTTACCTATTTCTTTTGACTTTTTAAAAATATAACTATTAGAAGATTTTAAATTACACATGTAACTCCTATTCTGTTCCTACCAGACAGCATTGGACTTGACAATCTCAAGGTCTTTTGCTCCTCCAGTCATTAAATGCTAAATAATCATCATGGCCCCAACGATGAGCCAGACACAATGTCCGAACTCCGTATCATATCTCATCCAATTCTGGCCACAGGGCCGGGAGGAAGGGATTATTTATCCCATGTTAGAGCTAAAGAAACAGGCTCAGGGGGATGAAGACCCTGTCAACGGGTCACCCAGCTAGGTAGAATGAAATGTGGATTCTTACTTTCTGGGACACCCCTTTTCCTAGGTTGGTCCTGTTTGGGCAGTTTCGAATCATGATTACAGGAGCTGGTGGCATTTACCAGCAGAATGAGGTGATTGCAATGGCTGATCCCTTGTCAGAAGGAGAAGCAAGTCAGTAACCAAGAATTCAGTACAGGGTCAGGGAGACAGAAGTCTCCCCCAGGACAGGGCAGCTGGCTGGCCGCTTGTTCTGACAGCTCCTCTCCAGCTGAGACATCCCCGATGGTGAGGGAAACCCTGAATAAGGGCTAGAGCACCCCGTCGGGTGAGGCTGTGCGGCCAGAATGAAGACCTTTGCTGGGCCCCCATCCATACAGATGTATTTCTGGAAAGGCTTTGATGGCTCATGAAATTCTATTTTTAAATCCTTCACTGTTTCCAGGCCACAGAGCGGGAGATTCTTGTTCTGCAGCCCTGATGCCAAAGAGACTCAAATACAGGCCTCTCATCACCTCTGTCACCTGGCACACACTCAGTCTGGCCCCAGTGAACCTCTTTCCAGTTCCAGTGTATGAGGACTGGCAGTGACAGCAAAATACAGACATAAACACTGCTACCATCACCGCCAGCACCATCCCCATCACCATAGCCACTGTCACAGCACTGCCACTGCCATCACCATCACCAAAAATAATACCACCACCGTCACTACCACACCAACACCACCATCATCACTACTATCGCCACCATCACCATCACCGCCACCACCAGCTTCCAGTCACTTCCTCCTCCAAATTCATAAAGATAATTTTTTATATTTCTGGTGCATTTTATAAAGTGCTTTCCTATTCAAAGTTTCATCAACTCTTCAGATGAAAAAAAAAATAAGGCTCAGAGAGAGGCAGTGATGTGCTCAAAGTCACGTTGACAGTGGGTGCTCGAGCGAGAACCCGGCCTTTGGACTCTGGGTCAGGGCTATTTCTGCCACATCCACAGTCAAGATGCTCAAAAGTTCACTGAGAAAGAGCCCCTGGAACACTGGACCTCAAAATGATCTCAGTGCACATTCTTCCAAATCCTTCATCATACCAAGGGTGCGGCCCAGAGAGGGCAAGGGCAAGTGAAAGGTCACACAGCAAGTTGCTGATGGAGAATTGGGCCAGTGCCTCTCCTGCTAAGTTTAGTGTGGCTGAATGTGGGGGCGGGCAGGACGAGGTCAGCAGGGGCCAGGTTTGTGCAGGGCACGGCAACCAGGCTAAGGAGACCGATGTTATTCCTGTGGGCACTCGGGAGGCGTGGGAAGGTTAGGCCAGGGAGGGACACAGTCAGGTCGGTTCTCCGTGAAACTCTCATGTGAAGGAAGGATCACAGCACAAGACCCTCTGGCGGCAGCTGTCAAAAGACCTCCCACCCAACTGCCTGAACAGGCCCAAGTGTTATTCTCACCCAGGAGCCCCAAGTGCTGGCACACAGCTGTGCGCACTCACCCGGACGCCAGTGATGCCAGGGGGGCCAGGCGGCCCGTCCTCACCCTTCAGTCCCTCCTGGCCCTTCTCGCCACGTTCACCGTCGGGCCCGGGGTCACCCCTGTCCCCCTGGGTTGAAAAGGCATGAGGAGGGGAGAGAGAGAAAGAGAGAATAAATGTCACCAAGTCCATGAGAGGCACCAAACCTCGGGGCTCCATTTGGATGTCCACGGCAGACCTGCCCCTGGATTCCCCTGATGGTTCTGCCAAAAGGGTCAGCCTGGTAGAGACAGCACACAGCACGTGACAGTTTCTAGTGTCCATGCCTGGGCCACGGAGGGAGCTGCTCAGAGAGAAGAGACGACCCTGACCACGCCCACTCCGTGGAATTTACAGGAAAGAAACAGGTTGGGAGGGTAGGACGATTTCTCCCCAAGGCCGTAGACACACTGGGAGGACAAGAGTCTTAAGAAGCCCAAGGAAATTTTTTTAAACTTTTTTTTCCCTTCTCTTTTTTCTTTTTGGTTGCGCCATGCGCAGCATGTGGGCTCTTATTTCTCCGACCAGGGATCAAACCCGCGCCCCCTGCGGTGGAAGCGTGGAGTCCTAACCACTGGACCGCCAGGGATGTCCCAAGAAGCTGAAGGAAATTTTTATAAAGGAAAAAATTCACCTGATTCTACCTCTTGGAACAAACTCTTTCCATGTTTCTGAGTTGTATTTTCAACCCTCACTTACACAAAACAGTTTACAATAGTAAGTAGAAGGTAATCGTCTCGATTGCTACATACCAGGCTCAGATCAGTGGAACAACTGTTCCACAGCAGTGAAGTTAGTGAATTCAGCTTTAAAGGCATAATCCAACTGCACTGCAGTAAATTCAGCTTCAAAGGCATAATCCAACTGCACTGCATGTTTCCACCTATTTTTTTTTTTAATGTCTTATTCTGTTTACTCTGAGTACGCGCTCCCTTTGCTGTCTGCCCTGCATCCTTCGCATTCTCGCTGGCTGCAGTACATTCCCCCTGTTGAGTGGGTGGCAGCGAACGCTTACATAGCACTTGCCATTCCAGGCCATGTTCTGGAAGGCTAGGCTGTGCCAGGATGGGGCATGGGCTGTTGTCCTCGGCCCCATGAGCAGAGCAGGGGGTGCAGCAGGGGCAGTGGCGGGGGGGAGGAGCGGGGCAGCGCCCATCACAAGGCCACCTCCACTGGGGCTTGTAGCCAGTCTGCATGTGGCTGAGCTGTGACGGTACAGAGAGGCCCCCAGGAAAGGGTAGGAGGAAGGGGTGGGCAGAGGAGAGGTTCAGAGAGGCAGAGAGCGTCTTTGCCATTTTTGTTTTCCAGTGCCACACTTTATGAGGGACACTGATAAACCGGTGTGCGTCCAGGAGAAAGAGCACGGTGCACAGGGCAAGCAGCTGGAGCCTGGGAACCGGACCGCGGAGAGCATAGCCCGCAGGTTGGTCCCGCTGGGGCCCCAGGTTCTGGGCGTGAACAGCTGGGGAGCAGGATGGCCGGGGTAGTTTCTAGCTCCGGTCCAGGAGGACGTCCCAATGAGAGGTGTCCAGAGATGATACAGATGAGGGAGGGAAGCTCCAAGCTGAGGTGTGGGCCAGTGCAGAGCAGATCTGGGCACTAGGAAAGGGTTGGACAGGGTGGTGTCTGAGGTCCCTTCGCACGGAGATTCTCAGACTCCAAACTCAGCCTGGCAGGGAGACGGGGCCGGCCCTGATGCCCCACTTGCAGATTCTCTTGGCTCCAGGATTCTCCTTCTGGCCTGTCAACCTGGCCACCTGCTCTCCTAGCTCTCAGAGGCAGGCAGCCCATTCCAGGTGGCTGGGCTGGATTTCTGTGAGGGGCCCTAGCCTGGGCCCTGCAGGGGCACAGGCTCCAGAGACTACCCAGACCCCCAGAGCCTGGGCTCCCACACAGCTGGGGTGGGCGACCCTGTGGATCCCATGCAGAATGGGGTCTGGGGGTGGAGGGCTAGGGAATCCCAGAACCCAGGACATCTGTCAGTGCTCAGAGAGGAGCCTTACAAGTTGCCTAGCTCAACCCTCCTACTTACAGATGGGGAAACTGAGGCCCAGAGAGAGGTACAGACTTCTTAGTACCACATGTGAATCCATGGTAGAGCATGGGTGAGACCTTGGGTTCTGGTTCCTTCTAATTCCAAGGTTCTCTGCTCAGGGGACAATACCTTCCTCACCCCTGGATTCAAATCTTGCTGCCACCTCTCAATAGTTGTGTGACTTGGGCAAGTTTCCTCATTTGCAAAATAAGCACCAAAGGGTTACTGTGGGGAGTGAAAGAGATAATCCATGTAAATGATAGCTTAGCATAGCATCCAGTGCACGAGCGCTGGATAAACATTACTTATTACTAGGAATCACCACCACTGTTGCCACCATCAGCTGGTTATCTCAAAAGACATAATCAGCATAAAGTGCTGTGCATGTCCGAGAGGTTGTTTTCACCATGAAGGTGATGCTTGGACAAATACCATAAAGGAAACAGATTCTCTCCTGGATTCACACAAGGACCTGGGAAGATGCCGTACATCTGCCGGACTACTCCGGCCCAAGGTCTAGGGTGGCACTGGCTTTGGAGGGAGTGAGAGAAGCAGCCAGGGCCGAGGAGCCATGACAAGTGAGCAGGAAAGACTGTGTGAGACACCCAAGTCTGGAAGACCCCCTCCCATTCCACCTCAGCAAAGATTCCAAGGAGAAGAAAGGTGGCTGCCCAGAAGCGAAGGAGGTCCCCGCATTGTGCCTCAGTTTCCTCATCTGTCAAGTGGGGATGGTAATGAATCCAGCTCGGAGGATTACTGGGAGGATTAAATGGGTTAATTCATGTAAAGCTCTTAAGGCAGGTGATGCAAGTATGGTGAGTACACAAAGCATTTTAGCCAGAATGTTCGTCACCATTCATCACGACTCATGCAGACATTTGGCAAAGGGTGTGGAGAAGCCATCAAGTGCTCTGGGTCTCCGGAGCCAGACCCAGTTACACCCTGGGATACAGCAGGGCTGGAGGTGAGAGAAGGTAGACAGATGGCAGACAGGGGGCGCTCTCGACCTTGCAAGCAAAACACAGGTTGATGGGAAGCCAGACAGGGGCTTGTCACAGAGGCACCCTGGGAGGTGGGGAAGCCCCGGACCCAGGGCAATTATGTGGGTGGAGGTCTGGGGATGGGGCAAGAGAGGCTCAGATAAGAGGGGTGCTTATCTGAGGTCACATGGAGGGTCAATGGCTGACAAAGGGAATGCTGGGATGTGGCACTTGGGATCCTGAGCTGGGCAGCTGACAGGTCAGCCCTGGGAAAAACCCACCTAATGGTCCAGGACTAGGCCAGGGCTGGTAAGTCAGAGAGTGAACCTGCCCAGGGGTTTAGGGGAGCCCTGGTGCCTCCTTAAGGCCCCAGCATCTGTGGCTGACAGATGAATCTATGGAATGCAGCAGGGCTGAGTCAGGCCCACATGCTTTGGTGCCAGTTGGCCCTGGGTTTGAATTTTGGATTTTCCACTCATGGCCCTAGACTGTAGATGAATACACCTCGGCCTGAGCCTCAGTTTCTTCACCTTTAGAACGGGCACATGGTGCAGAGAGGTAGCCGAGGCTTGGGTCTTGCCTGTGCCAATTACTAGCAGTGTGTCCTTGGACAAGCGGTTTAACCTCTCCGAGTCTCAGTTTCCTCATCCAAAGACAAATTTTACCCCATAGCACTAATTGAGATGATACATACAAAGGGCTTAGCACAGTCCCTGATACATATGTGCCTTGTTCTCCGTAAACAGTGGCTATGGGTCATGGGTGGTGATTATTGCTTTCCTGATCTTTTAGGATGTGTGGAAGATAACAGATATCAAAGCTGCTGGCTCTGGGCCTGGCACAGAGCAGGGATTCAGGTACCACTCTGAGCCCAGAGAAGCTGCAGTTTCAAGGAGAAGGGTGGCAGTGAGGAGTGGAAGGTGGGGCTGGCCCCTGGTCTTGCCTGAGCAGGGTAGAGGGCGGGTGCTGGACAGGGCTCACCCCTACCCATTCTGCTCTCCCTGGGAGTAGGAGGGCTGACCTCAGAGCTTACGGGAACACGGTGCTTCTGGGGGAAAACTTAGGACTTGGATGGGAGGACAGTGGGGGCAGAGGGAGAAGGCAGTTCCAGAACATTCTCTCCCCCCAGACTCTGCACCAGAAGGACGCTTACCTTCAGCCCGTCGGGCCCTACAGGGCCACTGTCACCCTCGAGGCCTGGCTCTCCCTGGAAAGGGTAGTGGGGAAAGATGAGGAGACATTACTGGGGAGGGGGTCCCAGTGTGTTTTACGTCTTCCTCCTCCTTGGGACAAGACCCCAACCCCTGATCTCCAGGTAGGAGGGGCCTGGAAGGGCTGGCACGGCCAGTAAACAGTGAAGCAGACCCCCAAGCCACAGCCTATTCTGTGTGCGGGGCGGGGTGAGGTAGGGGCTGCACGAGTTAGAAGGTGCTGGTCCTGTGTCTAGGTGGGCTGGTTGGAATGGGCAGGTAGAGCAGCCTACTGGTTGAAAAGGTTTTGACGTCAGACAGATCTCGATGCCTCCACTGGGCTTCCCATTCACTGGTATTCTGGCCACAAGCAAACTCCTTAGCCCCCACGGGTGTCTGTTTTCTCATCTGAAAATGGGGCTGATACACTTCCTTTAAGGGTTCCTATGAGACACTGTGTAATCATCCCACACATAGTAGCCATTAGATATATTCTTCTTGGAACTTGGAGCGAGCCCTCATGAGGTGCCTTGGTGGAACCTCAGTTCTCAGACGAGGAAAGTGAGGCCATCCCTCAGACTTTCTTGCCAGCAAGTGTGGGAATGATACCAAGACCCTGAATCCCATCTGACCTTAAGCCAGGTTCCCTGCTTGCCTTTCTAGCTCCAAAGATGCCCTTGGATGCCTCAGTTATCTAAATGGCTGTCAAGTGAAGTTTGCATCTCTCTCTGCTTTTTCATAGCTGTTCAGCATCTGAGCTGGAAGGGGCCTCAGAAGTCATCAGATGCAGGAATGGCAAAGATGGGAGGACAGGTGTGTAGATTCCACCCCTCTTGTGCCCATGGCAGACATCACTAATCTATCTCCTAGAATATGGCTCCATGAGGACAGGGCCTTCTGTTATTCACTGCTGTGAAGTGCCTGGCACACAGTGGGCATCAAGTGAGTGCACGTCATTCTCTTTCCTAGTGAGCCCAGAAGGCGCCTCAGGATCCTTCTTAACATGGCACTCCAAGAAACTGTACTGCTCAATCTTCCTTGACAGACAAGACTGCCATCTGAAGACTTCAAGCTCCATGCTCATCCTCTCTTGCCCTGTGGCCCTCTCCTCTCATTCTATGTCTTAACTCAACTTGAGGAGCCTCTTAACTTTGGGCAGGGAGGAACATGAGGCATTGGAAAAAGGGACAAATGAGAAGTTGGACTGGGGGCCTGGTGTCTCCATGAGCCAAGCCCCCCCACACTAACTCCCCCTCACTCCTGGGCTGCACCTTCCCCATCTGAAAGATGCTAGAGGATGCCTGCTCTGTATCTCTCACAGCACCCTGGGATCTCCATTCAGACAGGGATCTTATAAATCTGGCACAGAGCATAGACAGGTGGACACAGAGGCATCCCAAACCTTCTCAGAGGAAGCCAAACTCCGTGGGTTTCTTTTGGTAAAGGGGAAGATAACCTTTCAGATAACCTTCCATGGAACAGTTTTAGGGATGGTAACAGGTGTTTTTCAATAAAAGCACTTGGAGGTCAAATAAGTTTGGAGACTATGGATTAACCCTCCCCAAGCCCCAATTTCTTGGTTGCAGGCCTTCTCAGAGCCTTGAAAACGCTACTGCTAATGTGTAAGGGGGAACACCGAGCACGCAGAATCTCAAACATTTTGACCACAGAATGCTTTTCTCTGAGGAGCACCTCTGCATTGTGGAAATGCTGGCCCGCCAAGGGAGACTGGATAAGGCTGCAGAGATTCACAGTCTGTTTCTGCAGTTGAGGAAACTGAGGCTCAGGGAAGCTGACTAAAGCCCTTCCCCCCTCCAGACAGCCAGGGAGGGGTGGGACTTTCCAGGGAGAATGAATTTGCTTTGACTTACCCGCTGCCCAATGAGGCCCGGCTCCCCAGGGGTGCCCAGAGGCCCAAGGTCACCCTAGGAGAAGCCAAACACAAGTCCATGGGTGGGGGGATAGGACCAGCCCCAGCCCTCACCTTCTTGTTCTCACTGGTTCTGACGTGGGAGGAGTGGGGAGTGGAGCTGAGGAAGCTCTTTCTCCCCAGGACCAGAGAGAAATTGTAAAATGCCAACCAGAGCCCCTGTTCCCAATAAGCCCTGGACAGGATCACGACTGCCAGCATCACCACCACCATCACAGCTCAGCTCACACTTACATAGTGCTGTTCTAAGTGCCTTTTTATTTTACACATTTAATTGTCACAACAACCCTGCCAGGAGAGATATCTTCTTTTACAAAGGAAGAGACAGAGGGACCGCAGCTTAAGTAACCAGCCCGAGCTCATGAGGCTAGTAAGTGACAGATTCAGGATCCAAACCTGGGTAGTTTGGCTCCAGGGAATATCGGATGCAGAGATGGCAACTCTGAGGCTGACCACCTTCTTTTCTCTCCCTCCCTGAGAACCTTGGAGAGAAACCCAAAGAAGGAAGAGGCCCTAAATGAACCAGAATAAATGTCACCCAACTCCTCCAAAAGACCCCAGAAGGGTCTTTCTCATGTGGGGATTTCCAAGCTACACTCTCTCCCTGCTGGTGTCTGAGGGCACAGAGAGGAGGCAGAGCTCCAAGCCCCCAGCCCTGCCGCGGCCAGAACCATCCCATTACTACCTGTTTTATATACGGGTTGGTTTCCTGCATTATTCAAGCAAAGGATTCTGGAACTACCTCAAGACTGACAGTCCCAGGCCTCCGGGGCCTGCATAGGGAGCAGGTCCTCTTCCAACAGCAGCGCGGGGAGGGGTCTCCCCCCAGAGCCCAGGGATCCATGGGCTCCTGTTTCCCTGCAGGTAATGAGGGGCACCAGTGCTGAAATGCAGATGGTATCGCAGGAGGCCAGGAGGTATGGCCGTCCCAGCGTGGGGCAGGTGCCAGAGAAAACACTGCCAGACAGGGGGCAGGGATGGGGGCTCCGGGCTGGCTGGGCCATCCGCTGTGGCCATGGCCAGGCCCTGCTCCCCAGCCGGGAGCACAGAGAACCCATTATCCCGGGCACAAGAAAGGCCTGTTTCTCTTCCATGGAGACGATGGGGCCGCCAGCTGGGAGCTGGTTTCAACAAGCCATTTTTCTCTTCTTTCATCCCACCTTACCTTCATTCCAGCTTCCCCAGGAAGGCCTGGTTCTCCCACTGCACCTGGTGGCCCCTGCAAGAAAATGCCATTGGTCCTTCCTAGAGCAAGGGCTGGGCCCTGGTTGTAAGGGAGGAGATAACTGAGGCAGGCCCAGAGACGGCAAGGGACATGCCCGAGGTCACTCAGCCTGAGAGACACAGAGCTGGGAGCAGGCTGCAGCCTTCTGGGAGCTTAGAGTTGGGACTAGGCAGATGGGGGTGACCGGGCTGGGGCTGCCCAGAGACTGCTGGAGCCCCTCCCTCCCCACGAGTGTGGTTTACCCAGGAGGAGCCCTTGGCAAGCATGCGGAGGAAAATTTCATGATTCACGTAACAACGGAGGAGGAAGCCAATGGACGCTGCATTCAGGGCCAAGGGATTCCTGCCCTTCTCTCTGCAGCTGGGCCAGGATGACAAGGGCGGGAGGGATCCTGAGTTACCACCATTGGCATGGCTGCAGCCCCTGCATAAACCCTGGGGCTGTTTTCTCCTCTGGGTGAGGCACGGGTGTCTGAGGCCCCTTCCAAGCTCCTCGCTGCATGACCTTAAGGGGACTGCTTCTGCAGTCAAATCTCTGTGTCGGCGTGAAATCCCAGCAGGGTCGGGGCAGGGGGCATTGCTGCTCTCCATGGTGCCGAAAAAGAGGCACCGCCAACCCCCATGCCGGTCCTGGCACAGCTGCATCCCACCCGCTGCCCCTGGGATTGGGAGCCCAGCCCCTCACCCTACGGCGTCATGGTGGATCTACCCTCTCTGCCAGGGCCTCTCGCCATCAGTCTCTGCAGTACACAGGACAGGGGCCCTGGAGGAGGACGGCCGGGAGGGGCTGATTACCTCCCCAGCAGCACCACGGGACGAACAAGGGTCCTCCGCACTCACCTTGGGTCCCATCTCTCCTGGAGGGCCAATTGGCCCCTGGGGTCCCTGAGGGCCCTGGAAGATAGACAGAGACACAGACAGTTGGGAGAAGCCAGCCTGGGCCCTCTTTGGGGTCTAAGGCTCAATAATGCAGTCTGGAGGGGCGGGTGAGGGAGAGAACCCGTAGAATCCGGGACTCTGCAGCCCAGGCCCTCACCCACCCCTCACTGAGGGTCCTGGTGCCTGCAGCTCTCCCCGCAGCCCCCGTCCAGCGCACTCGCACCAACCCCTCCACCTCTTCTCCTAGTCACCTACCTAAGACCCAGGGCAGCCTCCCCTGCTCAGAAGCCTTTGGGCTCCCAAGCTTTGCTCACTCTGTCCCCTCTGCCTGGAATGACCTTTCACCCACTCACTCTTGGTCAGTCCATTGTTCAAAAGGGCGTCTACCTGAGCTTCCAGACGTGGGGCTACAGCGCGGCCTCCAGTCCTCCCCCTGCCCCACCCAGATTCCTCCTCCTGGGCCCCGAGACTGTGCTCTCCTCTCCACCACTAGAAGCACCCTCCACAGCCTCCTCACAGGGCTCCCCAACACACGGGATGTCCTCCCAAACCCACCCTTCCCGTGAGATCTTCTGCAGGGCTCCTCTGTTTCAAACCTCTCAATAGCTCACTATTGCCGTTGGGACAAACAGCAAACTCCATCCGGAGCTTCGGGTGACTGGCCCCTGCGACCTCTTCCTGCCTTCCCTGAGGTCCAGCTCTCTTCACTCTGGGCACGCTGGACTCCGCAGTGCCCACTCAGCGTGTTAGTTTATTCTCATGTTGCCCTCCCTCCTTCGGAGACCTGAAGGACTCCGTTCCGTCCGCTTCTCACTGTGCTAAACACTCTACACACATCTTATTTCATCCTCACAACAGGGTGTAAAGGTAGGAACAATTATTCCCATCTTACTGGCATGAAAACTGAGGCTGGAAGGCAAGGGAGCTTAGACTCAACGCAGAGCTCCTGACCTCCCTGGCCAGTGCTCTCTCCCTGACCCGCCCCCGGGGCGGTAGAGCCCCAGCACTGTCCCTCTCCAGCCCCTCTCCTTGTCTGACTGCAGGACCCACACCCCCGGGTGGGTGACCCAGCTGAGACCAGCCTGCCAGGGGCAAAGATGCAAAGAGAGAGGGCAAGGGCACTTACCGGTTCTCCTGGGAGGCCCTTGGTACCTGGGGGGCCGGAGGGACCTGGGATGCCCTGCAGGGACAAACAAAGGTGACCTTAGTCCCTCTATGTCCTTCTCTACCCTGCCTGTCCCCTGGGTCTCCGTCAAGCTGTCGTAGCAAATGAGGGTCCGACCCCACCCTCTGCCCTGTGACAGATGGGAGACTGAGTTCCAGAGGGGAGGAGACATACTGGAGAGTCCTCAGGGCAGGAGTGGGCAGCTAGAACTTTCGGGATTTCCACAACAGGATGGGAACTTGGCTAAAGAGGCTATTTTCTCCCCGCCAAGTCCCACGGAGAGAATTTCATGAACCGGTGCTACTTACAGGAAAGCCTCGTGTGCCCAGGTGCCCTCGCTCGCCAGCCACGCCCTGGAAGCACATTTGGGGTTTGTTAGAAGCATGTATGACAAAGCAGGGAGTGGGGAGAGGGGCTGGCAGCCTTGGCCTGACATACCTGCTGCCCAGGCTGGCCTGGTCTGCCCTGTAGTCCTGCGGGGCCCTGCAGGAAGCAAAGCATGAGGTTGGGAGAGGGTGCTGGGGAGGACCCTTCACGGAGAAGGGACACCCGCTCCCACAGGAGATATAAGGAACCCATGGGGTCATGGCATCCACCCCCTCCCCAGTGTGCAGACGGGAAAACTCAGGGGAGTGGCTCGCCATAGTCACCAGGTGCTCTGGGCCGAGAACCAAGGACCCCCGGGTCCTGAAGGGGTCAGAAGCAGTCTCGGCTCTCAGGGGCCCGCGAGGGGCTTGGGGGTCAGAGGCCATGCGTGATTCCTCCTCACTCTGTCTCATTCATGTGCTTTTTCTCTCTCAGTCTGATCGCTCATTCTCCCTTCCCTGCCCTCATGCTGGGGGCTTGCCAGCATCAGGAAGAGTGGCCGGATGAGCTCTCAGGAACGTGCCCTGCAGCCTCTCTGGGATGCCCTGCTGTCCCAAAGGGGTCTGTCACTGAGGAGGCTGTGAGCCGGGGTTCCTGGGTTCCTGACCCAGCGCGGGAGGTGAGAGGAAGGGAAGGCCACGGGGGTCGGTACCTTCAGACCCTTGGACCCCTGCTCCCCAGCTGGTCCATCTGGTCCTCGGGGTCCCTGGAATAGGAAAAAGGGACTAGCACAGTGGACAGTAGGGGTCTCCCTTGGGCTGGGAACCAGGAGGGCGGGGCTGCCCAGAGCCCTGCACAAGCGGGGGGCTCCCTCCACCTCGCACTTCCTGTGCACCCCCACCCTCAGGTGGGTCACCCAGTGCAGTGTGCCTGCTGAGATGGCTCTGCGCAGGGCGTAACATGGGTGGACTTGGCTAGGGGACCTACCGTCCTGGAGTGGGGCTGGTGGTGCATTTAAACCCTGTTTAAAGAAACCCTGGGGCTCAGCCAGCCAACCCATTCCACGGACGCAGAAACTGAGGGCAGAACCAAGAGACAAGTGGCCAAGTCCCCACAACCAGGTCTTCAGACTGCTGTCGCCTGCTCTTCCCAGAGCACACGTGGGGCAGAAGCAGTTTGTGGACCACAGCCCTTAGGGGAAACTGGCAGAGGACGGACGACCTGGGGAGGGTCTACACATGGCCAGATATGTGGAACAGCCCCCTCTCCAGCCAGATGTGCAGCTAATCTGGCCCAGCTCACATGAGGAGGGGGCAAGGACAGGGCGGCTGTTCCCTGGAGTTCTGGGTTCAGGTCTGACCTCTGAGACAGGATTCTTGGTCTTTTGAGAACTCAGAGGCCCCTGGGGCAGGCAGAATCCCCTCTTCCCCGCACTGCACAGATGGTAACACTGAGGCCCTGCAAGGGAAGTGATTTGTCCAAGGTCCCTTAGCACATTGGCAGCTGGTATTCCCTCCAGGGTTCTACCCACTGCCCCCTATGTCCCCTCCATGGGCCTCCCAGAGAGACACAGATGGGATGGGGTCCCCTGGGGTCCACCATGGAGAACAGTGTGGTGTTTGTTCTGCAGGGGGCCAGAGAGGCCGTGTTGGGGAGACAAAGAGGATCCTGTGAAGGAGGCTGACCCGCCCCAGCCTGGGAGCGAGGGGACCAGGCACACAAGGGGGCCAGGGAAGCGTCTGGGCATAGGGGATATGAGGGATGAGAAAAAGCAACATGGAGAAATCATTTAAATATTGAACAAGGAAATTTTCAATTAATAGTTGAACCAGAAAAAGTGACAACTCTTCTTACAGCTGCTTCAGCTCGACGCTGCAGCCTTAAATAGCACCACATTGATGAAATCACCCTGGGCCAGGAGACCATGGGCTGGGAGTCTTTGTGCCCAGTGTCTCAGGCCCTGGCCCAGAATCTATTAGGGGTCCAGCACTAGGCACAGTGCTGCTCAGGAAATGCTGTGTCTCAGGGACAAGTGGCTGCTCCTTGCTGAGCCTCAGTTATCCCATCTCTGAAATGGGGACGAGAAATCTCCCCGTCAAGGCAGGAGGAGATAATGCACACGGGCAGCTCAGCACCCGGCATGTAGTAAGCGCTCAGAATATCTGGTTCCTCCAGAGGGGGCTGCAGGCTCCCCAGGGGCAGGGGCGCAGAGCAACGGCCTGGCAAACCTGGATTCATTCCCTTCCTCGTAATAGGCAGCTTATACGAGGCTCAGAATTTTCACGGGTTCAAGATGAGGTTTGATTAGAAGGTGTGGGTGCAAGTCCTGGTTTTGCTACCGACTTGCTGTGTGACCCCAGGAAAGCCCCTTCCTCTCCCTGGGCCTCAGTCTCAGATGGACACTGTCAGAACACGTGTTAGACTTACCGCCCCTGACTCATGGACAGGGGCCTGGTGGAGACGGACACAGGTTAGGATGTAGGGCATCCCAGGTCACGAGAGCCGGGACAGAAGCTGAGCTGATGGTGGGCATCCGGGCCCTCCTGAGAGATGGCTTCTGGCCCCTGACCTCTGTCTCTACCTGAGGCATTAATCCTCCTGGAAAGGGACAGCTCTGGGAGTGGAGCGGAGGCCCAGAGGTGTCAAGGGCTTGGCCTGAATCACACGGCACCCTGTTTCTCCTGGGAATCAAAGCCTCGCTGGGAGGAAGGTTATGAGATCTATAATAATAGTAATAACAGCGACAACAGCAGCAGTAGCAGTAATAGTGAAAGCTATTTTCCTCATTTAACAAATAAGGAAATAGCCTATGGTTGCCCTGCTAGTATGTGGAGAAGCCAGAGTTTGAATGCAAGTCAGCCAGAGGCCCATTTTTTTCCCACCACTACCTGTCACTATTTTTCAGTGTGGGAGTGAGCTCCCTGTCACAGGGGGTATGCAGGTCAGGGCCAGGACATGGTGTTAGAGGAGACAATATCTAAAATCCCTCTTACCTGGGAGACTCTGCTATCCCCCGGACCACCAGAGAGCTCAGGTAGAAGCTGGGGCTGGCTGGGGGGAAACAGGATTAACCTTTCCTCCCTGGAAGGAGGAGGAGGCAAAGGGGCCCCAGTCACTCTCCCTCCCCAGCTCCGCTGTGCAGGGAGAGGCACGAGGGCAGTGCACAGCCTAACCCTTGCTCTGGGCCACTCTGCAGCTCGTCCTCTGTCCTGTGGGTGCCTCAGTCCTGCCCCCTCCTTCCCCAAATGAACACGGGCCAGCCCACCCTGCTGGAGGCAGGTCTGGGTTTCTGTCAGAGCCACAGGTCTGTTCTCTTGTAGCCACTCCCCGGGAAGATGTTTGCAGTCACAGCCGGGGCTGCCTCCCAGCCAGGTTGGGCATCTGGCTTGGCTGGGAGGAGCCCCAGGGGACAGCAAATCTGGCCAATCGCAGCTCTTGTGAAAAAGGGATGGAAAGGGAGTGAACGTGTGCCCAGCCCTTGCTACATACCGCTGCCCTTCCAGGTGCTTACCACTCGAGGTGCTGGCAAAGGGATTCTATCCCCACAGCCATCCAAAGAGGTCGGTTCTGTTGCCAACCCATCTTATAGAGGAAACACTGGGGCCTCAGAGAGGGCGAATTGACTGCCCGAGGTCAGGGGAGGAGCTGGGATTCAAGGCCAGGTCTGCCGAGCTCTTAAGTCCCACTCACAGGAGCAGAGTTCAGTGTCAGGCACCTGGATCACAGAATCCTCACGACTCCCTCAAAGTGGGTTTTGGAGGGAGATAGCGGAGTCTCCCGGGTAAGAGGGCTTTTAGACATTGTCTTCTCCAACACCCTGCCCCGGGCTCTAATCTGCACACCCCCTGTGACAGGGAGCTCACTCCCACACTGATAAACAATGACAGGTAGTGGTGGAAAAAACTGGGCATTCAGCTGACTTGGGTTCAAAGTCTGGTTCCTTCCAACTTGCTCCTAATGTCATCCACCAAGCCTTATAGAGGTTAAGAAACTGGCCTGAGGTCCCAGAGCTGGTAACTGGGAAGGCTGAGACTTGCTGCTATGCCTGTGTGACCCCATAGCCCCAGCTCTTCGTGGCCCATGGACCCAGACCCTGGTCAACAGCTCTACCAAGAGCTGAGGGTCTGGGGCCCCATCCTGGCCCTGGCCTCGACCCCTTAGTGCTCGTTCTTCCCAGGGCAGGGGGCTGGGGGCAGTGGGCTGGGCAGCAGGGCCCGTCCTGCACATGGGCAGAAAAGCAGGCAGGGCCTTGCAGACCTCCAAGCTCATTTCCCACAGCACACTCGGGGAAACTGAGGCCTGGAGATCAACAAGGCCTTGCTATGGTCCCAGGGCAAGCCAGGAGCTGCACAGGGGGCCTGCCCAGAACTGAGGTCTTTCACAGGCTCAGCGGGTGCCTCTCTAGTCCCCCCACCGCCGCCCCGCTCAGTGACCCCATCTGTGAAGTGGCCAAAGGTGGCCTGTCAGGCAGGGGACCCAGGGGGTGGGTCCCACAGGTTTTGCATTCCTGCCAAACCCAGCAGGGGGCAGGGCTCATGTTCCTGAAGCTCCCCTTCCAGCCCCGGAGACTTTGATGTGGTTGGGAGCCTGGGTTTCCTCAAGCAGGAGATACATTCTTCAAGCCACCACCGGGAAGGGTGGTCCGACGGTTGTGAGGGGCTCAGTGAGTTGATGGAGGCCTGAGCCTCTGCATCTGGCAGGCTGTGCGGGGCAGGGCCTGGGCCAGCACAGCTCCGCCTCCAGCCAACCTGGCTTCCCGGGCAGGAGGGAATGTGCAGAGGGTCAGGGTGCAACCCGGCTGCCAAAGGGTCTCGGCTACTCGCAGAGACCAGGACATGGCACTGGGAGGGGTCCTGCCAGGCCAGGGGAATGCCTCTAAGGCTCGCCTCTCCGAGGCAGACTGCTCAGAGCACCTCGTTCAGGGGAAATTTTTAAACTACTTGAAATTCAGCCAAGAAGAGAATAATCATCTCGGATCACCTGGTATGAGCTTGAATATCAGGCCTGGGCTGCCTGGGCCACTGTGCCATCTTGTTTCCTTCTCACAAGGCTGCCTGGCCTGGCACCTGGACACCCACTGGGGGCAGGAAACCACTCCATCTGCCCTCCCCGCCTTCAGTATGCGAAAGAATCAGATCCCCTGGGTTCAAATCACAGTTCTGCCACTTTCTACCTGTGCAACCTGAGGCAGGTGACTTAACCTCTCTGTGCCTTAACTTTCCTTATCTGTAAAATGGGAATTAAGAATAGCACCTACATTATAGGGCAGTGCTGAAGAGTAGCTGAGTCAATGTACGTGATAGTGCTTGGCACAGAGTAAGTACTAGTGATTACCTCTAGCTACCGTGCTCGGGGCCAGCCCTGCATAAAACCCTCTGCGGCTCCCCACTACCCTGGGAACATAGCCCATAGGCTTAGCTGTGGTGTTTGAGGCCCTGCTTGGCTTGACACCTGCTAATTCTTGCTCTTATCCCTCTCTCCTGCCCCTCTGTTGAACCAGTGGGCAATCCCTAAACATGCTGTTCCTTCTCACCTTAAGGCTTTCCCTCTGCCTGGAACCGGGCATCAGCTCAAGCATCACCCTCTCCTTGAAGCCTTCCCTGGTACCCTGGTCAGGCGAGGTGCCTCCTCCAGGCTCCCAAGCTGCCTGTGGTTCCACCATCGATGTGCTAATGACCCTGTACTGTCTGTTTGACCTACTTGATTGAGCCATGAAGCCAGGCAAGGGTCCTGCCTGTCCTGTTCTTGTGATATCTACAGAGCCTCCAACAGTGGCCGGCCCATAGCAGGTGCTAAATAAATTGTAGGTGAATGAATGCATGAGCAAACACATGAATGGTCAAAGCATCGGCACCACAGAGCCCCTCTGTTCCTGCTGGATGGCAAGGCGTGGTGCTCAGAAATGGGCTGGGAAAGATGGGTGAGGGTCCCACACGGAGAGCCAGGCCTGCGAGGAGGCTGGTGCTGTGAAAGTCACAGATCTCAGGGCTGGGCGGAGGGCAAGGACCAAGAGGGGTCTCTCCAGCGGGTGTCCGCCCCCGGGGGCTGGGCCACACTTACCCGGCGTCCCTTTGCTCCCCTCATGCCCAGCGGGCCTCGAGATCCTGGAGGACCCTGTGGGGAGGAGAAAGAGTCTGGAGAAGGCCCCTTTTAGGGAGCAAGTACAACACCGAAGGCTAGGCCTGCAGCCTCAAACAGGCGCTGTTCAGGAGCGGCCACTCCCGAGCCCAGCAGCTCCAGATGGAAGGACTGGGCTTAGTGGGAAGATCTGTCCCCCAAGAGAAGCAGTGGACGTGCTGCCACCTTGAGCAGGAGTCAGCGCCTGGGGATCCAGCAGCAGGGAGAAGGCATCCTGGATGGATAAGCCGCTTCCTTCTTTATCTCAAAATCAACAACCGGCAGCTATGAGGACATTCCTGACCCAAATCTCCAACTCCCACTTCCCCTTTTCTCTCTCCATCAGCAAGAAGAATATGGGGTCCCAAGTTCTGTCCCCCCACCCTGACCTTGAATATTACCTGCAAGCATCCAGAAGGGTCTGCCCAGGGCAGGAAGAGCCAGGGTGAGGTTGGGTGGAGAAGGGGGTGGGGGAGGCAAAGAGAAGGGAGCAGGGCCTGGCCCAGGGAAGACGCCCCTGCCAGGGTTATCTCAGTTTGGTGAAGGAATGACAAGAAGAGACAGGGAGGGAGGGAATGAAAAAACAGGGCTGGTTTTGTTCTTTGAATTCCCAGCACCTGGCCCAGGGCGGGCCGATGACAGGAATTAAGGGAAGGACTGAAGAGGACAGAGGATAGGAAGGGAGAGAAAGAAGGTGAAGAGAGGTGAAGGTGAAGAAGGTGAAGAGAGATGAAGAAGGTGAAGAAACCGCCTCGCTGCCTGGCTTCTCTCCCCAGGTTCCAGCCCCCAGCTACACACGTCAAGCTGTGTCTTAGCCGCATGGCTGGCCAAGGACCCCTCCAACAGCTGCAGGAGCCTCCCAGCTCCGCGGGATTCTCAGACTGGGCGTGCTCCTTTTACAAGAAAAGACGGCCTCATCCCCCCCTCCGAATACCAGGGAGAGGCCCAGCTCAGTTTGGGGCCTCAGGAAAAACTCCTCTTTCTGCTCCCATTTCTCTCTTCCCAGGGCCTCAGGGGGCGCAGACCTTTCAACTGCTAAAGGGCTGATGTGAGGCGCTGGGTCCCAACCTGATCCCTTGTCAGTAGAGCAAGCAGGGTGTGGACCCGGGCTTGGCCCCCTAAAAAGACAGATCTGCCTCCCGGGTGAGGGAGAACATGACGACTGGGTGAGAATGGACCATTTTATAGAGGGATCTCAGACTGCAGAAGGCATGCAATGCGTCACTGGGAAATGTCAGGAGCCAAGTCTCAGCTCAGAGGCAGTAGTGTAGAGAGCACACTGTTTCACCAGAGAACTAGGTTCAAACCCTGACTCTGCCACCTACTAATTCTGTGACCTTTGGCAAGTGACTTAAACTCTTCAGGCCTCAGTTTCATCATCTATAAAATGGGTATAAGAAGAGTCCCTGACTCCTAGAGTTGCTAGGAAGATGAAATGACCTGGAAGGTCCTCAGTAAAGGGTTGCTGTCAGCTCTCTCAAAGGGAGAGGAGGTCAGAAACTGGTGGTCCCAGGACCTGACTGTTCCCCTCCAAATAATGGAGATAATAACCTTGGCTGACCTCAGTGGACCGTAGGAGAACATGGATGTTAAAGTGATTGGAAAAGTGGAAAATGCCCATCAGACGTGAACGGTATCATCAGAAATGTCACTTTCATAGTAACAGTCTTACTAATAATAGTGGTAATTATCATATCTAACAAATAGTAATGGCAATTATTTTTGTTACCATTCATTAAGCACTTGGTATATGCAGGTAGCTTGCTAAGCATTACATCATGCACGGTATCATTCATTTCTCACAACAATCTCATAGTGAAGGTGGTATTATGCTGACTCAGATGGGGAAACTGAGGCTCAGAGACGCCATAAATGTTGCCAACAATCACACAGCTAGTAAAGGGGGAGCCAGAATTTGACTCACATGTGTCTGATTCTGAAGCTTTCTGGACCTCCGTGCTATCCTGCTTTCCCCAGTGGCACTGGGGGCAGCTGGCTGTCCGAAAGGAGCCCCAAGAGATCCAAGGGCCCAGCCCCACACTGCAACAGAGGAGGGTCAATGGCAACCTTGGGATCTGAAAACGGCAGCTCACTGTTTGATTTCACTAAGTCGGAGCCAAACCATTGAACAGATGGAAGCACTGAGGAAATGGAATGGGGAGGAGGTTGGACACGGGAGGAAGAAAGCCTAGAGGGAGGCTCAGGGAGCCTGAGGTCCGGGGGCACAGCTAGAATTGGATGATAGACCCCTAGCATCCTTGTTCTCTGGCTTCGGCCCTACCCTGGGCACTTAGCACTGTCTGGCACATAGTAGGTGCTCAGTAAAAGTCTGTTAATGAGTGAGAGGACTAGACAGTGAGAATCTTAAGAGCAGGATCTATTTTGTATCATTTTTGCAACTCCAGGACTGAGCATGGGCACAGCACGCGGCAGGTGCACAGAAAAGTGTGGGAACTGAGTTGGCCTTGCTTCCCTAAGTGGCTCAGAGAACTGGTATGGACGCACTTCCCTTGGATTCAAACCATCGAAGGCTCCCGTTCCTTCCTTCCTCAGACCCCAGGGAGCCCCTCAGTCTAGCCTGTGAAGGCACCTGAACTCATCACCCTCCAGGCTTGCCCCGGGATCCTGCCTGTGCCGGTCCCCCTCCCACCTGCCTGAAGCCCACCCCCCCATCCCCTCGCCCCAGAGTGGGCTCCCAGCCTTGAGCCTCAGCCTTGGCCAAAGTGAGTGCCCTGCCCCAATTCCCTCCGTCCTCCACCAGCAGAGGTGGAGGGACCAGAAGCTCCATGTGCTCAGGGTGAGAGCCACCCAGCCCCCAACCCTACCTCACCCTCGGGGGAGTAGGAGGGACCCCTGAATCTGGGTGCTCCTGGCCACACCCTCCCCCCAGCCCCCCGCCTCTCCCACCTCCCCGCTTTGGGATCCTCGGGAATATCCCTGGTGCCTCAGTCATCATGAGAAGCGCAGGAGCCCTGTATCCTTGGCCCTTCATTTCCCACTTTCTTCCCTGCTTTCTCCATAGCATCTGTCACTTATTTACTGGCTTCTCTCTCTGCCACGCCAGAATACGAGCTCCTAAAGGGCAGGGACAGCGTTCTGCCTTGTTGACGGCAGCTCCTGGAGCGGCACATGGGACACAGTATTTCCTGAGTGGATGAACAAAGCAACAGAGGTGCCAATGACCATGACACTCCCTTGCAATGACCATCCCTATGTGATGAACATTAGCTGCCTGGTTTCGTTTCACCCATGCAATCACACTATCACGACCATGGTTATTTCATCTATTTTTCATATGAGCAAAATTTAGGTGCAGAGTTCAATGATCTGCCCTGACAATACAGCCGGGGAGTTGGGGAGCTGGAATTCCCGGTCTGTCTGACTTTGAGACCTGGACTCCTCACCATGACTCGACAGTGGGTTTGAGCTCAGGGAACATGAGGGCTTTGCTTACCATAGGTCCAGGCTCCCCGGGGGTCCCAACGCCACCTGGAGTTCCAGGATGACCCTACCAAGAAAGAGATGAAAAAGAAGGAATCAGCTCTGGAAAGTGCCTCTTCCTTCTGCAGTACTGCCTCGGCCGTGGCTCAGCCCCAGCCCAGGGCCTCCTGGAAGGTAAAGGAGCCAGTCGTCGTGAACGCCTTGGGTACGCGGACGCAGGCAGAGGAGAGCAGAGCTGTCACCGCGGCTGTGACAGGAGAGGGCAAGGGGATGCAGACTTGCTCCTTACCATCGACCCCTTGGGTCCGGGCGCGCCTGGGGGTCCCATCATGCCCCGGTCACCCTGTGATGGAGACAGCAATTCAGGGAGGTCACGGCAGTGGGGTGGCTCTATGGGGGGAGGGTGCAGAGGGCACTCCAGAGACTAGGTAGGTGCAGGGACTTGTCCAAGGTCTATAGCCACATCACCCAGGGTGGTGACAGGGGGAGGGGGGAGTCCTGAGATTTCAGTCAGCAGACGCCAAGAACCCCAGCAAGTCCTAGGAGGCCTCAGCATCCACTGTGGTGTGCCACACACACGGTGGGCTTCCCTTGGGCAGGGCTGGTCCAGATCAAGGATGTGCTAAACACATCATCCCCTTTGACCCTGGCCCACGTTCTGTGGTCCTCATTAGGCCTGGCATCCCCTGGGCTGGGCTTGCTAAGGCAGAGATGGCAATATAAGGCATTTCTTTTATTCTCCCCACCCCCTGCTCCAACCCAGATAAGATGCTGGAGAATCAGAGATGCAACTTAGTCTCTCTTGACCAATCCAGACAGATCGGGCAGAGATGGCAGGTGTAGCAGACAGAGCTATGGCCGGAAGGCAGCGGCTCTGGGTTTGGATCCTGGCTCTATTTGTGTGAAGCCCTCTTTCTTGTATTCGCACAGCCAGCAAACATTTCTTGAGCATCTACTATGTGCCTGGCATGATATGCTAGACCCTGAAGACACGATGGTGGGTAGAAACAGACAGACCTTGCTCACACGGAGTGAGACAGAGTGTTACGAGGAGACTGACACAAATCACCAAAACAGATGCAAACTGGGGTAAGTGAAGGGAGGGAGTGGGTCTTGGTGCTAAGGTGTTTCACTAGGGGATCTGACCCCCCGAGTGCAGGGGTGTGGTGGGGAAGGCTTCCCTCAGAATGCTGAAGGATAACTGAGAGTCATCTAGGCAAAGATAGGGGATTGGGAAGGGTGTACCTGGCCAGGGGAACGGCATGGGTAATGGTTTGCAGGTGAGGAGGGACATGGAACATTCGAGCAACAAAAGAAGGCCAGAGATGGCTTTGATATTGCACTGAAGTTATCAAAGATGTTACCATGGAGGCAACAGGGTGAAGGTTACACAGGGCCTTTCTGTGCTATTTTTTGCAACTTCCTGTGAATATAATTACTTCAAAAAGATGTTAAATTTAAAAAAATAAGAGGAAGAAGAGGAGAAAGAGAAGGAGGAGGAGGAGAAGGTGACCAGAAGGTCTGGGACACAGGGAATGATAAGAGGGAGGCACGGGATGAGCCTGGGAAGCTAGGTGGGGCCAGATTAGGACTTCAGTCTTTCCATCTATCCAATGGGAATAATATCAATTCCCGTAGGTCGCCTTCCTGGGGAATCAGATAAACCTTCCCCTCAAGGGCCCATGGGAAATGGGAAGCCACAAGCTATGGGCTGGGAGCCAACGTGGGGCAAAGTGTGGCCATGGAAACTGAATGTGGTTCAAATCCCAGCTCTGCCACTTCCTATCTGGGTCACCTTGAGCAAGTCACCTCCCCTATTGGAGCCTTGGTTATCTGGTCTGTAAAACAAAGCTGCTGGCATTAACAAGGCAAACTAAAGAACTGGGCTCCTTTTTTGAAAGATGACTCTGCCTCCTTCTGTTGCCAGCCCCACGCAGTGCCAGCGCGCAGCTGTGAGCGGCCCAGACCACGTAGATGGCTGTCACACAGACATCTAACTGTGTTTGAGGATGCTGGCAGGAGGACATGGCGGAAGCCCCAGGGGATGCTGGGACACGGAACAATGGCTCTTTGAGGGTCTGGAAGGCCAGGGAAGCGAGGAGAGGCCAGGGAGGGAGGTCTGACACCCCCAGGGCAACTGGCCCCTTCACCTTTTAAAAATTTCAAAACACAAGCTCTATTTGCTTAGATATTCCCACACGACTTACCTTTTCTCCCATGATTCCTGGCTCCCCGACCAGACCAATGAATCCCAGAAGTCCCTATAAGAAATGTGTATAAAAGCAAGAGAAAGAAGGAAGCAACGTGAATTCAGAGATGTGCTGAGTTTCAAAGGTAACTCGCCCACATCTCTCTTCCACCGGAGCTGTCTCCCCGTGTCTCCCACATCTCTCTTCCACCGGAGCTGTCTCCCCGTGTCTCCTGCCCCGTGCCGGGTAACCCAGCCGGCGTGGGGCTGCCACCGAGGAGAGAGTTGTCTCTCTCTGGGCACTGTCCTGACTTCCTTCACTCCACCAGATGGTTCTGATTTTGGAGCCAAGCGGTGGGGCTGCTGCCAGCATCCCTGGGAGAGCCACACATTCTTCCCGTGCCAGAAGCTGGGGGGTGTCCTTCAGAGGTGCTGGGAAGAGGCCTGCCTATGAGAAATCTGTCCCCATCTTTCGGGGCTCTGGGATTGTTTCAAAGAGAGAAACAAACCTGTTGGCGGGGATAGAAGAAACACCCTAACAGCCCTTGCCAAAAAGACCTGATTGAAATCTGGGAAGTGAAGGCCTTTTTACTGTCTTGTGAAAGGCTTCCTCTCCTTTCTGAAAGAGCACACACACACACACACACACACACACGCACGCACACACACATGCACACACACTGTGGTTCCTGTTGCTCTGTTTAACTCCACTGGGTGATAACCGGCCTCTGTGTTCCAGGATTCTTCTAGGTGGCTGCAGGCCTCGCTGCCGCCAGGAGCAGGCGACTGGCTCATCCTCAGTGAGGGCGAAGGGCTTAGTTAGAGGAGTAACGCTGGAAGGCAGGCGATTCCCAGCCCAGACCCCACTCTCTTCTCTGCTAAGGAGAATTCCAGCAGATGGGGGTCTAGTGTGGTTCAGGGCTGCAAAAGTGGCTTTGGAAGAGCCCAGGTTTGTAGCCAAGGGTTTCTGGGAGAATTCGGGAAGACTGAGGGATGAGTGGCTTTGCCCCATAAAACGTGCTCCCTGTCCCCAGACTGTATCCAGAAAGAAATGAGACCTTGAACCTGATCAGAAACAAACCCGAAGTTGTACACTCTGCGGGGCTCAGAGACAGATTTCAAGCGGCAGCTCAGACCGGGACTGTGCGTGTCTCGTGGCTGCAGCCTAGGATTCAACTCTGGTCTGTGTGGCTCCAAAGCCCATGCACCTGTCAGTCACTCCAACACGTGTGGCCATGAGCAGGGCACAGATCTGCCTGGCACTCCGACACTATCACCATACATGGGGGCCTAGTTCCCTGAGTTCACAGACCCTTCGGGGTTGAAGTATGAGGTGAGAGGGGTGAGGTTCAAGGTATGAGATCATGGCTAATAAGTCACAGAAAATAACCAAGTATCCCTCCCATCCTATTCTAATTTATTTTAAAAGGGCACGGGGTTAAGACAGAGGCCTGAGCTCCCAACAAGGGAGCAGTCAGACATTTAGAGGATGCCGAGTAAAGGGAATAAAAGCTGCTCTGTTAAGAGGCCCCTGCCCAGCTGGCCCAGAGAAACAGAAATTTCATAGCTACTTTAAATTTATGAGTTGTTGGGTCCTGGAAGGCAGGCAGGTCATAAACTTCAATGAAGAAACCAAATGGGATCCTCATGAATAAGGGCCATACAGCCCATTCCCCGCCCCCATCCCAGGACACCCTGTCCCCACTGGGGCACTGTCCCGGAACATCCTGGCATCCTGTCCCGTGGGTGGAGCTGAGGCTGGTCCGGGGAAGCTCGCCCCCAAGGCCCAGGGCTTCCACCTGGCAGGGCTGGTGCAGAAGCAGCTCTGACAGCTGTAGACACAGTTGGCTCCTCTCAGCTGGCAAGAGGGCATGCGGGGGGAGGCAACATTGTCACCTACAGTGGGCATGGCACAGACAGGATCTGAGTCCCCGGTTTGGGGGAGGAGGCTGGCCCGGTCCTTATGCAGTCTACAGATAAAGGCCTGTTGTCGACTATGGGGGTTTTTCTCCCTCTCTCCCTGCTCTCATATGACTCTTTGCTGGGTGCTGGGGATGCAATTGGGAACAAGACAGTCGTGGGTCCTCTGCTGGACTAGACATCTCAGGGTTAGGTGTTTAGAGGCCTGGTTTCCCCCGGACAGAGCTTCTTAAAGGCGACGCTCATGCCTTGTAATTATCTTTGTGCGCCCAGCACCTGGGACAGGGCCCGGCAGGCTGGCTGCACTCTTAACTAGCTGTTGGAAAACCGCAAGAGCTCAGGTCAAGGGTTTTCTAGACTCTTCGGGGCAGGTCATGGGAATCCAGCAGGCCTGAGTGTCAACTTGGGCTCTGACGGTTATGTTACCGCCTGGGAGATCTCGGGCAAGTTACTTAACTTCTCAGAGCCTTGGTTTCCTCATCTGCAAAACGGGGCCAATACTACCGACTGTCATAGTGTTGCTGGAGGAACTGCCGGGGATGGTAAGGAAAGTGTTTGGCACAGAGCCTGGCACCTAACAGGTACCTGATAAATGCAGCAGACACTGTGGTTATAAGGAGGTCCTTATACTCTTTCCTGGGGATCCTCTGATTCTGCCATGAACAGGAAATGCCTGCTCCTTCCCACCTCGGGAGGGGGCCGAGGGAACGGCAGGCATGGCACCCCGCGTGCCTAATGGCAGCCACTGGGCTCCTGCCTCACGGCTCAGACAGGTCTCTCCTTCCTGCTCAGCCAGCCAGGCAGCTAGCTGAGGGCTCTACTGAACAAGTGAGCCTGGGGCTGCCCAGGCCAGGTTGCCACTCCTCCTGCCCCAGCTTTGCCACCACCTTACTTGGTCATCTAAGTCAAGCCCACTCTCCTCCATGAATCCCAGCCTGCCAACATGGACCAGGATCCAGGGGTTCTTCACCTAGGGTCCCCGTAAGGCTCCATGGATGGATTTCAGGAGGCGGGGGGGGGGCGGAGGTGGTCCATAAACTTGAATGGGAAAAACTACAACTTTTATTTTCACCAACCTAGTTGAAATTTAGCAAATATGAGTGTAGGCAACAAACCCACAGCACCTGTAATGGTCACATTACCGTCACTGCTGCAGAGTTCAAAATGTATCAGTAAGGCTTGTCACCACTTCAAAATTGAGGTCATGACCGGATCCCGCCGTTAGATCTCGTTATTTAATGCAAGAATAAAGAAACAGATCTTTGTGGAGATCACATTTTAACGTACTGTCCCATTTGTATTTCAATATAATTGATTTCCTTTGTAGTCCTTTGTTTTGTATTTTATGCATTTAAAAGCTCTCTATTCTGAGAAGGGGTCCGTGGCCTTCACCAGCCTGCCAAAGGGGTCCAAGGCACAAAAAATGTTAGGACCCCAGCTAGAGTGATTCCTAAGGACTCTTCGTGTCCTGCCATCTTAGGATTCCGAGTATCTATTTCCCGAGGGCCCTACCACGAGCATAACTGTGAAATTAAATTTGCTGAACCTATTGCCTGTTTTTTTCCAATGAGGAAATACATCCAGGCCACGGCCGCCCTTCCAATCTCCCAGGCTTCCCGCAGAATACACTCGAATAACACTGGAAAGGTTTCAAAAATCCAGTGCTCCCCCTGCTTTAGTTCCTTTCTTCCCCCCAACAGATGTTGCAGGCCTGGTGAGGAAGCTCATCGTGTGACTCTCACGCCATTGATGGTGTTTCTCAGTGGAGACAAATTCTTCTGGGTCCCCAGCATCATTGCTCCTTCCAGCCTGAGGCAGCTCCTCACAGCGTTCAGAAGGTGGGGTCCTCCTTTAAAGGAGTGGAGGAGACTGCTACCTTCCAACCCGGCCTACAAGCCCAGAGGTGATGCTTTCAGGAGGCACGGGGCTGCAGAGGGGGGACGGAGGCCGGCCATCCACCCAGCAGCCTCCAGCACCGAGGGCCCTGGACCTCCTTCTCAATGACCACTTGTCACCTCCTCTGCTCTTCAGACCCTGACCCGACTTCCCAACTATCCAGACCCACTGGTTTGAATTTCATCTTCTTTATAATTTAGGGATGCCTGGACCAAGAGTCCCTGGCAAGTGGCTCTGCTTCTCTGGTCTTCAAGCTTCCCCGTTAAATTGAGCACGAAGGGCTCAAAGCATAAAGGGCTTTTCCACTTTTCACGTTCTGGGAGCAAAGTCACGTAATGTCTTTGGGCGAATGCCCCCAGAACATCTGCAGAATCAGGGCGTGGGGCGTGACTGCTGTGACTGAGATTCATGGCTTTCTCATTCAGTGACCTCAACTCCCTCAGAGCCAGAGTCTGTCCGTGTCAATGAAAGGGGAAGATGAGCGGACCTACCTCTCCAGCTGGGATGGGGAATGAATGAGGTGTGTGTGTGTGCTTCCCACAGTGTAAGCGCTCAGTAAAGGGAGCCGATATGCTCCAAGACAGCAGTGACTCACCTGCTCACCCACGGGTCCCGGTCGTCCAGGATTGCCTGGTTCTCCCTGCAGAGGAACAGAGGAGGGTCACTTGGCATGGGTGACAGGAGTCTAGGCCTCCTGGGGGACACCCCAGTTGAGTGGCCTTAGTCCCCACTGGTGGGGATGGACCAGGAAACTCAACTCCAGAGTCTGGCCTTGGAGACTCCAAACAAGTGGCAGGGTCAAGGGATACTGGGACAGGACCTCTGGCCCCAGGGATGACCCCAGTCACCATTCCCTCAGAGTGGCCCTGGGCAGATTACTTGGCACGAGATCTGTATCTCATTTGGGCCCTTCATCAACCCATTTTGTGGAGATAGATAGAAACTGAAGCTCAGAGAGGTGAAGAGATAGAAACTGAAGCTCAGAGAGGTAAAGTGACCTTCTGGAGGTCACACAGTGCGCTGGAAGCAGGGCTAGAATTGGAACTTTGGCCTGACTGATGGAAATCCCCATTCCTACTGCACCAGGCTGCCCCACCGCAGGACGTGCAGGGAACTGGGGAGTCAGGGCGCCTGAGTACTGGACCTAACCCACCAGAGCTCTGCCACCAGCTCACAAGTGACTCTGGTGGGTCTCGTCTCTGCTCTGGGCTCGGCGTCCCCAGTTACAAATAAGGAAAATAAATCAGACTCATTTGTCTCTGAGGCTATTTCCAGCTCTCATACCAGGTGGCCATTCGCAGCCTCGTCTGTCTGCTGGGACGGCTCCTGCCTCTTCTGCAGCCATAGCCACACTGGTGAGCAGACCCACGGGATAAATCCACCCAGGCTATGTCACTGCTCCCACTACAGAAAGACAGCGGGTATCTGAGGGAGAAAGGCCAAGACCTCAGAGGGCAGGACGTGAGCTTGGACCAGCCAGGAGTTTGGTTTACAAATGGATGTGGTGCCTTGTGATCCCGGCTCGAGCCTCAGCCTCCACCCCAACTCCTCCCCCAGACCTCACACTTGGGACCCCCAGAAGGGCCAGACAGACACAGACACGGGGGCCATTTCCACTGAGGGGAGGGGACGTGGACAGCCTGGGTCCCCCAGCTCTGCCCTCACCCTCTGTGCGCTTGCCCAGCTGTAAACTTGGTCCAGTGATCCCTGCCCAGGACGGCTGGGGAAATCCAGCCTCTTCAAAGGGAGTGCCTGGAAGGGCATTAAGCTGCCGATGTGTTGAGGGTCACACTCTCCTACTGGGGCCAGTTCTTTTTTGATAACTTTAAAAGAACTGTTAATAATAAATGAAATGCATGTTTATGGTACGTGATGGGGAAAATACAGAAGCCCAGAGAAGAAAATGGAGATCTCCTGCAATCCCACCACCCAGAGATAACCCCCGTCCACATTCCAGCCTTTGCTCTGAGCCTTCGGGAACAAGCGTAACCAGCCCCTCTTCCGCTATGTGATCTGCTTCCTACACCCCCGCCATCACCCCCCGCAATGCACAGGCATTTTCCTGTCTTGTAAAATCTTCCAGCGTGCCATCTTTGGTGGCTACGTTGTACCCCATTGCTTGAACGCTGCCCCACTGGGAGACACTGAGGTTCTGTCCATTGTTTCCTCTTCGTTAGCCATACATACTCTGTGATAAACGGGGACCATTTCCTCCCTTTTTCACAACAGGCCAGGGATTCAGGGGTCATCCTAGGGCCTCACAGGTTGGCTCCCCCTCTCTCCTCTCTTCCCCAGGCGTTCTCTCCTCCCTGCCCAGTCACTTCCAGGTCCCCTCACCTTCAAGCCATCCGGGCCAGGTCTTCCAGGAAACCCCTTTCTGCCAGGTTGACCCTGCAACAGGGAGAGGTGAGTGAGAGAAGCCAGGAGGGGGCAGGGATGCAGAGCCCCACGTCTCTAGGCTGCCAACTGTCCTTGGGGAGGCAGGGAAGGTCTCCAGCTGTGTGACCTTGGGAGGTCCCCCTTCCCCGCTGGTCTTGTTTGCTAATGGGGATGATGAAACCTGCTTTCAAGGAGTGAGGAAAAGGAAGGGACTGGAACAGAAGATAAAGGACACAGGGGGAATGGAGAGTTTACACTAGTGGTCCTCAAGGTGCGGTCCAGGGCCCTCTGGGGGTCCCTGAGACCCCTTCACTGGAGATTTCACTGGAGGTCAAAACTATTTTCATAAGAAATTAAGCTGTCATTTGCCCGTGTCACTCATTTTCATGAACGTAAGTGGAGTTTTCCAGCGGCTACACAACACGTGGTATCATCCACAGATGGAACGGAGGCAGACTGGAGAATCCAGCTGACTCCTATTAAGCCAGACGTTAAAGAGATTTGCAAAATATGTAAAACAATGCCACTCTTTTCATTAGATGATTTTGCTTTGGAAAATATAGCTATATTTTTTTTAAAAAAACTATTATTTTTGTTAACATGAAACGGGTTTGTTATTAGTTTTGAAAGAACTGATCCAAAGTTTCTCAGTTTTAAGTACTCATATCGATGTAACCTACACAAAGAAAAGCATTTTGGGCCCTCAATCATTTTTAAGAATGTAAAGAGGTCCTGGGACCAAAAAAATCCACAACCTGCCAATTTATGCAATCGCGACTGAAGGTGGGGCAGGACACACACCTTCTTTCTGGAAGCTCACTTGGAGCAGAGGATAGAATGCAGAGTCAGTTTCCAGGCAGGGCATCCTCGCTTCCTGGCTATGAGATACTGGGCTAAGCCCTTCGCTCTTTGAGCCTTGAGGGCCTTGAATGAAACTAAGCAAGGCACTGTCTCTCTCACAGGAGAATCAAATGAACGGAAATGGATGCGCAAAGCACCAACACACAGTAGGTGCGCAAGAACAGTTTCCTGCCCCTTGTCTCTCTCCTCTGGGGTCTGTCCTAGCTCCATCCCTCGGGGGGCCCAAGGCCCTCACTGACAACTTCTCTCCAGAGCACCACCCAGATGTTGCCCACCTGCACACTGTTGGCTCAGCACTGACAAATCCCACCTCCCCCGAGCCAGCAACACTCACCTCCAAGCCAGGGGCCCCCGGTGGCCCCATGGGTCCCTCATCTCCCTAGAGTCGGGAGACACGAGAGAGGAACAAAAAGGAGAAAGTTAACCCAGCGGTTGCCTTGGAGAACTTGACCTGTTAGGAGGGGAAGGGGTGGGCACAGGAGAGCTCTCCTGGACCTAGAAATGGTGCACCTGGGTCCCCTGCCTAGCCCCACCCAAGGCAGAGGCCTAGAGGCCAGGCCACATGGGGGCTTCTGTGTGAATGGGGCTCCAGCTGCCCTGTGAATGTGGTTAGCTCGGGCTGGTGGTAGTGCTGGGCAGGAGAGCCAAACCCTATCATATGCTGTGGGAGTAGAGCCCAGACAGCAGCTCAAAGATACGGGCTCTGTTCTGAGCTCTGCCATTTACTCGGTGAAAGAACTTACCCTCACCGTGCCTCAGTTTCCCCACCTGTAAAAGGGTGCAGGGCAGAGAGGATCATACTAAACTCTGATGAGTAGCCTAAGTTGAGTTCCTGGAGGAGAGCCACGATGCCTCATTCTTTTTTGAAGGATGAGTGCGCCCAGGGTCTAGTGGGTGTGTGGTGCATGAAGGCTGGGAGGCGGGCACAAGAGAGGGAAGAGATGGAGGACCGAATGAATGTACGAGTGGACAGGTGAATCAATGAAGACATGAGCAAGTGGCAGGCATACGAGTGGTAACGTGGTAACGTGAGAGTAGACGGAAGCACGGGGCTGGTGCTGTCTTTCCCTCCTACCCTCCTTCCGGCTTCCCACCCGTGGAGATGCCTCAGGCCCTCCCACAGGCTCAGGCAGCCTCCAGACTGGCCCGTATGGCATGCCAGACCCGGAACCAGCCTGAGAAGCCACCCATGTCAGCCAGATGACTGCCTGTGGTCGTGGTGAGTCTGGGCCTCCTGCACCCTCACCCAGGGCTGTGTGTCACGGGGGACCTGAGGCCTGAGGCCAAGGTGTGCAGTGGAGGGCCTCGTGCATGGGAAAAACCTGGGACCAGCCCCTGAGGCATCCAACAGCCCTCCACCTGATGCTCCAACAGGCCCAGAGAACTTGTCAATCCCCTTCATCATGAATGAGTCAATCAGCACATCTTTACTCTGCCATTTACTAGCTGCACTAGTCTTGTCATTCTCTGGGGAGGCCGGAGGCGGCCCCCGGGAGCCCAGAAGTTACAGGGTCTATGCCGTGGGCTTTGGGTTCAGCAGACCTGGGTTGGAATCCTAGTGCTGCCTGCCACTAACCATGGGACCCGACATCGTGTCTTTATTCCCCTGAGATTCAGGACCTCACGTGAGCTGACGATTCCTTCCCTCCCAAATCAATACCCCAATAAACTGTGCTGCTGTGAGCAGAAGCAGTGGCGGTGGCTCTGAGAGAGAAAACCTCAGGGCAATGGGGTTGCCGTGGTGGGAGTGACCCACCAGTCAGGCCGGGGCAGAGAAGGACCCAGAAAAGGTCACGGGGCAGGGCTGTAAAGGGTGAGCTGGAGGGCAAGCCTGAGCTGGCCCCTGGGCCCTGTGTCTCCTGACTGAGGGGCCCTGGCCCTCATCTAAGGCCTCCGGGACCCAGGAGAGAGCAGGCTGGGAGCTGGGAGGGATGGGCAGGGGGCAGGGCCAGACGGTCTCACCTCTGGCCCCAGCTGCCCACGGGGTCCCGGCAGGCCTCGAGCTCCAGGCTTACCCTGGTGAGAAGGGAACAAAAAGGGGTCTCAGAGGCAGCACCTCCATCTCCATCACAGGCTGGCAAGACTCCTGCTGGCTTGCAAGCAGGCCCATGGTTTCCAAAGAGTTGTCATCCTCATTAGCCGGAGCTCCCCTGGGCAGGGACTCACCTTCATGCCTTCCTGGCCGTTGTCCCCAGGGGGGCCAATGTCTCCGGGAAATCCCTGAACGGAAGCAGAGGGTAGAAGTCACCCAGGGGGACTATGAAGGGAAATGCCAAGGCCACAGGTCCTACAGGGGGACCGACCTGGATTTCCATCTCATCCTGCAGGGGATGTGACGCTGGGCCATCAGTTATCACAGTTCTAAAACAAAGAATCAGCCCCTACACTTCAGAGAGGTGCTGAGAAAATTAAGGAAGACAAGGCAGGAAGGTCTCAGCACAGGAACAAGCACATACAAGTTCGTCCAATCCAGACTTTCCCAAGTCCTAAGCCTGGGGCAGCCAGGGCCTCAGAGCCAGCCGTCCTCTGCACTGAGAAGTGCCATCCTTTACTGCAGGGATCCTCTGTGTTCTGGGTTTGTTGTGACTTTGAAAGCCTCGAAAAGGACTGATCTAGTAAATCTCAGCTCGTATCAGAAGCTGAAATTCCCACTGAGATTTACTAGATGGAAGACTAGTACATCCATTTACAATGGAAGCTTCTTCCTGACACGGAGCAGAATCTCCTCCCTTCCCCAACGGAAAAGGCCTGCCCTTCTCTGTCCCTTCTAGTCAGGGGCCCAGGGCCCCTCAGTCTGGCTTCCTCCAACTGCCCTGCTTCCAATGTTGCTGATCACTAGGACACCCACGCTTCTCTGGGTGTGAACTGACCAGCACAGGCCAGTATAAGAACATCCCCTTCCTTGTCCTAGGTGTAATACCTCTGTTAATTCAGCCTAGAACCCCATTTGCTTTCAGGGCAGACCCACTACTCCCTTTGGTTTCTGCCAGCCAGAAACCAAAGCCTTCTTATATGAATCCCTGAGATCAGAATGCTCCCCCACTCCGCCTTTGTAAGTGGCTTTTTCCCCTTCCTCTTTTGAGCTTTTGGTAACTCCCATTAAGTTCCAGCTCAAGCCTTCTCTCACTCTTCTCATTAGCAAAGGCAAGAACGGTCCTGAATTTGGAGCTAACACACATGGAGCTAAAGCCCCATGTGTTTTTCTTCAAATTGAAAGACTCAAAGTCCCATTCTGCCCCGACTCACTGTGTGACCCCGGACAGGTTTCTAAGCCTCTCTGGGCCTCAGCTTCCTCACCTCTAAAATGGCGACCATAAAATCATCTAACAGGGCTGTTCCGAGGCTTAAAGAGAATAACGTGAGTACAGCACTTAGTTCAGTATTTGGCACCTGGTAAGCACTCGATAAAAATCTGCATTCCAAAGGGTTTTGGGTCCTGCGTCCTGGGAAAACAAAACAAGTCTGCCTGGGGTGGGCCTGTCTCCAGGGAGAACTTGAAGGTCAGGATCCTGATCAAATCCTAGCACTCACACAGCTCGGACCCACTGATGAGTGCGAGAGCTAATTCACACGGGGGCTAGGGAGCTGGAGCTGCACCCACGGTCGGTGGCCGAAAAGAGGCAAAGACCCGGGAAGGCGCTGACACGCTCGTCAGCTTCTGTGTCTTCAGCTGCGCCGAGCCATCTTCTGGATACTGAGTCCGCCAATCCAAACAGAACGCAAAGATGGGGGAGGAAGACCCCACCCCCGTCTGTCCAGGGCCCCAGGAGGGAGCCAAAGAGCAAATAAAGACCTTCTTTGCTACAAGTAGCAGAGTGACCCTGAGGAGGTCACTCCGCTGCTCTGTGACTCAGTTCCCTCATCTGTAAACGGTGGTAGCGATATCTCCCTCACTGGTTGTGGTGGCCATTCGATCAGTTTTCATCCCAAAGATACTACGCGGCCTCCTGGCATGAGGAGGTGCCTAATAAATGGGAAGCAGCAGGCTTTCCACCCGCACTGGCCAGACTGCTGGGAAACCTGGACTCTCAGAAAAGTCTTTTTCCAGTGACCAGGGGAAGGAACCAGGTCCATGGAAGAGAGGCCAAGTCCATTCGTCTAAAGATAGGACTGTGTCATGGCCAAAGTCAACAGAGTGGAAAGCAGAACTTGTAGGTTTCAGGAAACACTCTCTCTTCCATCCGGGGGATACCAGGAGTGATCTTTGGAAGGATCTGGAGAACCCGGCAGAATTAGACTTCTGTCTCTGAGACCTCACGAATGTGCAAGGCCCCAGGCCAGGGAGGTGTGTAGAGGTGGGGTGGGGGCTAGGGCTGACCTAGACCCCCTGAGACAGACAGTAGCCCTAGCACTGTCCACCCTGTTCTCCAGAGCTGGTCCCCGTACTGGGGTTTGGGGAGGGGTGGGGGGAGAGCAAAAGGGGCTCGACTAGCTGCCTCGCTCCTTTGTACATAAATGCCAGGGGATGAACGTTTAACGTACCTGTGCTGGTTATCACATGTATCAGAAACTCTCAGGTTCTACTGACTCAACTAGAGTTGTTACGTTAATTGCTTTATCCATCCTTCACTATTTCTCCTTCTCCATCGAACACCAGAATTGTACACTTGTCCCCTGCTCCCCCGTGTGAGCCGTGAGCCCTGCACTTCTCCAGGGTGGCTGCTGGTAGTTACAAAAGTTCCAGGGCTCAGAGGGGTTGGATGCCTCAAACCTCAGGGTAGAGGATGTGGGGAGCTCCTGTGAAGGGTCGAGGCAGTAGAGCTCAGAGGGTTTTCTTGATGTTTGTTCTGGAAACTGTAAAGGTGGCTACGAAGCTGGGGAGGCTGTCTGAGGCCAGCTTCTGTGCCACTGCCTTTGAGAGCCTCTAGGGAAGCCGGAAGGCACAGAGGCAGAAAAGGAATTTCTATTCTCAGCCCCATCTCTCATCTGCTGTGTGACCCCAGGCAAGTCTCTCCCTGTCTCTGAGCCTTGGTTTCCCAAGCACAACAAACACCCAGTCCCAGTAGCAGCCAGACACAGAGAAATAGGGTATTGCATACCTCGGGTCCAGGGGGCCCAGGAAACCCAACGGATCCTTTGTCTCCAACTTTGCCCTATGGAAGAGAAGAGATTGTGGAGGAGGCAGGGCTAAGTGAGGGTCTACCTTCCCTGGATCTCCTGTATTAGCCCCCTGGCTGGGGGTGGTTGGAAAACTCAGGAGAATATGAGTGAAATCTGCCTAGGTACCCGCAAGGAGCTACGGTTCAAACCCCATCTCCCACACTTGCTAGCCACAGGATCCAGGGCAAGTCACTTCACCTGGGAACCTCACTTTCCCCATCTGCAAAACGGGAGCGATAATAAGTCTCTAACTCCTGGGGTTGTTGGCAGACTTCAGAGAGGTATAGCACAGGAAGGATCTGATACACAGTAACATCCAATAAATAAACAACACCCACTGCTATTATTAATAATGTTACTATTAGTTATGAGACATCGGGAGCCCTGATTCTCACCAGAGGTCTGCCAGTGACTGATGCCTATCTATGGCGCTGGCTGTACTCCTGCCCCTCTGGGCCTCAGTGTCCTCATCTGTAAAATGGGTGAATCTCCATTTCTGCTCTGCCCTATTCGCCTCCCAGAGCTGCTGCGAGAGGAAAGGAGATCCTGGATGTGAAAGCATCTCTGGCCACATTCCATGACCATTTGGAGAGTGTGAGGTTGGGGATCTCAGAGCAGAAGGTACTTACCACAGGCCCTGGCTTCCCCCGTGCGCCTGGGAACCCTGGTAAGCCCTGGCTCCCCTGAAAAAGATGCAGAGCAAACTGTGGTTAGTTAGGACCGGAAATGGCCAGATGAACGGCTGCTTGGTCATCCTTGCCGGCCTGAGGCTTGGAGAACATCCACATTTAGGGGGAGGATGAGCTCCCCAGTCCTTTTCCCTGCTTGCAAGTTCCAGCTTGGCAGCCCTATAGGCTGGGACCCGGGGATGCAAAGGTGAAACAGCAGCTCCTGTCCTCACCAGGTGATCCTGGAACCCGGGACCCTGGGCCTCCAAGCAAGCACTGAAGCACCCTTGATGCCTGGGGAAGTCTGGAGCCTGGGGCCCAGCTGGAGAGGCAGCCAGGCCTGCGTGGCTCGCAACCCGGAGACACTGAGGCTGGGTCAGGACAGGCCAGCCAGAAGGGAGGGGAGAGGAAGAGGCAGAGCTGGCCAACATCTGGGTCTCGTTGACTGGCTGGGTGAGGTCCAGATGTGGCCACATGGTGCCGGACGCAGGCAAAGAGGAGCCGGCCTCGGCAGGCTGCCTGGGTTCCTCGGTCGGTCAGGTCAGCTACTCACTCAGACGTGTCTTAAATGTTCACCAGTCTGCAGGACCCTAAGCTGAGCTCCTCCAGGCCAGCCGGGGGCCCTATCCTTGGGAACCTGCTGTCTGCAGGGGGCTGAGCACAAATCCCCATCAACCAGTGGAGAAATGTGCTACCGCAGGTGATGGGCAGGGAATGAGAATGGCAGAGAAGGGAACGGTCACTTCCTGAGCAGGTAGAGAAAATGGCACCCACGCGGGGTTCTGCGGCGGGGCTGGGCCGTGCACAGGCGGGACGGAGGGTGTGCCCGGCTAGGCAGCAGTGTGCAAGCTTGAGGTGCAGCGGGCAGGTCAGTGGGGCTGGAGCACAGGGCTAGAAGGGCGAGGGGCAGGAAAGTGTCAGAGCGTCCTGTGCACTGGGGGTCCGAGTGCCGGGGCAAGGAGCCGGGACACCACTCTGGGGGCAGTAGGGAGCCATGGATGGGCTGAGAGCACAGAGCAGAGCTGGGCCCTCAGAACAGTTTTGTGGCGGTGAGGAAGACAGCCTGGGAGGGAAGAGGCTGGGGCCTGGGAATAAGTCAGGAGGCCATTGTGAAGTCCAGGGAAGAGACAGTGAGAGGGTAGACGGAGGATGGAGAAGACAGGATTGTGTGAAAGGAAGCCATCCTACAGGCGGGTCCTGGCCCTTGACGGACCCTGGGAAGGAAGCCAGAGCAGAGAAGGGCAGGGCAGGGGGCAGGGGGCGAATCTGCTGCAATTACCTTGTCTCCTTGGAATCCGGTATCTCCTGACATACCCGGAACCCCTTGTTCACCCTAAATACACACCAGCAAAGAAGGTTACGATGGAGACCACGGTGGGTTCTGGAAGTCTCCCCGACATCCAGACCCACTGGGAGGGTACAGCTCTGCTGAGGCTGTTCCCAAAGTCGATCTGCCCAGCAGCAGCCTTGTTAGAGAAAAGGGCAGCTCCCAGCCCTGCCCTGCCCCCGGTAGGGAAGGTAGGCCCTGGGGGGACAGAGCCAGCTTACGTGCAGGTCTGCCTGGGCTTGCTCAGGTAGCTAAACATTCCACTCATAGAAAACTAAACTGCCCAGTGTCACCTGGCCTTGTCAGGAGCACAGACACTTGAGGGTCAAAGGAGCTGTGCCACGATCTTTCAACCTCCTCCTCACCAACTGGGGCCACACAGAGGAGCTTGCAGCCTGGACAGTGGCCCTGCACCGCTGACGGTTCTGAGCGCTTGCATCTGTTGCTTGACATTTTTCACCACCAGGCTGTGAGCTGTCATTTCGTCCTTCTGTGGGAGTTTCTATGCCAGCAATCTGCTTCGGTCTACTGCTAATTAGCTGCTGTTAATCACCTATAGCATGAGAAACCGGAGCACCTGGCTACTTAAGACTATGTGTAAACAGCGAGTCAACTGGCCTCGAGTTAGGTCTGGGTGTTTCTTTGCTAAGATGACACACTGCGTGGGCTTGGTGACACTGATTCCGGCTGTCGGAGGCCTCTTCTAGTCCGTGCCTGTATTCAGCCACGTCCTGGTAAATGAGCTGTCGCAGAACCAGATTGGGAGACGTTTCTCCTTGGAGCTGGACGTGTCTCACACAGCCCTCATCATTTCCAGCTTCCCATGTTGGTACATTGGCCCCAGGACTCAGAAAACATTCACAGCCCCGGGAGCAGTTGGAGGAATGGGGAGAAAAACCCAGGAAGAATGGAGAATCTTAGAGAACTCATGTCGTGCCGCTAAGGCCATGATCCAGCAGAACTCCCTTGGTAGAACAAAAGCCAGATTTTTTTTTTAAATAAAAAAAAAAAATGTTAACTTACTTTGGTTTTTCCAGTTTGGAAAATCTTGTACAATATCCCAGAATTTTAGGAACCAAGGAACATTTTTTTTAAATGTCCAAAGGAGGAGTAAGATGGTTTTAAAAAAAAAGTTTCAAAAGCACCTAAGAAATCAAGACAATGGATTTGGAGAAAGCTGGGCTTGGCTCAGAAGCCTGGGTTCCAGAATGTGCCACCACGGGGGGAGGGGGAGCCAGGTTGTTGTAAGTGGGACTGAGGCCAGGCTGGGTCATGGACAATCTGGGATTCTGGGCAGGATGACCATGGAACATGAAGGGGTATCTCCATCACCCCAGGGGAGGGCCGGGGGTAGGGTGGGAGTGAAGAGGGGATGATCCGAACCCTGACCCCCGAAATATTAAGACCCTGCCCCAGCCAAAGGGGCAGAAAAGAGATTTTTTTGCTTTTCTTATTTTTCTTTTTTTTCAACACTTAAGACTTATTGGATTTTCCTGAGATCTACGAGCAGGAAAATAATTTTCTCCTCTTTTTTTTTTTTTTCCAGTGCTTTCACCTCTCTCAATGTCCCAGGCACCAGCGGTCAGCAAGCCAGCCGAGTTCTATGTAACACATTGATTGCCAGGTTCCTGAAGAAACAGTGAGCTGGAGGCCAGCTCTGCAAAGGGCCTATAAAAAGCTCCCTGCCTACACTCCTATTTCCCCCACTTCCTTCCGCTCCTCCATGACTTCAACATTTCCAGAGTGCTGACGACTCACACCGCAGGGTAAACAGGTAGCTGTGGGGAAGCCCCACCTCCAGCAGAAAGCCCCTGCATCTCCAGAGCGAAGGCCGTGGAAGAGGGGGCTTAGCAAAGGCAGCAGGGCAGAGCCAGGGGGCAGAGCTGAGTCGGCGAGGCTGAGGGAGCTGCAGCTGGGGGCTTGGGCATGACAGGAGGAGATGGGAAAGGGGGAAACAGATGAGAAGACTGAGCACCGCACGGCTAGGTACCTAGGGGTGGGAGTGGGTGAGACAATCTGGGGTGCCCATTTCTGCCCAGCAGCTCTAACTTTCTGAGTCCAGGGTCTGGGCTGGCTCCAATAGATCACTGAGTTTCCTTCGATGCGTCTCTTCTCCTCTTTGGGTCTGCTTCCCCGGCTGTGAAATGTAGGCACTGGAGGAAGTGACTTCTAAGGGCCTCACTGGCTCTGCCCTGCCGACCTGTCTTGCTTCGTGATGGAGGTCTCTGTGGGCAGTGCCTGGGTTCAAATCCTGACACTACTTACCAGCTGTCTGTGCTCGGCAAGCTTCCTATCTCACAGAGGGGTGGAGGATGCCCGGGCTAAGCCCCGCAGAGCACTCAGAGCGGGCCCAGCGCCAGTACCTGTTCCTGTTCCTCAGATTTAGGAGGAGCAGAGCCACCTGAAGACAGGTGCAGAGGCAGCCTGGCCCCGGGAGCAGCTGAGCAGCTCTTATTGGCTCAGGTTTATGGAACCTGGGATGTTGCCAGAAGTTCTCCCACACTCCCTGAGGCAGAGGGGAGGGCGGGGAGATGGCCACAGGGCAGAACACAGGGGCACCACTCCCTGCCCTCCATGTCTCTTGGCTCAGATGCTGCAGGACCCAGGCCAGGTGCTGCCCCATGCTGGGCCCCGGGGTCCCACCTACCCACCTCCAGCTCTGGTTTGGCCCGGGGTCAGTTCAGCAGCAGGGCTGCGGAGGGCACGTGGCAGCTGGCAGGAAAGCAGGTGGGAGCTCAGGGGCCCGTCCTGGTTTTTCCGTTGCATTTTCAGACTCTGGGATGGGGCTCCCTCTTCTCATCTGGGCAGCTGATGCGTATCTGTTTCCTCCTATGCCTGGGAGGGGTCTCTGGACCCCCCATCAGCCCTGCCCTGGGGCCCATCATCTCAGCACCGCTCCTCCCCGCCCACCCCGTGTTCTGTGGCTTTGGCCTCAGCTTTGCTCCCCCAATTCGGAGACCTGCCTTACCCTACCCCCGACCCGGATCTCGAGAGCCCCCCACACTCTGTCTGCCAAGGTCTGCGTGCCTCCAGAGCCATCAGCCTGGGTCCCACCCAGAGTTAACAAGGAAGAAGCTGGGGAGTGCAGATCTAGCGGGGCCAGAGGGGAGGCAGTAAGAGCGCAGGGGAGTGGACCTGGCAAGAAACCAGCAGCAGCGTCGAGGCTGAGGGGGTTCGCATGCAGACAAAACACAGTGCAATAAGGGAGTATTCAGATCACCTTATCACCTTTCAGTCCGGGTTCCCCCACGTTTCCCATCAGTCCCTGCAAGACAGAGGCCAGGGTTCAGCTGTGAGGGACGTTCAAAACCCCACAAGTCAAGAGCCCTGGCGTAAACCCACTGGCTTGCTGCAAGACTCCGTGCTGGAGGCCCCAGCCCAAAGGTACGGATTGAAGGACCATGAGAAGGGGCAGTTGACTGGTGAATCGCAGTGCTCTGGACACATCCAGGGGAGAAGGGTGCCGATGGGGAGAGACGGGCTTCATGAGCCGTGTCACACGCTTGCTGGCCAAATGGAATCACCCCTGGAACGTGGTCCAGGCAATTTTAGCCCACCTTTCTCCTGCATGCCCATCCCACTCAAGGATGTCCTGAACTCACTGGCTTGCCATTATATAGAGTTTCTGTGCTCCTGGTAACGGCCCCCACTGGACTTTCAGTGCCCTGAAGTCCAGAACCAAGTCTGACTCAAGCTCAGCTGGAGGACTGCTGTCCAATGAAGATGTCTGGCATAAATGACATGCGGACGATGACCGGCTCTCAGGACTGAGAAGCACGGAGCCCCTGATCTGCCACGTTCCACCCCAGCCCCCCTCTGAGTGCCCCCCAACACCGTATCAAGGTAGCCTTCCTTCCGGGCTGAAATGAGTCAGGGGGTGCCCAGCTGTGATGAGACTCGAATTAAGGGACAGCTCTTGTTTACCTTCATGCCCTTGGGTCCTGGGTAGCCAACTGGACCCAATGCTCCCATGTCGCCCTGGGAAGAGAAAGAGAAGAGGACGCCATGAGAGGTGGCTCACAGGAGGCTGGCCTGGGAAGGATTTCGAGGACGCAAGCCCCCTGGGTTGGTCTTGTAATCAGGCACGTTCATCTCCACTGAAGTACCGGAGTGAATTTCACAGAGGACCTCTCCCAAGTTCATTTCCTGATTGCTGCCCCTTTCACCACTCCTTTCCACCTCATATTAGATTCTTTACATCCCATACTAGTTAAGGGACTCAGGGCATTTCACTGGGCTTCTGTGGACCTCGATCTCCTGATCTATAAAATGGGGATAATGGTCCCTCGCCCTGAAAGCTGTTGTGAGGGTTAAATAAGCACACACAGAGGCTTCGACTCCTCTAGCTTAGTGAGGGGCAGGAACTTTCTGCTTCCAGAAGCTGGGCCATCTCCTCGGGACAGCAGCAAGGAAGGAGTGGGGCTGTCAATCACAGACACCCGAGGTGCAGATGGACCCTGTAGGACACTAAGATCAGCGGGTAGGTCCTGGACCACAGGCTGGAGACCCAGCGTCAGATCAGATCAGACTTCCCAAGGCGGGAGCAGAGGAGTTCCTAGACCCTGGAGAGTCACGTTCCCTTCACGGGGGGCCCTTCACTGAGGGCTGGGGAAAGGCCGGGAGGCAGTGAGTGTATGTCGAGGCCAGACCACCTGTCCCACCTCTCCGCCGCTGCTCACTCACTGTGCGATTTCGGGGGTTAACCTCTCCGTGCCTCAGTTCCCTCATCTAAAACAGGGACTAATACTCTGCGCTCCCTAGAGTTGTTTGGAGAAGTAATTGACTTACATGTATAAAGTACTTGGCACTGCCTGGAGGCATTTTTGGTGGTTACAACCGAAGAGGTGCCACTGGCATCTCCGTGGAGGCCCCACAGCAAAGAATTAGCTGGCTCAAATGTCAATAGCGTTGAGGTGAGAAACCCTGGTCTAAAGGGAAGGGGTGAATGGATTTTCTCTAAACGAGCCCACCCTCTTTCCCTGAAGTCTCGTCCTCACTTCCTGCCCTCCCCCATCACCGCTGCCCTCAGCCACAGCCATCACAGTAAGCCCTCCCCCAGAGAAAGGGAGCCCTTGAAATAACCTCTTCTCTCCCTTGTCTATCCTCTGTGACCGATCTGAGTGTCTGGCTTCTGTGTGAGCCCAGTCAATGTGCTTCACCTCTCTGGGCCTCAGTTTCCCACATCCCTGAATCAGGCTCCACAGAGGCCCCTGACAAATGCTCTGAAGCACTGAGGAACAAAGGCTGCTCCAGGTGGCCAGGTTCAAGAATCAGTTCCTGTGGCAGCTGCCTGGAGACAGCTCAGAGGGAGACCGGCAGAGAATGAAACATCACATTCCTGCTGACTCCTGCGTAGCCTGTGCACTGGAATGTCCCCAGGAGAGAGACAGAGGGAAACACGTGGAGTGCACAGATGGCAATGGCAAGGCCTGGCTGAGGCAATGCGGATTCTCACCCCCTGCCCCCCTGAACCCACCTGAGTGGGTCAAACCAAACCTAGCTGAGCCTTTGCCAAGGAACTCTGCTTTCAGTTCCCATCAAGTAATCTTATTAAGAAAGCGGGCTCTCAGTTTAACAGGTGATAATAGCAATACAAACGACACTGGCTGGTAAGCCCTGTGTTACACACTTCACACGCCTCAACTCCGTTACTCCTCACGACAGCCCTTCATGATCCGTCTGCTCCTCTCCCCATTTTACAGATGAGGAAACTGAGGCTCTGTGAGGCGAGGGCTTGAGCAAATCACAGAGCTGGGCAGAGCTGGGATTCACACCAGGCAGTCTGTCCCCAGAGCTTCTAAGCAATTCTGAAGTAATCTTTGGAGAGGAGAAGCCAGGGTCGCTGGCCAGGGAGAGGCTGGACTGAAGGAAAGCCAGCCCCTTAGAGAAGAGCATTTCAGCGGGAGGCTTTGGCTGCAGCTCCCCACTCCCTCTCTCTTCCTGGAGGAAGGGAGCAAGGGGTGGCCACCCAGTGTTCCCCATGGTGCACAAATAAGCAGACTGGGCCCTGCTAGCGCAGCTGGCTCCAACGGGGGCCGGGGCCTCGAGCAGAGAGGACCAGCCAGCAGCTCCGGGAACACAGGCTCTCTCTTCCCCGTTCCGGACCTGACGGCGGCTTGTGTGGAGGGTGAATTCAGTACAGGCCCGACTGACGCCCATGTAGGTATCACACAGCCCGGCGTGTGCGTGCCACCCCTGCGAGCCTCTCCAAGGGGGTCTGTGTGTGGTGGAGGCGAGGGCCAGCGTGGCGTCCCACCCAAGAACCCATGGAAAAGGGGCTCTGGCTGGAGGGCACACGGGGAGAAGGTGGCTGCTTGCTCAGGGCAGGTCTTCTTCGTGTGGGCAGGATCCCCACGTTGGACTATAAAAGCATGCTGGGGAGAACAGAGAAAACCTCAGGCCACATTCCCCCCAGTCCAGCCTGCAGATACCAGTCTGCTCCGCGCTCGATACTGTCGTGGGCAGCTTGGCCAAGGGACATACATCACGTCCCACGAGAAAGAACAGTGAGTAATGCCTGTAATCTGGAACATGTTCCCACGTTCGCCTAAACTCCCAGACCCTGCTGCACACACTTTGCCCTTCAGCTCGTTGACTCCCACCAAGAACACAACCAACCAACCACATCTGTGACCACCGAAGGAGCTCCTACTGTGTGCCAGGCACCACGCCAGACACTTCCCAGTCTCATCAGCTCTGTTCAGACGCTCACCAACTGCTCACAGTAACCCCATGAGGTCAGCACCATCATTAGTGCCATTCCATTTCACAGATGAGAAAACCGAGGCTCAGAGTGAGGTGAAGCAACTAACCCAAGACTATGCAACAAGCAGGGGACACAGGCAGGGCCAGAACAGGTCTGTCTGTCCGTCTTGGCCCACAGACCATGCTCGCAAGCCTGGGATTGACTCTGTTTACTCCAATAAAGGACCCAAGGATGCCTTTCCTCATGGCGCTCACTCATAAGTGACAGGGTGTGAGGACAGGCTTGAGATTCAAAAACAGGCAAGAGTCCCACTCCGGCGTCCCATGTGCCGGCAGGCATCCAGGCTGGCGTTTGCCCAGGACCCCTGAAAGGAAACCTAGGGGGCTGCCATCACCCACCCTCACGGGTGCTGGCAGAGCTCCCTCCCTCCCTCCCTCGCACATGCCTTACCTTCCTGCCCTGCTGTCCCTCTGCAGCCGGGCCATCCTTGGCCACTGCTTCCTATACTGAGCGCTCCGCCCTGAGCTCACATTGTCCTCTGCCCTCACCCCCAGCATCACTTCCCTGAAGCCCACAGGCCAGGTCAGGCCCCTGCCGTCATGTCTGAGCCTGACCTGGCTTTCGCTCATGGCCTGTTCCATACCCATGACCGTTGACGCGGGTGCCTATGTGGCCACTGCCTGTCCCATGCCCCAGAGGAAGCCCTCACTAAAAGTGGCTAAACCAGTGGGTGAAAAAGAAACCTATACAGTACCCTCACTTACAAACCCTCCAGGTTAAAATCTGGCCACGGTGTTGCCTGGAGTTGCCTTTTAAGGCAGCGAGGCCTCTTTCCAGAAACTCTGATAGGGGGTCAGCAGCCTGGGGACAGGACCTGGGAGCTGGGGCCAGTCCCGGCTCCTGTGTGGTCTTAACAAGCACCATCTCTCACACACAACAGCCGCTGGCACTGCTCAGTCCACACTCTAACATACTCTCTCCACTCAGCATAGAAGTTGTGTGGAACTAGACGCAGCGGTGAAGTTCACGAGCTGTAAACACAGACCGAGCTCCAGCTGAACAGCTGGGTGACCTCGGGCAGGTGCTTCAGCCTCTCTGAGCCTCGGTTTCCTTGACTGTACAATTGTAATCCCACTTCCCACTCAGAGGCCTGCTATGATCATTAAATACCTAGCACAGGACCCAGCACACGAGGGTTTGGTAAATGCCAGCTAGTGGGGTTCCTGACCTTGATTTCCAGACAAAGAAATAAAGCCAGATGATCATTTAGTAACAGAGTATGGTAGACTTGTCCACTATATCCCACATGCTGGCATTTGGCCAGATCACATATTCTTTGGGTCTCATTAAATGGAGAAGCCAAAATTCCCTTTACCAAAAAAAAAAAAAAAAAAAAAAAAAAAAAAAATTCCCTTTGTGTCACTCGGAATAAAAAAAGACAGAAATTTTCTTTGTTGAGCAGATTCTGGAAATAGGCACACTTTGCTTGAAGCCCAGCCAAAGGGTTTCAATTACTCAAAGGGGGCTGTTTCAAGGCTGTCTCAGCAGAGGGCCACCAGCGGCTTATGAGATTGGGGTCACACAGTCCCTAGCTGGCGACCTCAGGCTCCACTCAGCCTCCTCGTGAGGGTGACCAGGCTGCTGCCGCCCGCCTCAAGTATCTCGAGGCTCCCAGCCTAATGCGTGTCAAGCACACACAGAGCAGACAGAAGCTCCATACATGTTAATCTGTCCTCCCTCACCCTTCCTCCCGCCTGCAAGGACCCAGGGGACAGTGGAAGTTTCGACTTCAGTCTGCATGCAAATCGCTTCAGCTGACTAGACAGAAGGCATTGTATAAATCTGAATCCCTACTAAAATGATTATCACTATGTGGAATTCCCATTTGCTCAGCTAAAAACCCACATCCTCTGGAAAACCGTATGTGACTCACGATCCCTCTTCCCTTTAGCTCCTGGTTAGAAAATTCCTTTCCTCTCCAACTCTTTGGGGAAGCAATTTTTCCCCCAAGCACAGAAGCTGCTGTCCCCAAAAATCCAGGTCAGGAGTGGGTGCCTTGGGTGGGAGAGGGCACTGGCTTGGAGGAGATTGGTGTTGATTTGGTGGGTGCAGGTCTAGCCCTGTGGCACCCCCAAGCACAAGGAAAAAGGCATGTTACCTTGGCAACAAAGGGGATTTAAAAACAGGAAGCGAGACTGAAAGTGGCCAGAGAAAGACATAAGGCAAAGGCGGGCTGGAGGTGTGGGGGGTGGACAGCAGCTCTTTGGAAAAGGGATCATGAAGGGGTGCAGGGCCTGAGAAATGCAGGGACACCCAGGGCTCACCCCTAGCTCAGGCCCCTCAGAAGGGGGGCAGGAAGAGAAGTGCCCTGAACTAGGAGTTGGGGGACATGGCCTCTGATCATGCCTCCATCTTCTCCTGCCCTGTGTGTGACCTTGACCTAGGGCCTCAGTCTGCCCATCTGCCCAATGGGACTCTCCTAAGAGATACTGAGCACAGGGTTGCCAGATTGAGTGAATAAAAATACAGGATGCCCAGTTAAAATCTGAGTGTCAGATAAACAATCAAACAAATGAATGATATTTTAGTATAAACGTGTTCTAAATATTGTATCTGAAATTCAAATTTCACTGGGCGTCTTATATTTTATCTGGCAGCCCTAACTGCGGAGAGCAAAGGGGAGCATCGGTGGGAAAGAGCTTTGTAAAGAGTCAGGAAGGCCAAGGGCTATGACGGCATAGTCTCCAGAATCTGCGCACATTTGGCCAAGCAATATTCTTGCCCCTCTCAGGATCCAACCTAGTGGGCGCCAACAATGACAAATAGGCACACGTGCCAAGGATGACAGTCAAGATACGTAAACATCCCTTCAGAAACGCTTTGGGGATGGGGATCATATAGACTGAAGAAGGAGCCTTGGGAAGAACAGACAACAACCATCTTTACGTCTTGAACAGCCTCTCCCAGGGGCAGGGAGATGAGCTGGGCTCAAAACACAGGAAAACCCTGCACCATGAGAGCTCTGTGAACGCGGACGGGCTTTCACAGGAGGGAGCTTCCAACACCAGGGTGTTCGAGTTGGAGTTTAATGACCGTATGACCAAAATGCTCCAGGAGGGAGTCCTGCTGAACTCAGAGAAGGTTGGACCAGTAGACTTCTGAGATCCTCATTAACGCCAGGTTCTCTAACACTCATCGCAGATATTTCTTTTTCCAAAGCATTCAGGTCAGTGCCTTGTGCCAAAGAAGGTGCTCAGCGAAGGACATCAGGGATGACAAATGTATGACTCGTGTGTTGACACTTCCTCACCCCAAGCCAAGGCAGACATCACCAATTTGCAGCACCCTCTCCCACTAATTTCCAGTGTGACTTTGAAATCTTTCTCAATGCAGCACTCCAGATGGCTGCTACCAGGCATAAAATATCTTATGTGTGTATGTAAAACACAACTACTTCTACTACTGCTACCGAATCACTACATATTAACAGTCCTTTACTGTCAACAATAGTAAAAGCATTCATATTATGATTATTATTAAATTTATTACTATTATAACTAGTGCTTCTTGAGTGCTTACTATGTACTAGGCACTATATATGTACTAGTTTCCTTAAATCCTCACAACATTCTCCCAAGTTAGGTACTGATATTATTCCCATTTTAAAGATGAAGAAATTGAGGCGTGGGGACGGGGGGAGGGAGGGGTAAAAAATGTGCTCAGAATTGCAATTAAATGAGTGATAGAGCTAGGATTTGAACCCAGGTGATCTGGGTCTACCTTCTTAACCACTTGACTGGACTGGACCGGGTGTGTCTGTGGTCCTAACAAGAGCAGGAGCGAAGATCCCATCTTACAGAGTGGATCCCTGAGGCTCAGGGAAGTGAGGCCGTAACTGAAGACCACAGAGCCCAGAGGAGGCGAGGCCAGGATTGATCTGACCTCCACCCCGACCCTGTCCTGGTTCTGCTCCCACCCACCTGAGCAGAAGCACATTGCCCATGGGAACCTCTGGGCCCTCTTCCCAGGACTGGTCTCCCCTGGCCCCCCAACTCTCCAGGGCCTTCTCCAGCCTCCTTCTCGATAGAATCTCTTGGCACAGTTGCTGGAGTAGCCAAAGCTGGCAGCCCGTTTGTGAAACTAGGAAATGGTCTACTTGTGTAAGCCCCTCAGACTCACACCCCATGAGGTATGACCCCAAGGACAGAGGAGAGGGGGCATCAGACCCTCAGGGAAGCTCCTAGACTCATTTCCCAGGCTTGGGCCTGTCACTGGCTCTTGAGGCCAGACCCAAGGTCAAGACTAAGCCTCTGAAGGCCCAGCGGGGAGCCATGGTTTTGGCTAATAGCACCACTCCACAAGGCTACCCCAACCTGGATGGAGTCAGAGGTCCGATTGCCTCTGACCTCTCCGAGTACAGGCCTCTCTAGGTCCCGGGCACACCAGGAGACAGTAACAATAAAGAATATTTAACAATAACAATATTATAATAAATGAATATTTACTGAGTGCTAGACCCTGTGCCAAAGACAGAACAAGCAATGCCTCATTTAATCCTCACAGGCACCCCAAGAGGATTCTACCACCATACCCATTTTACAGATGAGGAACTAAGGCTCAGAGAGGGTAAGTGAATTGGTCCAGGTCACACAGCCAGGATGTGGCAGAACTGTGACTTGAACTCAGGTGGTCTGGCTCCAAAGTCAGTGTTCTGAAAAGGATGGAGAAGACTGTCCAGCATGGCCCAGAGCCTCAGCTCCTCTGCCAGTCACTTCCTTTGTCTGGACCTGAAGCACCTCACCTGTCAAATGGGCACACTACCACCTGCTTAGACCTTGCTGCAGAGCGATGGACAGGGAGCAGGTGTGAAAGTACATGGCAGTCCCATGCTCCAAGCACCCATACTCATTTAACTAATGAAGAAAGGGGCTGGGAGAAGGTAGGTGATCCATCTGAAGCCACACAGCAGGCCTTTTTTCCCTGAGCCCCCTTCCTAGACTTGTCTGTCCCAGCTCCTCTGAGGGGACTTGTGGCTTGTCCCCCACACCCGGCATCCTGGCCCTCCCCGTCCCCAGGCATCTGTGTACTTACAATGAGGCCAGGGACTCCTAGGGGCCCTGGTAAGCCCAGTTCTCCCTGCAAAGAAAGAGAGACGAAGGTGGTTACTTGCCCTGTCTCTCTCCAGGCCACGCCCTACACACCATCCTCCACGTGGGCACCTGGTGGAATCCTTTGGAGCTGACCACTCCTTTTTCCTGACTCTACTGAGCCTGGCCTGGAGTTTGAACAAGACCCTCCCCCCCTCTGCCATCAGCTTTCCACATCTGTAAAATGGGGAGGTTGGATTTCCAAATCCAGTACCTTCCAACCGTAGGTGTGAGAACGGGCAGAATCCTGATCGTGGCGATAAAGATGCGCAGGCTGCCTGACCCAGATCTCATTTCGCTCTCACTTTACAGACGGCAAAACTGAGGCTCCAAAGGTTAAGCAATTTCCCAAGGTCAAGTTCAAGGAAATAACACAGTGGTGAGGGCACCAAGCCGAGAGCCACCAGGCTGGCCTCCCTCTCTCTCAGCCAGGAGGTGCTGGGGGCCCTCAGAGAACCCCCCCCCACCCCAACCTCTCACCAGAAGGAGGCTGTCCAGTTCCCACCTCCCAGGGCCTCTGAGAGGCTGCACAGCTCTTGCCTGGGAGTCAGGAGATGTGGCCGTGTGTGGCAGTGTGCAAATTTCTGTTTCTCAAATCTCTAAAAATGGACATTCAGGGCTTCCTAAAAAAAAAAAAAAGAAAAAGTGGACCTTCAATTGCTTGCACCAGTAAAGACAGGTAGAGGGGTCTGGAGCAAGCTCAAAATGCAAAGGTGTCTCTAGAAATGGTGATTAGTAATAACCAACATCCTCCAGGGCGTTTGTCTTCCTTCATCTGTGCAATCCCAGACGGGAGGTCATTACTACAGCCACGGAGAAGAGGAGGAGGGGAAGCAGCCTTGGCTTTAAAATGAAGGACCCGAGGCTCAGGAAAGGGAAGGGACCTGTTCAAGGTCACTCATCAGGTCCTCTTTCTGCTCCTCTGGGCCATGAGAACAAAGACATCCCTGCCCGTCCCCAAGGGCACTTCCAGGATGACGTCACATGTTATAGTGGTTAATCCAGTAACTGATACACTGAGGGAAAGACTCTGGTTTCTCACCTCGGTACCATTGCCAGTGCTCTTTCCTCCACCTGGAGTGTCCTCCCACCTCTTTCCTCATCCCAATTCCAACGCCATCTTCTCCAGGAGTCTTCCCTGCTTCTCTCTCCCTCCTCCTTAGCACCTGGGGCCTCTTTGATCCCACCCATCTCAACTTCACCTCGTGCAATGGACTAGGGAGATGGCCATGAGCTCCTCCAGGGCAGGAGACGTGCCCCATTATTACCTAATATTTACAACCCCTCCATCCCATGAACGCTTTTCATAGGCCCAACACCTCCCTGCCCTCTCTCATTTCATTCTCGCAACAGTCCTCTGAGGCCGGCATCGGATCCCCATGATTTACAGATAAGGAAACCGAGATCCAGATGGGTGAACTGATTTGTCCAAGCTTCCACGCCTGGCAAGCGGTGCAGCAGGATTCAAACCCAGGTCCATCTGGCTCCGAGGCCAGGGCTTCATCCCCGCAGGGAGCCCAGATGTCAGCCCCAGCCGGGTGAGGCTCAGGGAGCATTTGTGGAATTGACACGAGCACATAATCAGGTGCTGCGTATGGATCTAGCAGCCATCTCCGCCACTGGCACAGCTGTGCAGGCTGGAAACCCCAGGAGAATTGGGGGGACATAGCAGGTGTTCCAAAGAGCTCTGGACATGGTCTGCACCCCCAGGCAGAGAACAATCTTCCCCCTGCAGGAGCTGGAGCCTGGGACGGGAAGGGAGAGGCGGGCTCAGCTCCCCAGGGCAGGCTGACCTGGTTCCTTCATGGGCCTCGATTATTTACAAACGCTATAAACATGCCTATGCTGGAGATTTCTTTAGAACTAGGTTCTTCCCTCCATACAGGGCCTGCAAACCATCTGCTTCCCCAGACCCCATCCCATAAACATTTCTGGTGCTTTGTAAGATGACAGCAGCTCTGGCTTCCCCAGTGGAGAGTGACCCATGAACCTTCCTGAGTCCTTGAGGATGGGACATAGCCCAGGACTTTGGGACCTGGGGCCCAGTGGGCTGGAAGGCTCTCCTGGTGGCAGGGGGTACACAGGGCATCCATAGCAGAAAGGACCCTGGGGTTCAGAGAAATCATGCAGTTTGTCCAGGAGCACCCAGCTCATGGGTGGCCCGGCTGGCTGACCTAAAAGCTTAGGTTCCTAAAACCTGCTATGTGTTTGCTCCAAATCTCTCTCCCGTACCCAAAGACATGAAATACTTACGGGGTTTCCATCCAGTCCCGGAGGGCCTCTTTCCCCAAAGTCTCCAGGAAACCCCTGAGGGCATGAGAGAGAGCAAACATCTGCAGATTAGCGCTTATACCAGCGGGTGGCTTTGATCCAGACCCCCAGGGGACACAGGACACATCCATGCAGTCTCACCTCACTCCCTGGTTCCAGGATCTGGGCAGGCTGTGGAGTCCCGAGTCACCTCGGGCCCTCAACAAACTTTCCCCGTAAAGAACATCCCAAGGACCAGCTACTGTGGAGGAGCCCATGGCCAGGGAGCCCTCTTCTCATGGCCTCAGAGTCTCAGAAAAGAAAATAGTACCCAGCTCTCTGGCATGGAAATGCCAGCGCCCATGCTGAGACCCCGTCCTGATGGAGTCTGGGGTCAGGAAGCTGGGTCTAGGCCTGGACCAGTCACTGACTTGCTCAGAGTTTTAAGAGGCACTCCTTCCCCTGTGGGCCTCAGTTTCCCCACTGGTCAAAGCAGGAAAGCCCTCTGCAGCATTTCCCAGCTCAGACCTTCTGCCATTTTTGTGACGTGCTCTTCAAAAGCTACCTGTGGACCCACAATTCTCATTTTACAGATAAAGAAGATGAGGCTCTGAAAGGGTACGTGTCAAGGTCATACAGAGTCACACGGATAGGGGACATCAGCACCAAGGCCACAGGTGAGGTTTGGCAGCCGAGAGAAGCCCGGAGGCCTGGCCTGGGCAGATCTGGCCCTCTCGCCCCCTCCGTGACCCCACTCCACGCTCTCTGGGGACACAGGCAGCTGGAAAAACATCAGCTGTGGGGAAGCTTCTGGTGGCCAAGGAGGGGGAACAACTCCATTCGACTTCAAAAGGAAAAGCAAGTCCTCAAGCTTGGAATTCAGGGAAACCTGTTCTCCCCTCCTTGAATTCAAATCACTGTTTTTCCAGGGAAATTTAATGAAAAACAAAGCACATGTTTTTCTGACCAAGTGGATGCCTGAGCTGTTCAAACAGTAAAGATTCTTCATGGAGCATAATTTGTTTCTGGTTTCTAACGCTACCGCTACTGGGGGAATCCAGTAAGTAGATTAAACTAAAAAGACCAAAGCTGAAAACAAAACCCAAACCAATTACAAAGTCTACATTGGCTGAGCAAAGAGACCTTGAACTGTGTGTGCATCTAGGCCTTTGTCTTGCCCTGGCCAGAATACTATTCCCCTCAAATCCCACCACTGCCAGGAAGCCCTCATGGACCGGAAGGGCAGGCATTGATATGGACCGCATAGGAGGCGCGGCTTCATTCAGACACCCAAAGGAGGAAACGAGGACATATTAAAGAGATTTGGGCCAAGCCAGTGACTTTGTATGCAAAACTTTACTTGCCTTTGACATTCACCCTTGAGGGAAAGGTTATTTATTGGTCCCATTTAACAGATGGGGAAATTGAGGCTCACAGAGAGAAATGTCACTTGACCAAGGACAAAAAGCAAGTCTGTGGCAGAGCTGAGCATGGGCAAATCCTGGCATGCAGAAGCTGCTCCAGTGTGTGCCTAACTGGTTTGAGAGAGTGGCAGAGGTAGGGGTGTGTGTGTGTGTGCGCGCGTGCGAGATCAAGTTTTTGTGGGGCTACATCTGACCGTATCTAAGATGCCTCTTCCCACATCCTTGGAGTCCCCCTGGCAAATTCCAATCCAGCCCCTCTCAGGCATACTGTAAGGTAGAGAGCCCTCTCACCTCCTGTGGCGGGAGACATCAGCTGGGTGAGCAGTGGGCAGGGAAGGCTTCTGAAGGCATTGAGCTACTGCCTCTGCCTTTGGGGATGTGGCAAGAGAGGACAATCCCTCAGGTGACAAGGGGGATGCTGTCTAGCCGGGCACCTGGCTGACTCGACGTGGCCTACAAGGAGCAGAATTTGGGGAGTCCATGCTCTGCTCTCCAGGTTTAATGTCTGGAGACTCGCCCGGGCTCGCCTCCAGGTTGACTGTGTGACTGCGGGCAGACCCTCACTTGAGCCTCTGTCCTGCTCAGGCTGGGGGGATGTGATCTCTAAGAATCCTTCAGCTTGGGCCAATCCCTGGACAAGGCCTGGGAGGAAGGAGCCTGCTGCCTGAG
>NW_020175018.1:981597-1037357 GCF_003031525.2 Neophocaena asiaeorientalis asiaeorientalis | reverse complement strand
CCCCCCCCCCCCCGGCCCCATTGCCACCAGGAAGAGAGAGATCCTGACAGCATTCCCCAGGCACCAACCCTGGCTGCGATGCCCAATATAATCATACCTAGCAGCCACCAGGCAGGTTCAAACCCACAGGTCTGCAGTCAGGGCCACTCCAGGTTGGCTCAAGGACTCCTCTCAGACTCAGTTGCTGGCCCAGCTTCCCCTGTGAGGCTTTAGAACCAGTGCAACCCAGTGACAATCCTGGCTCTACCACCCACAGGCCTCTCCAAGCCTCGGTTTTCTGTGCCGTACAACTGGGGTACTGAGACAATGAACCAAGATGCTGGATGCCGGGCAAGTCCCTGGCAGCACACGGAGGCAGCAGCAAGGTGAGGGCACATCGCTGAGGCACAAGCAAGGGAGAGACCATCAGAATGGTCAAAACCCCCAAGAGAGGCACTTATGTGGACAAAGTGCAGCCTGAGTATAGCCAGTGGGTGACGACAGGGTGGGGCTGGGGGGTGACAGCAATGACAGAAACTGCAAACTCTAACAGCCCAATGAGAGAGGGCTTATTATTGGTCCCATCTTAGAGATGAGGAAACTGAGGTCCAGAGACGTTAGGGAACTTGTCTGAAGTCACACAGCTATGGAATAGCAGGACTGGGATCTGAACCTAGGCAGTCTGACTCCAGAGCCCAATCTCTTAGCTACGAATGGACCACGAATGCACAGAACAGACTAGAGCAAGCTTGTGGTCTCTCGAGGGAACGGCGTTACTGAGGCTCAGGGCTGGTTCTGCTTGTACGTGCTCGGTGGCCTCATCCCCGTCTCCACCTTGTCTCCCTTCCTTCGGAGAAGCCAAGCAGATGACCTCTAGGGTAATTAAGAACACAATAGTTGGAAAAAAGGGCTTTAGAAGAGCTGGAACAGAACTATGATTGGAATAATCATAGATGGTCTAGGATGAAAAGACCCTAGGTGTTCCTGACGTTCAGCACCTCCTTCTGGAGGCGCAGGACCTGCCCAAGGCCCCATCAAGCTGCTGGCTTGCTGCATCCTTCCACCCCTGAGCAACACATCCCAGTTCCGACACTTGCCCTCGGCCCTGACGCTTGCTCCTCCGGATCCCAGAGAGGCAGCTGCCGAGATGAACACGCACCACCACTTCCACCCGGCCTGCTTCTCTCTGTCTGGCCGTGCCCGCCTGTGCATGGCGTGTACTCCCGGCCCGGCCGGCAGCAGGACCTTCCTGTGCAGGCCTGAGCTCCTGGCTGCAGCAGGCTGGCCCGAGGCCCAAGGAATGGGCTCGGCGTCCTGCCGGGCCCCAGCCACGTGGTTTCTCCACTTTGCCAGGTCGGGCCCCCCTGGGGAACTGAATGCCTCGTACTTTGAGCAGAACAAGGCCCAGGAGGAGACAGAACCAGGATCCAGGGCGAGACTCCACATTCTCTCTTGGCTACAGCAATTCAGAGGAACAGACGAGGAAAAAAGGAATGGTCCTCATAACCACATCTGCAGCAGGATGCCGGAGGCTGAGTGGGCCTCTGAGAGCCCTCTCGTCTAACCCCTGCCTGCAGCCAATGTCTACCCGACGGTCTGCTCCAGAAGGTGGGATGTAGGGGCAGGGATGCATGCAGCCTCCAGGATCAGAAGTCCCACTACATCTTGAAGACTCAGCCCCCCGGCCTGCAAGATGGTCAGCCCTGTCCCACCCACCTGACAACTCACCTGCCCAGCTCCCCCTGGGCTGAGGAAGAGGTGAGGTGTTTGTAATCTAGCCTCTGGTAAACTCTAATGCGTCATCACACGCTAGCTCGGTACCAACAGGGGGAATCCGTAATAACCTCCAGGAAGAGTCTGCAGGAGGACCTTGGAGTCCTCTTTACAGGGTTTACCTTCTCCAAAGTCAGGAAGTTCCTGCACAGGTTTGACCTGCATCCTTCCTACTGCACTTGACAACAGCCTGTGTTCTCTTCTAGAGGATGCGTGCTCTCTGAGTGTGCCAACAGGGAAAGACCCCTTGAGACCCAACACCCTCTTCTCATGAGGCTGAGCATCTTCTCACCCTGCCTTCTGATATTCACCTGGGAATCCACCCACAAATAGTCACCTCGGCGGGCAAGGAGGACGGAGGCAGGGAGAGCAGGATTCCAGGGTTGCCAGCAGACCTGGGGCAGCTCCGGCTCAAGTCTGGGACCCTGGGGATCACAGCCCTAGCTCACAGCATCACCAGCAAGAAGAACCTCCATCTGCTTTGTCCTCAGTTTCCCCATTTGAAAACCACTTTGCTCCCTGTTCCCCACAGGCTGAGAAGCGGAAAGAGCCTGATGTCAAAATTGAACCATGTGAGAAGCCCTGTCCCAACCCGGATGGGCATGTGGCCTCGGACAAGTCCCAGTTACCCCGAAGCCACACACCAAGGGAGCTGGAGCCAAGGCTGGACCTTTCCAGCTCTAAGCTTTAGGGTCTGCCCGCCTGAAGCACTACACAAGACCAGCCTTGGCAGGCCTGGCCAGAGGCCATGAGAGAAGCTGTGAGCAGGGGCTGGTCTTGCCAGGCATTCCAGCGGGCTTGATAGTGAAGCCACAGGGTGCCGGACGAGAGGATTTGCTGTGGCGTCTTCCTAGGCCCCACGAGAGACCCTTGGCTGAAAGACATGGCTCGGTCCCCAGCTGTGCGTATCACTGCACTGTACCCCAGACAAGCCGGGATAGCCCGGGAGAAACCCCTTCAACTCCAGCCAACTTTGTAACATCTTATATCTGGTCCCCTCCTCAGGAAACCACAACACATTTCACTTTCCAGCGGGTGATGTGAGATGAGAGCTGCGGTCTAAGTTTTCCTTCAGAGGCTGAAGATGTGAGCACAGAGAGGAGACGGGTGACGTGGAGAGCACCCTGCGCGAACAAGCAAGGGTCCTCGGTTCAAGTCCTGATTCTGCCACCCATTTGCTGTGTGACCTTGGGCAAGTTACTGGCCTCTCCAAGATACGTCTGCTTATCTGTCTGATGAGGAAGTTGGGCCACATCATCACTAACGTTCCTGCGGCTCTGATGTGCTCTGACCTCTGCTGTCTTTCTCAGCTCCCATCAGCAAAAGACTCCCACACACCTTCCTTCCCAGCCTGACACTGAGCAGGCCGTGTGCATGGGCCCAAGGTTTTGCTTGCTGGAGAGAAATGGACTACAGCAAAATCATCGCCAGCCCTGCCAGAAATGAGGCCAGCTGTGATCTAGCATGAGGGAATTCAACTCATTCTCCTGACATTTCCTCTTGTTAATAAGTGCCTAGAAATCGCCTGGCCCAAAGCTCTGACAACAGGAAAACCCATTCACAAGGAGCCCCCAAGCCCATCAGGCAGATCAAGGGCTCAGGAGCACATAACAGGGGGATGACCCTAAAGTCTGCTCAAGCAGCGTGTGGGCCAAGGGCACAGCAGACTAGGCGGCCAGGCAAAGGCACAGACAGAGCCCTAGGGACTCAGTGATACGAAGTATATTCCATACAAATTAAATCATATCCGACGCAGACCTTGCCCATTTGCTGGCCATGTCGGCTGGACCAGAGTCAAGGAGACTTTCACAGCCCTCAGGGGTATTGCGTGGCCATGGGGCTGTTTGGCAGAATGGGGTCGGTTTCTCGCACTCACGCCTGACACCCCATTGCCAGGGAACACCCATCATGGAGGGCAGGGTGGAATCTTAGGAAGTTAAAGGCACAAGGCACGGAGCAAAGAAGCAGAAATGAGCTGTAAGTTAGGGGGGTTTAAGTCTGGCAAGTCCTCAGAGGGTCTCTGGGCAAATGGCTTTGAAGCCTCGGTTTCCTCATGTGAAAAATAGGTATAATCAATCTTACCTCAAAGAATCAATGGGAGAACCACATGTGGTTCAAATACCATGCAGGTAAAAGGGCCTCAGTAAGTGTTGCCCTTTTTTTTTTTTTTTTTCCTGGTCTGTTTTGGCTATAGTGCTGTCCCTAGTGCCACACCCTGGGACAAGAGGTAAAAGCTCGGGCTGCTACATTTTAACCCAGCTCTGACTCTCAGAAGCACAAGGCCTTGGCCAAGTCATTCATCCTCTGACCCTCAATCTCCTCATCTGTAATGTGGCAATGCCAGGCCCTCTGTGGGGCTCCCAGAATGGAGTCTGAGCAAATCCCCCATGGGTAGCATTGGAGGCAGGCCTGGGTGATGGGACAGGGCCCCACTGAGATATTCTAAGTAAGTCAACTGCTCCCACTCTGCAACTTAAACTTTGGAAAAACAGATCCAGAGAGGTAAAGCCACTGGCTCAAAGTCATACAGACCAGAGAGATCCTCGCCCACCCAAACAACTACAAATAGAAACAGTGAATGCCACTGATATATTGAGTTCTTACTATTTGACAAGCACAATGACCCCACGAGCTAGAAGCTATTATCCTCATTTTTCATATGGGAAAACTGCAGTTCGGAGCCAGTAATGCTCCTACCCCAGGGCCTTTGCACCCACTGTTCCCTCAACCTGGAATGCTCTTCCCCAGAGAGACACATGGCTCCCATTCTCACCTTTTTCAGGTTTCTCAAGAAGAGAGGAGGACTTCCTGGGCCAACTTATCCAACATCCCATACCCCAAGTACTCACGGTCCCCCTACCCTACTCCATCTTAACACTCAGCACCACCTGATGTTCAACCACTCACCCTCCATTCCCCCATTCAGTCACTGTCTGTCTGTCTGTCTGCCCCTGAGAATGGGAATTTCGTCTTGTTCACTGCTCAGCACCAAGCACAGTGCCTGGTCCATAGCACACACTCAACTTCAATGAATGAGTGAATGAGTTTCCTTGCCAAAGGTCTCCTGGCTTGAGGAAGAGATCCAGAGGCCAAGCCAGCCCTCACAATTTGCTGTGTGACCTTGGGCAAGTCCTTGCCTTGAAGCCAGAAGCATCAGGTGCTGCTCCTTGTCTACATCTAAGTGTCAGATATCAGCCCTCAGGCACAGGGGGGCTGTCAGCCACGGACTGTCCTAGGTACCCCCTCTGTCAGCTCCTTGAGGTCAGGACCTGGATCTTGCTTTTCTCTGAATCCCCCACTTGGCCCCCAGAGGACCCAGATCCCTAGACTACAACAGGTAAGGTGTCCATGAACACGCATGCCAACCCTAGAATCACAGACAACCCCCTCTGGGCCACCCTGGGTGCTCCTGGCTCCCTCCCAGCTGCCTCTCACCGTCTAACCTCCTCCCCCACCATCCCTTCTCCATCAACCACAAGCAAAGGGACACCCAGACCGGAGCTGAGGATGGTTCCAAGCCTAGGAGTTGACCTGCAGGGCGGCAGCAGAGAGCCTTAAGCCACCAGCATGGGCCGGGCCAGAAAGAAAGATGCCTCAGTTACAGTCCTGGGTCTCCTTCAGCCTGACCTGGTGGATCAGGGTTCCTGCTCAGCCCCTTTTGTGGTCATGCCTCCTGTGGGTCTACCCAACACCCCACTGCTCTCTGACCTTGTGTGTACACGAGTAAAACAGGTGACACCAGGACAACACGGAGCCTGACACAGGAGCGCAGATACCCAGTCTAGAGCAGGCCCCCCAGCAAGGACACTCATGACCCAGACAACCCCCGCCCCCAGACACAGAACTACATTGCAGGGCAATTGCTGGATGCACAGAGAGGCTGCATCCCAGAGGGGCCCAGCATCCATGGGAGCCCTCAGCCCCAGTCAGTGTTCTGGCAGCAGGACACGAGGCCCAGACAGCCCCCCACGCACACCCACACACTCAAAGCAGAGCAAGGGCAGAGCAGAGAGAAGCGAAGAATGCCCAGGCCGTGGGTGGACGGGGCCGCGTGGCCAGTGGGAGGTCAGGTTCACCCATAGAATCTGCGTAATAGACACGGAAAATCTTTACCGGCCTACCCATCTTGCCCCTCTTGCCAGGAACGCCGGGCAGACCCTGTAGGGGGAAACAGGGAAGAAGTCAAGACAGGATTCCAGCAGGAGACAAGCAGTGTTGCCCCAAACCAGCCCCTCTTTCACCCACAAGAGGACGTCACAGAGGGCCTGGCGTCTGGTCCACAAACACAGCAGGCTCCAGTTATCTGCACACCAGATGGGCGGTCCTCAGAGGCTATAGAGTCGGGGCCCGCATGGACGTGAGCTGGGGAGATTCCTAAGGAAAGCACCCAGTGCCCTGGTATTCAGCAGACACTCGATAAATGCTCCTTCTGTTTCCCTAAGATCCTCTTTACCCAGCTTGTTGATGAGATTACTATTGAGTTCCCAAATACGGGCTCAGGCGGGGAGGGAACAGAGAGGAAGGTCCGGAGGCCTGTGGGAGCAAAGGGAGCCACAGACACACATAAACAGATGAGCGTGGTGTGTTCCGGAAAGCTCTACAAAACTGGTGCCTGGCGGGATCTGGCCCACGGGCCGTAGCTTGTAGGCACTTGATCAGAAATAGGAAATGAGCCCGTTTCTCACTTTCTGAAAGCCCTTCAGAAGCTCCCCACGGTCACAGAACAGAGTCCCTCTCCTGACCTTGGCCCCTGAGTGCCGTATAACTGCTCCCAGGTGCCCCCCGCAGCCTGTCTCCCCCCATTCCTGCCTCACACTCAGCGCTTTGACCGTGCTGTTAAACTCGCCAAGTCAGCGTATGTCCTGGACTTTGCACATGCTGTTCCCTGTGTCAGGAAGGCGTTTGCCTTGACTTGTCCCTTTATCCAACTCCGGGGCACCTCCTCCAGGAGGCATTCCGTGACTTTTCCAGACTGGCACCTGGCAGACGGGGTGGCCGGGTGGGAGGTAAACAAAGAAAGCATACTCACTCGCTCTCCGTCGGACCCTGGCAGGCCGAAGAGCCCTGGGAGTCCAATGTAGCCCTAGGAAAGAGCAGACGGGAGGTCAGAGGGGCCGAGTGGTAGGGTATGGCGGGCCTGGCCCGGCCCAGCCCCCCTCGCTGCCCTCCGGCGCCCGGCTCCTCTTCCTCGCTGGAGGCATTGGCGGCTCCGGCAGCTCCTCGATGACATAGGCCTTGAGGCAAGTGTATATGCCCATGGACTGCATGGTGCTGGCTTCCACGATGTAGTCCAAAGGCACATACCCTCACGCCAGGGAAGGGCGCGGGCACTCGCAGGGGGAGGCCCGCCCCGCGCCGGGGGCTCTGGGACCTGCGGGAAGGAAGCTCTCTGCCGGGTTAGATGCTAGGGTGGTACCAAGCCCTGCCCACCCCCAGGGACGCTGGCGGGCGCTCTCGGCTTCTGCAGTGCCTCCTTCTAGGCCTCGAAGGCCCCCCATGGACGTGGGGCTCGAATCCACCCTTGGGCCCCTGAGTGCGTCCGGCGGTGACAGCAGCTGCCACCCAGGCGTGCTGGCGTCCTGCAAGCACGTGTGCCACTGTATTCAACCCTCCCGAGGACCCTGCTGACTGCCCACCCTCCCCCTCACCAAGCAAGGGAAACTCTGGCTCTGGAGAGAAAGCAGCACAACTAGTGAGGGGTGGAGTCCAGCTTTTCCGCCTCCAGCCTTTATCCACGCGGTGCCCTCCGCCAGGCAGGCCCTTCTCACCCCCACGACTGCACAGCAAACGCTTTCAAGCCCAGCTCTGAGGCTCTCTCCTCTGGCCAGCATCCCTGACGCCCCAAACCAGAAGTCACCTCCTCCCTCCACCCCAGCGCCATATTTGCACCGCAGTTAACAGATTTACCACTTCCTGTTCTGTATCTTCATTCGTGGTGTCCACATTTCATGGCCTCATTAGCCTGGGAGCTTCTCAAGAGCAGGGGCCTAGCCCAGGGTGCCTATCCCTAACCGCACTCTCTAGATGTTTGTGAAATGACTTACTCAGAACTATAACAAAAGCTAACATTGACTGAGCACAAACTATGTGCCAGGCCCACTTCTCAGTGCTCTGCAAACATTAGTGCATTTACTGCGCCCTCATCACACCCTCGGGAGGTAGGAATTATTAGTCAGCCTCCTGTAGAGGTGAGACCATTTAGGCCCAGAGAGGTGAAGTGATGTGCCCAGGGTCACACAGCTGGAATGTAGCAGAATGTGGTATTTGAATCCAAGTGATCTGACTCCCAGTCCGGCTCCTAACCACTTTGCTACATTATCTCCCACAAACAAGCAACCATCGCAGGCTCACAACCATTTCTCCTTCTCTAGAAGTTCAAGAGGTCATAGGGCCTCCTTCTCAGCATCACCTTAGCAAGTGACATTTACCGATCCTTCCAAGGAGGGTTTATAACCCAGATTTGCAGGTGATAGACTTGGAGAGGTCCAGTGATGTGCCCAAGCTCCCATGACAGGTTAATGGCAGAGCAGGTCTCAAAGGCAGTCACCCTGCCCCCAAGTCTGCGCTCTGCCTACTTCATAAACATGAGGCTGGTGGTGGCAGAGTTGGGAGGGCAGTCTGAGTGGCCCCGGCTCACCCAGGCTGCTCAGGGCCCTGCGACCCTGGAGACGGGTGTGCTGGGGCCAGACCAGCAATCTCCCCACATGCAGCCTCAGGTTGCCACAGCATGGCAAACTGCAAGCAGCCCCAGATGTCATTAGCCTGTCTCGCTCCTCCTGTCCTCCTGGCAGATCAGAGACCTGCTGAACTGGGAAGACCTTCTCCCTGGGCTCAGGAGGCCCCTCTGGGGCCATAGCTTGTGGGAACAGCTGGATAATGGAAAGGAGGGAGGCCCAGCATCCTAGGACAGGAGCCTCCTCGGGCGCTGCCTTTCACCACCCCTACCCCACCCCATCACCATCATCATCATCATCAATCATGCCCTGGGGAACTTTCCCACCTCCCAGTCGGTCTCCTAACAGCCGCCCATCAGTTCCAGGGAATCGGGCGGAGACTGCAGCCATAAATAGCTTTGGCTCGGGCGCGCGCGGAGGACGCGTCACACTTGACCTGGCCTGACGCAGGACTGTGTGACCCACTTGCTGAGCGTTCTTTGAGAGGCAGAGAGCCCAGCCCTCAAAATACCTGGGTCCTCATCCCATCCCCACCTTAGGCGTGCTGTGGGAACTGGGGCCGTCGGATCCCCACCATGAACCCAGTTTCCTTGTATATAGAAGAGAGAATTCCAGCAGATCATTTCTTAGTCTTCCAAACTCCATTTACCCCCATTCATTTCGCCCAAACCTTCTCCGCTGCCCCACGGCCCACCCAGGAGGCCCCATCTGGTGGCCCCTCCTCACCACTATTTGCTTCCAAATTCCTGGTATCCCCATAACCATGCCAGAGGTAGGAATGGCCATCACTCCCATTGAAAAGATGGGCAGACTGAGGCTGCTAGCTACTCAGGGTTTGTTCCAGGGGCCTTGATGGAGGGGGAGAGCAGATGTTCCTTCAGTCTCCAGGCCCAGGCAATGTTCACCCATCGGGCAGCACTGCCCTCCAAAAAGGGTGGTCCACCCCGTCCTCAGGTGAGAGCAGGAGAGAGGCCTCTGAGGATTCCAGGGACGGACAAACTGGCCCAGGCTTTAGTTCCCTAGCGCTTGGGATGTGCTGGGGGACACGGCAAGCAAATGCCTGATTATAGCAGCTAGACCATGGCTGAGCCCCCAGCAGACCTTTGCTGCCCAGTTACTTAGCCATGGGGACTAAGCTGGCTTAAGGGTTCCCTACCGCATGGCCATCCTGCTGCCCCTCTGCGGTCCAGGGAGTGCTCAGGTGGGAGGCCTCGACCCCAACCCCCCCAGCAGACCCTGGGTGGAGGCTTTGCAACCCTGATCTCCCACCAGGCCCACTGGAGGGACAGCTAATGCCCACCCGGGCTCCAGCCGGGTGGCACTTGCCAAGTCCCACTTACCCGGCTGCCTTTGGGGCCAGGGTTTCCTACAGGTCCAGGTAACCCCTGAAACACAAAAGACAGAGGGGCAAGGACATATGGAGACGTTCTACCTGCTGCCAACAACCCAGGGCAAGTCCTGTCTCCTTTGGCCCTCAGCTGCCCCTTCTGTAGAATGGGAGTGGGGTTACATTCGTGGTCTTCAAACTGAGCTCCCAGCTACCCCAGGGTCCCAGGGAGGTGGCTCAGGGGGAGCCTCTGGAGCCCCACCCCCAGAGCCCCAGAACTCCTCTTTCTTCTGTTTCTTCCTGGCATCCTTGCCCTGCTGCCTTCAGAGAAGGTTCCTCGGTACAGCCCCCTTGAACAGCCCTTTCTTCAGGGCCCACCCAGCAGGTGTAGCTGCTTGGTCCCCAGCCTGCCACCTCCCTCTGCCTGGGGGCACCCGTGGCCAGCTCCACACCACCACGGCCACAGAGCTTCCAGAAGCCATATACTGCACCTGCCTGCCAGGGTAACCTTTGGCCCCTGGGCTGCCCTCGGGTCCCGGCTGCCCCTGCAAAGGAACAAGAGAAACGTAAGGAAAGGAGAGACCCTGCCCAGCTCCAGATCTGGGGGGTGGTGGGGGACCAGGGCTTACAATGGACAAAGAGAAGGGCAGGAATGTGAGATGAAATGGGAGGAAGGGGAGGCCATCGGCCTGCTGGGCCCCCAAGCCCACCCCTCTGAGAAACCGGTCAGACCAGCTTGGAGGGACAAAACCTCCTGTGCTCGAAGCCCAGGAATAAGGCCCAGAGGAGGCCTGGCTGGTTCCCCCATGCTGGCAGTGGCTGCTGCTTGACTTGGGCCGGGGCAGCCAAAATTCCTGCAAACCCCGTGGCGGCGTGTATAATATCCCCTAACAGCGCCCGGAACAGGCCAGCTATTCATGGCTCTAACTGGAGTCAAGTGGCTCATGCCAACACCGGGCCGGCATGGACTCCAGCCCTCTCAGGCGGCAGATGTGGCTGGCTGAGAGATGGGGTAGAGTGGGGGCCCCAGCAGGATAGGAGGCAGAACCTCCTGGCTCTGGAGCTCACTCATGGAGCTGGGCCCAGGGAGGAGGCCAGGGACAGGCAGGGGCTGGAGTGAGGGAGGGCAAGCAGGGCGGGGCAGAGGCTGCAGCCCTCACCTGTTCTCCGGGGTGCCCCGCCGGTCCAGGATAGCCCTTGTGTCCCTGTTGGGGGGGGAAGAGACTGAATCAGGCTGGGAAGACACATCTGGGCCCATGGATCGCAGAGGCCCAGCCTCCCCGCCTGCCTTTTCAGCACTGCAAGCACCATGGCGGGGACGTGTTCAATAACACGTCCCAGAATGGATATATGCACATCGGGGTTCCTGTGGTTCCCTCTCCGCCACCAATGGTTCTTAGACCAGAAGACGTTGGGGGTTGATCACTCCTTGGGCAGGGTTTGGGAGCTAAATTAGGGTACGGCCACTGCGAGAGGATGATGCTGTATCACAACCATTCTTTCCAAATCCAGAGCGAAGGTGGGAACGTCTGAAGCAGGGGTGGAGGGATGTCTTAGTGCATGGGTAGACTGATTAGGACCTTAAGGTCTGGGTTATGCTCAACCACCACGCGATGCTGGGACCTTCTGTCGGGACCTTCTCATTAACCCCCTAACGGAAAAGATCTCGCACACATTGACCAAATGTATGAACCAAAACAGCTGCCTTCCTTCTTCCCACTGGTCCCAGCAAGTATTCCAGGAGCAAAGAGGCCACTCGATGGTTGAGAAAGACTCTGGCAACATTCCAGTACCGACCGTGACCCTCTGTCACCCTGGTCCAATTCCCATGGTCCCCAAAGCCAGGTCTCCAGATCAAGAGAATCAGAACGAGAGTGTGCCTTCAGGTAGTGCTGGGGATGACCACCTGGGCCATTTCATAGGAGTTAGGAGCTCTCTGAAGGGAAACCTTGGACTTCAAGCTTCCATCAGCTTAGGGCTCTTATGAAATAAGATGGAGCAGGGGCTTCCATTTCAGACAGGGTGGAGGAGACGTGGTGATCTCCGTTAGACCCCCTCTCAAGGGGAGCCCTACACTTGACCTGGACACCGTCTCTGACTTACTGTGCAACTCTGGATGGGTTACTGTCCTTCTCTGGACCTCAGATGAGGGAGTTAGAACTCCGAGTCCCCTTCAGCTCTGGTGTTCTGGAACTCAAGAGTTCTAGGGCTCCCCCGGGAGTTGATAAATGAGACTCTAGACTACACACACACACACACACACACACACACACACGCACACGCACACGCACACACACACACGATGCCTGTGGACCCCCTCTACGCACTGCTGTTTACATGGGATTACACCAGGGACTTCCTGGTGGTTAAGTGGTTAAGAATCTGCCTGCCAATACAGGGGACTCGGGTTCGATCCCTGGTCTGGGAAGATCCCACATGCCGCAGAGCAGCTAAGCCCATGAGCCACAACTACTAAGCCTGCACGCCGCAACTACTGAAGCCTGCGTGCCGAGAGCCGGCGCTCCGCAACGAGAGAAGCCACCACGATGAGAAGCCCGTGCATCACAATGAAGAGTAGCCCCCGCTCGCCCCAACTAGAGAAAGCCCACACGCAGCAACGAAGACCCAATGCAGCCAAAAATAAATAAACAAATAAATAAATAACATGGGATTGCACCTTTATGACGTCCTCTAGCCCTTACAACAGCCAGATGAGGTGTGGGGAAAGGGGGTTAAGGGTTATCATCTCCATTTTACAGAGGAGAAAACTGAGTCTCGGAGAATGGAAGCCACTTGCCCCAAATCCCGTTGCTAAGGAGCAGCAGGCTTACGCTCACCATTGGGTCCTTCTGACACCTGAGGCCACATGGAGAGCCTTGCAGTCCCCCGCCCCCAGGCATGTACAGTTCATGCATGTCCACAGATACCCACAGGCACACACACTCGGCACCCCCGCAAACCCCCAGAAAGCAGTGCTCTTAACCATAAACAGCAGCGCTGGTCTGATCCAAGAGGTTTGGGGAATTTACAAGCATTCTTTCTGCACCTACTCACGCCTCGAGACAGCCCAGCATTATGATTGCATCTTAAACCTGGGGCCCATGAGATTGATGCATTACGGCTGGGTGAGATTCTTCTACCCGGGGGCGTGTGTTCTTTTCCCCAATGGGCAAATGGAGGCACAGGCCACAGCCAGCAGCAGCCAGCATGCAGAGTGGTTAAGATCTCTTGTTTCAAATTAATCTGGATCCCTATCCTGCTTCACTACTGGCTGGCTGTATACCTGGGGCCACTGATGTCACCTCTTTGAGCTTTGGTTTCTTCTTGTAAAGTGGGGCTCTGAGGGTCGGTGTACAGATTACATGGTATAATGTGGGAAGCACTTAGCACCGTATCTGGCAATGAATTCAAGGCCCCGTAAAGGCTAGCTGCTGTTAGTACCGTGATCTTTATATTTCATTCATTCATTCAACAAACATTTACTGAAATTTTATGCTCCAGCACCATTCTAGGCATTGGATGAACAAGAAGACAACATCCTTTGCCTTGACAGAATTTACAGTCTAATTAAGTAGATATAAAGACAAATAAATATAAAAGGGTAATGTCTCAGGGATTTGCTGACATGGGTGTAGAGTTTCAGTTTTGCAAGATGAAAAAGTTCTGGAGATGGATTGCACAACAATGTGAATATACTTAACACTAACGAACTGCACACACGAACACGGTTCAGATAGGAAATTGTATGTGATGTGTTTTTTTACCATCGCTGAAAATAAAATTTTAAAAAGAGATAATGTGTGGCAACGACTAGCTCTAAAAGAAAAGTGAGCAGAGTTGGAGGACAGAGAATGACAGTGTTGGGGAAGGTGGTGACTGCAGGTGGTCAGGCAGGGGAGGCTGCTCTGTGTGAGGGAGCTGGACACAGGGCGGACTCTCTGGGGAAAAGCATTCCAGGCAGAGGGAACAGCAGGTGCAGAAGCCCTGAGGCAAGAACGCTCTCAAGGAATAATGAGACCCGTGTGACAAGAGCAGGATGAGTGAGCGGTAAGGGGCAGAGGGGCGGTGTGGTCAGAGAAGAAGCAGGAAGCCAGAGCATGCCAGGCAGTAAGACGATAGGAAACCACAGGAGGGTTTTGAGCAGGGATGTGTCATGTACAGGACGCATATAACGGCCACGATCATCCTTTCTCCACTTGAAGCCTGCAGATGAGGAAGAACAAGCAAAGCCTTTTCCCATGCAGAGCTGGGCGGAGCCTTGAGCTCTAGGCTGTGTGACTCAGTCCAGGTGACTGCCCTCTCTGAGCCTCTCTCTGCCATCCTCTGCCTGCCTCAGTGACATAATGGAGCCAATGCAATAATGGAGCAAGGATCCCAAGAGCAGCGTGAAAGGGGTCCCGGGAGCCCTTGAGCATCACCTGCTCCTTTGGCTTCCTGTGTAGCCACAAAGAAGCCTGCTAGAAACCAGTGCTTTAGCCAGTGAAATCCCAGAAGGAGACTTCAAGTACATCTTTTACTCAGGATATAGCTAAAAGGAAACAAATGACCTTCGGGGACATGGACAGTGACCTGCCCTATGCCTGGCTCGGCACTAAAGCCTTAAATACATCAACTCGTCAACAACTTGCAATCACCCGAGAGGTAGGAATTGCCATGCACATTTGCCAGATGAGGAAACTGAGGCTCAGAGAGATGGAGACTTCCCTGAGGCAACACAGCTTCCCAGAGGAAGCAGGCTGTGAATCCTCGTGTCCTCAACCACCAAATCATGGATGAGACATACTGTTGAGGCCCAAGGCCCCCCTAGAAGAGCCACAGGGCCACCTAGGCGAAGACCGTCTTATAGACCACACCCCGCCAGGTCTGAGCTTCTGGATCACAGCAGCATCATGAACTCCGGGGTATCTATCTGACTTGGAAGGAACCTAAGCTGTCAATTTGACAACCTCCTTTCTCATTGGATAGAATGAGAAACTGCGGCTCAGAGAAGGGAAGGGACTTACCCAAGGCTACATAGCAAGTTATGGCCAAGCCCAGACCGTCCCCCACGACTCCAGACCCATTGGGCTGTGCTTTGTCTAGAAGGCCACGATTCCTAGGTCCTTCCCAAACCATGAACCCTGAAGGGCCTTGAACACTGCCTTGAACCCCTGTTCCTCTTAGCAGACTGGGAGCCTCTCAGACTGAGCACAGCCAAGGCATGGGGCGGCGGGGGGAGGTTCATATGTTCCCTGGAGGCACCTTAACAGTGTTTACCAAGCTGGGGCTAGCCAAATAGCTTCAAATGACAGGGCCCCAGGGCTTGGAAGAATCTAAACCATCACTTTCTACAGGGCCCTGGGTAATTACGGGGCGGACACTGACCACAAGGTAGACAGACCCACGGGCAGTGATTTCCCCATGGGTGAAAAGTGCCTGACTGGGACTAGGGGAGAGCAGATGCTTCAGGGGAGTTCCAGGGACCACGCAATCTGCAAGGGGCCTCTGGCTGCCGGGCAGGCGGGTCTCCACAGCACCCATGTTTATAATAGAACTCGGGCTATATTTTGGTTTGGGAGCCAGATTAATCACTGCTTACAACGCACAAGGCGAAACCAGACATCACCTCACTGTTACTGCAGACAGTCTCCCCAATGGCTGAGATGCTATTTGGGCCTTGGGCAGGGAGAGGAGGGGGGTCCTGTCCTTGCCTGGGGGTTCTGAGGACCAACGTACACCTAGACCTCAGCTGATCCCCCCTGCAAGCTGCTCTTGCAGGCTCCACCTCGGCCTGCACGAGGTCCCGGCTTCTCTCGCAGCAGAATGGAGCTCACCAGACTCGCTCAGCAGTCCGTGAGGCTTCCCACTGGACTTCTCTACCACCCTGGCAGCCCCTAGGTCACACTGGGCAGTCAGCAGGACCGAGAGCCCCATTCAACAGAAAGGGTCAGGAGGAAGAAACACACGCCAAGAAACAGAGTGAGGCACTACAGCATACTCGCCAAGTCCCTGCTCCTCTCTGGACCTCAGTTTCCCCAGCTAGCCTCTCAAAGCATCCTGTTGGCTCAAAAATTATAGGATTCTGAAATGTGATGTGTGGTTTGTCCAAAAGCACAGTCCTTCACAGTATAGCTAGGCATCTGACACCAAACTCTACTTAGTGGGTACCTGAGACAGGTCAGGGCAGGAAGGTACAGTTTCGGTATGGCTCATTCATTCATCTGGTTATTCATGCATTCAAAGGTTTGCTGAGCCCCCACCAATGAGCCAGACCCTATATGAGCACTAAGAATACACTGATAAACAAAGCAAACTCACTCCCTACCTTCTAGAACGGGATATGGGCATTAAACACATATGAAGTAGAACAAAGAAGTACTGAGTGCTAGGAGAGTGCAGACAGCCAAGCAGGGGAGGCAGCACAGTGAGCTGAGGCTTGAAAGAGAAGCCACGTTGGAGAGCAGAGGGGCAGAAGAGCTCAGAAATGGAGAGGGTATGGACCCCAGAAACCCAGAGCAGCTCAGCAGAGGAGCCCAGAGAAGGTTCTCAGTAGGGGCGCTACATGGAGGTGCTACATCCAGGTAGAACTGGCAGTTCTGCCAAAAGGCGGGAGATCGTTTCAGGCAGCGTCAATCACACTCCCTGCAAAAATTCCCAGATGTCCCCCTCTGCCCTCCCATTTTAGCACAGATCTCACAGACAGTGGCCAACTCAGATGGCATGTGGAGGGCTCGTGGGCAGGGTGAGGGTTGCAGGAGGGAGCCAGGAGGAAGTTTCAACTTGAGTACCAACTTCATTCCATTAGTCATGTCTAATGTGTTATGTGTTAAGAATGTGTTAAGAAAGATTCTGAGACTGAATTAGGCTTGGCAAGAAAGAGTGATTAGTGATGTCTGAGGAGGCAGGGGAAGCAGGGGGGTGAGGGATGAGGGAGCAGATGTCTGTGGCCAGCACTGTGCTCAGCCCCGCATGAGGAGATAAAGAAGCGGTCCTCCTCTGTGCACTTGCTCTCGTCTGACAAATGTGCCAAGGACACCAGTGAGCTGCCTGCTAGCCAGCAAGTCCAGAGTCCTAAAGAGGCTGGGAAAATGGGCTGGCGGGAGAAGGGAGGTATGAATTCTGCCTGGAGGTGCTGGGGAGATGCTCTTGGAGAAGATGGCCTTCGAGAATGGAATCAAGGGACAGATCCATGAAGATGACTGGTCTGAGCATGCCAGGAGAGGGCCCAGTGGAAGCAAACGCAGGGAGGCAGGAAGGCCCAGGGCACACAGGATTGGATAGAGTGAGGGTTTCTATACAGCAGAGTTTCTTGGCCTTGGCACCGCTGACACCTTGGGCTGGATAAGGTTCTGCTCTGGGTGGAGCATCTGTCCCATGCATTGTAAGGTCTTTAACAACATTTCTAGCTTTTACCCATTAGAAGCTAGTAGCGCCCCCTCTCATTTGTGATGACCAAAAATGTGTCCAGACATTGTTAACTGTTCCCTGGGGGGCAGCTGAGAAGCGCTGCTCTGTAGGAGAGAAGGCAGGAGGGTTAGATTAGGGGCAGCATGGCATTCTGTCCTCACAAGGTACAAATAGGGTTCTGGTAGCATTCTGGGTTAGTGGAGGGTGGTTAACTGGTAACTTAGCAAGATGAGTGACGGGACCAGATGGGCAAGACCTTCTACGGCACTGCTTCTTCATGTTCATTGTGATCACACACTCATTCATTCATTCAACAAATACGTATGCAGCATCTACCACGTGGCAGCCCTGTGCTGGGTGCTGAGGACAGAGCATCTTATTTAACCCTCCCTACCACTGCATGAAGCAGCTGAGGCCACTTGCCCAAGCTCACATGGCAGGAGAGGGACACAGCTGGGATTCCATCCAGGCGTGCCTGACCTGGTCTGTGCACCTGCTCCCCCATCTGGAATCAGCTCAGCAAAGTCCCTTAGCAAGCATCGCGGGCAGATGCAGAGAAAGAAGCCTTCTCAGGCGGGGAGGCTCTTTTCCACTTGATGGGCCCACTCTTATTTAAGAAGCTGTTTCAATCGGTGTTGGGGAAAGGGAGAGGGACTAAGGGTCAGAAGACCTGAGTTCAAATCCCAGCTCTGCCATTTAGTGACCCTGACAGCCATTTTTGTTAATCCAGTGGCTCTCAGCCTTGGCTGCAGACGAGAATCTACTGCCTGGGTCCCACTCAGACCAACTGAACCAGGACCCCTGTGGGGAGGTGGGCACGCTCCCCCTCTGACTCTCATGCACAGCGGTGCTGTGAACCGGGGCTGTAGACTTCACTCTCCGTGAGCCCCCAGCGATCTCACTGGCATTTAACACCAGTGTCAGCACACGGCCAGGTACCTTGGTGTATCTTCGTGAAATGACTGGAAGAGTGAATGAATGAATGAGACCTATTTGGGCCTCAGTTTTCTCAGCTGTAAGATGGGCATAATACTGCCTAACTCCCAGAGGTCACTGTTAGGAAATAACGTGATGAGGGACAGTAAACCTTCCTATCACGCTGGTCAGTATGGGAAACTCCCAACCCAAACTCCCTTTCTTCTGCCTACTTTTCTCCATGGCCCTTTTCATCTTCTAACACACCTCGTATTTTTACTGTTTTTATTGTCTGTCTCCCCACACAAGACTGCAAGCTCTGAGGAAACAGGGATTTTTGTCTATGTGTCAGCTCAGAGGCCTGCACAGTGCCTGACACACAATAGTCATTCAATCCGTTATGTTGAATAGACGAATGAATAGGGTTACTGGTGTCACTCTGAGGTGACACCAAAATTCAGTGTGCTGATGAGCAAAGGGTACACAGACCTCGCCTCTCACCCACCAATGTTCATTCTCGCTCAAGGCCCCCCCCCCTCCCCCACATGAGATGATGCAGAAAAACCACCCAACAGGATCAGGGCAAAGTGGCTACTGTTGTCACCAAAGACACTTGTGGGAGGAGAGACTGCTGACAAACAGTGACAATTCCAGGCCCGGCTGCCCGCCCCATTGGTCCTCCTCCCTGACCCCCACCACTAGTCAGGGGTCCCTGCTCTGCCCACCATCCTCTGTGAGCAGGTGACACTGGCCTGCCACATACCAAACTCCTCCATGTTTGCCTAGGCTGGGGCCAGAGGGACTTGGTGGAAATGGCTTTGCCAGATAGTTTTCCTATCACACGGAGGCTCTTAATTTAGAAAAGATGTCTCTCCCTGCTCAGGTGAGCTGGTCCCCCTCAGTTGGGGGATCTCGGCCTCCCCGGACATTTGCTGAGAGCAGGAAGGCCTGGAACCCCAGGCAGGAGCCGGTCCAGTCTGTTTTTCCATCTCCCGCCTCCTCTGCTGGACTGCTACCCCCGTACACAGCGAGACCACCACTGGCTGCTTTATGAGCCATGACTGGAAGGAGACTTTTCCACTCACACCTCCACACCTCATCCGTCAGAAAATGCTGGAGCCCAGAGGGGAAGTGAGTGGGGAGAGGGAGTCCCTCTGTGTTCTCTGAGGCAGAAGAGACCACATTTCCCCAGCTCAGACAGCCACAGACTCCTGTCTGGGTCTCGCTTCTTCAGATCTGCTGTGTGGCCTGCTCTGGCCACGGAGGGTGGAAGAGAAGCGGAAGGGGAGGGGGGCAGTGATGCTCCAAGTCCCCCTGTGCCACAGGGACCCTCAGAGCACACGCAGGATGGAGCCAGGAGAAGCCACAGCTGCCCAGATGAGAACCAGATGGCCGAGAAAGAGGGCAGCGGTGGCCACAGCTGGGAGTCAGGGTAGAAGCCTAAGACGTGGCCCTAGGCCAGTGTATCTACTGGAAAACCCATCAGCAATGGGGTATTTTCCTGCAAAAAGCAATTGAGCCTGGCCCTGCACTGTCCTCCCCCGTCTCCTGAACACCTACTATGCGCAAGCCCTGTGCTAGGCTCTGTAGGGAGAGCGATAAACCAGATTTACACATCCTTGTTGGTGAAGCTGGTCTTGGGGCTGAAATTACTCAGCTAAGATAGCCTATGGGTCCTTGAGCAGAGTAGGGTCTCCTAGACTGAAGGTCAGGGTTCCAAGAGGGCTTCCTGGACACAACTAGAGTTGAGTCTGAAGGATGGAACACCCTGGCTGGGAAGCCAGAGAGGAATCTAGGAGCACTACAAGCCAGAGACCCACCACCTAGGAAAATGGCAGACCTTCCCCCAAAGGCAATTACAGGTAACTCCCCCTGCCTGACTGAAGCAGTGATGGGGTGGGGGCAGATGACAACAGCTCAGAATGTACAGAGAACTCACTGCCTCTATAGAACACTGGCCTGTGGTATATCAGAGGGATGATATTAGACCCAGAGGGGTCAGACTTGCCCCAGGTCACACAGTGAGGAAATGGTGGAGCCGGGAGTAGAGTCCAGATTCAACCGACCCCAGAGCCCACTCTCTGAACGTCCATGCTCCAGGCCTTGCTCCTGGTTTACGGTCCCAGGGGGCTCATGGTCATTCCAGATGGGAGGAGGCTCAGGTTCAGAGAGGGGATGCGTCGGGCCCCCGCCATTCCGCCCATGGGAGGAGGAGCTGGGCCAGTGGGGGCTCCCAGCTCTGACAATATTCCCTCCACCAGCACGAGCACCTCTAGGATGGCCTCCCAGGAGCAGCTGGGCCCCGAGAGGAAGGGTCACTTCTTGTCACACCTCCTTAACCATGGTGGCGGGACCTCCTCCAAGCCAAGGTGCTTCCCACCCTCTGGCAAGCACGGACCCTCGGAAACCTCTCTCCCCTCCGGCCAGCAGCCCCCTGCTGAGGGAGCTGGGGAGAGGCAGGTGGGCAGGCAGGCAGCACACAGCACTCCTACATGAAGACCCCGCTTGCTAGGAAGCCCACCAGGCAAGGCAAAGCATCGACACCAAGGTATACCTTTCGTCCAAGAGGTCCTGGATTCCCAGAGAGCCCAGGCAAGCCCTCGTCGCCCTGAAAAACACAGACAAGGGGGTGAGGTGGGGGAACGGGAGCGGGCACTCATTAAATTGAAAGTGTGGCCTCCCACGGCCAGTTGTTTGCAAACAGCATTCATGGAGGCTTAGAGGCCTCAGAGGAGACTCAGGGCCTCTGAGCGGGCTGAGGGCAGCTGGGCGGGCAGGGTAGCCAGCCCCTCCCCACTTAACTCAGTCACTCCATTTAATCTGTTTTATATGTTGGACTTTGGCAAAAGGTACCATTTGGGGAATGGGTTCCGCTGTTAAAACCATGTTTGAAATCCATCGCCCTGAAGGACATGCAGCCCCGAAGGACATGCAACCCGTTCCAATCAGGAATCCGTCTCTGCATTCCTGACACCCTCCTTCCCACCCTTGCTGGGCAGGGCGGCTACCCAGTAGGGGGCATTTCTGCCACCACCATGAGACCCAGAAGCAGACAACGTAGGAGCAAGAGAGAAGCCTGGGCCCTGCATGTCGTCAGGCCCGGTTGCAGAGCCTGCTCTGCATCGGACCAGCTGCGTGGCCTCCAGCAAGCCGCCCACAGCTGGAGCTTCTGCTTTCTCCTGGGCAAGCTAGGCCTAGCTGCCTGGCCTAGAAGCTTCCAGTGAGGATCCGATGGGGGTGCACGTGGATGTTTACACCCAGTAAGAGTTTGCTGAGTGAAAAAACTTCTCATGAAGATGTGAGTGAGTGAGCCACACCTGTGCCTCAGAGAAATCAGCCAGAGCTGCCACCTCTAAGTACCCACGCACTGGAGGTTGGGCTGAGAAGCAGTGTTCTGCCTGTCGGAAGGGCTCTTGGATTGCGTCCAGAAAGAAGCCAGACAGACTTTAGGATCCCTTCCAGCGTATGGATGTCCGGGACATTGGATGACCTTACTTGGAGTTTTGGGTTCCCCTGCTCCGGCCGGTCCTGCACTCCCTCCAGGCCCCTTGTTTAATTTACAGGGTGGACGCTTCAGGGATGGATGAAGTCCTTTGGCCTAAGCGTTCTCTCTTCCATGGGAGATCCTTCTGGTCTCAGCCCGTCAGAGTTAGGGAGCCCTGAGTCTCCAGCCCGTTCCCTTCCCACGTCCCGGAAGTTCACAGACCTGTCTGCTTGTACTAACAACCTCAGAGGGGCCTTCGAATGTCTGTTGGAAGCTTCCTGGGCATGTGCTACCAAGAAGCTTCTGGATGTCGAGGGTCACCTAACAGGCCCTACAGAAAACCCACTCAGGGCGTTAGGCAAAAGGACATTCACCAAAGGTATGTCCACAGGCAACATTTTTTGTCGGTTTTATTGGTTGCACACCGGAAGAAGGCAGAAGGGAATGGTTTTGGGTTTGGTGTAGGGAGAGCTGAAGGGCTTTGAGGAAAAAACAGACCCCATCCTTTTCTACTTCCCACCTCCAGCGTTTGTCATGCAGTGACCTCTGTCGGGAGGGTGCGCCCCAGAGCACGGTGATTTCCCTGCTGTTGTCCACTCCCCCACTTCCCTGAGCGCTGGGGTCCCTGGAAACCTACCTTTGCCCCGTCGTGAGCCTTTCCTGGTGAGAGCCCGGGGTCCCCTTTCTGTCCCTGAAACAAAAACAATTCTACTTTGGCCGCCATGTTGTCTAAAGAGGGTGTCTCCCCACCAACTCTGCTCAACTCCCTGTCCCCTGCTTAAATGCCCTCCCCGCCCACCCCACTCACATTCCTCCACAGGGTCCTCTCCAATCCCATCCCTCCCCTGCTCCAGCACCTCCCATAGCTCCCCACCATGCCTACTGACAAAGTCCAAACTCCTCCTTGGGTGTCCCAAGTCTTCCGTCATCTGGTCCCAGCCATCCTGTCCACACTTTGCTCTCCTTCCACCAGCCCAACCCACAGACAGGGTCCCTCTGCCCCATCCCCAGACCACAGTCCTTCCTCCGCCAGACCTTGCACATCCCTACCGCCGGGTCCTTGCTCAAGCAGTCACTCTCAACTAGAAAACCACTTCTCAATCATCATTAGCCAAACCATAAGCATTCTCAAGATACAGCCTGACTGCGTCCTCCCCAACCAACCTGTAGATCCCTGGGCCCAACGTACAGGTGACGTGTTCCCCCGGGGCTCTCAGAGACCTTCTGAGAGATGTGTCCCAGAGGCAAGCTTGATTCTTTCTGATTTTCCTGTCCCCTGATGCTCACCTCACCATCTCTAATCACCTAGGACCAGTGCATCAGCAGCCGTTTAATCTGTGCACAGGCCTTCACAGTTTGCAATAACCCTCACTTCACCAGGTTCCCAGAAGAGCCCGACGAAGTGAGCAACAGAAGTGTTATTACCCCATGAACACATTTGGGGAAACTGAGGCCGGGAGAAGGAAAGGAACTGCCCAGGGCCCCAAGCTGAGGCATAAGACGAGAGCTAAGACCCTGAATTTGTGACTCCCAGCTCTGCGTTCCAGTACGTCCCGGGACCCGACAAGTTAGAATAGGCAGTGAGTAGGGAGGACACCGACAAGCAGGGTATCCTCAGTCAGAGATAGCATTCTTTGTGCCAAGCCTACGGGAGGCGTCCCCATCGCAAGGATCCTGGCTCCTAAGAGCACGTGCTCAGGAAAGGGCCCAACAACCACATCTCATACAGGGCTAAAGAGGCTTCCTGGCTGTGGGCCCACTCGTTTGAACCAATCCGATTAAATTACTCAGGAGACAGCCCCTTGGAGAGTCAGTCCCCGCTGCTGTCAACTTCCACGAGCCCCTGATCCCTGTCCCTCAACCTCACTCCCAAGCTCCCTCCCCGATCTGGGTCCTGAGTCAGAAGTCCTGGGGTGAAGCCACGGACTCACAGTAGGACCTCAGGCAAGTGACTTCACTTCTCTGAGCCTGTTTCCTCACCATTAAAACGTGGGCTGCACAGCACGCACGCACACACGCACACACACAGGCACGTGGGTACATGCTCACACACACACGTGCCTCACGTACACACACACAGGCATGCACACGGCTGCATGTTCATACATGCACACGCATGCACACACACACACACACACACAGGCACAAGCACACATACCCGCTAGCATTCAGGTTCCTTGGCAAGGAGCCAGTGGGATCATGGACGTGACACGCAGGCAGGCTTTTCTGGCCAACTTTAGTTCCCATTTGTTTCTTTTCTGCGTCAGGACCCACACCTTCCAAATCCTGACTCAGTCACTCTCCATGAGAAATCACCGCGTTCCAAACTGGACAGAGCCTTAAAGAGGGAGGGCGGCCTTCCACTGCTCACCTAACATGCACCCAACCCTGTGCCAGGCCCATTCAATGCAGCACCTCACCAGTCCTCTTACACCCACTTACTGAACTGCAGGACCAAGACCGGGGTTCAGGGATCCTCAGTCACAGCCCGGGGTGACGTGCAGATAAGAGGCAAGGTCTCACTAGGTCTGACTAGGTTCCCGGTCTATCTGACTGCAGAGCCCTCGTTTACAAATGGGAAGCCTAGATACTTCTCCCATACGCTCTCCCACTGCCCCAGGCTGCAGGCCAGCCCCTCCTTGCTAGGACCCCAACTCTCTGTCCACCTGGGTCCCTCCAGGTCACTTCTGCAGGACTCGCCTCTGTGATCTACTGCCTCATGCTACAGCTACCCCTTGCTGACACTCTCCCACCCTCGGCTGTTCACAAACCCAGTTCCAATGTCTCTTATGTCCATGTGCAAGGTCAGGCCCAGGGCTACCCAGGATTCCAATGGCTAAAAAAGGACAGCAGCTTCTCCCCACCCTGACCTTGCCCACCTCGGTCTACATCCTGTTCTGTCATTTTACAAAAGGGGAAACTGAGACCCAAAGGGATGCCGGAGTGGCTCCCTTGCCCAGAGCCCGTATCCAGGCATTTTAGTTACTATGGACTGCTCAGCATTCTCGGCAGCCAGCACGGTGCTTGGGACGTAATCCCTGCCCGAGTACAACGTCAACAAACACAGGTATTTACTGAACATCTACGATGAGTCACATCTTCAGTGCACACAAGGAATACCATGGTGGGGATCAAGACACAGCTCATGCCTGTGGGGACCAATCAAGGGAGAAACCAGAGACCAAGTAATGATAATCTGCACTAGCATTTCCTGAGTGCTCTTCTAAGCCTTCAACACATAAATCTATGAGGTAGACATGATCACTCTCCCCATTTCACAGATGAGGAAACTAAGGCACAGAGCGGGTAAGTGATCTGTCCAAGGTCATACAATTTGTAAGTGGGATTTAGACTCAGGAGGTCTGCTTCCAGAGCCTAAGAGCTTTACATTTCAATACACTGCAGATGAACAACTATGATCAGTGATCAGTGGAGTACAGGAGGAAGTAGGGGGGCACTTGACCCAGACTGAGGGTAAATCAGCCGCGCTAAGGCTGGAGGAAGACAAGTAGGGAGCCAGATGAAGTCTGGGCTCCAGAAATGCTCAAGGCACCCTTGGTCAAGTGAAGGTGTGAATTCTGGGATGGAGAAGACTATCCATCTTCCCAACCAGACTCCTGCAAATTCTCCAGTAAGAGATATAAGGAATAATAAGGTCTAATTAATTGTTTACACATTGGTGAGGATGAGAACCTGGGTGCCAGACCCAGCTGTCCAGCCAACAAGCCTGTGTGATCTTGGACAAGCCCCTTTCCCTCTCTGTGTAGAGAACAGTAGACTCTGACTGGAGTAGTTAACAGAGACTTGAGGAACTAGAAGATGGTTGGGAAGGTATATCCTAAACCGTAAATGCTACAAAATATAGCAGGGATAGAAACTATGAGCTCCTTTCCTGCAGGTAGGGTTGGGAAGGTGGAGAGAATAGAAGGCTTTGGGTAGATGAGGCCTCGAGAGGGGCTGAGACAAAGAAGGAACAAATCATGAAGGACTGGAAAATTCTGGGCCAGAAGTCCTCTGTGCAAGTCATCTTTTGCAAGACACAAGATCCCAAGTACATAGCCCAGGGAAGGCATCATAAAAATATTTCTCAAGTGAGAAAATGAATGAATGGAGTCTCAAGAGACAACTCTAGGGCTGGGATTGGGTCAGATCTGTCCCCAGCCCTGGAAGGTCCTCTGAAGATTCACTAGGTCTTTCTTTCACCATCACTACTACCATTTCATGTGTTTATAAGTTCTGGCCATGGCAATAAGGCAAGAAAAACAAATAAGATTACTAAGATTTGAGGAAAAAGAGACAAAAATATGTCTTTTTTGGAAGTAATATGAGTGCCTGTCTAGAAAACCCAGGAGAACTAACTGAAATACTGTTAGAACTAATAAAATAATTCAGTAAAGGGCATGGTTATAAAATAAACACAAAAGTCTAAATATACAAAGTCAACAGTTCTTTTCAGTAGCTGAGAGCCAGCTAGAAAATATAATGGGGGAAATATTCCATTCATAACAGCAAGAAAAATATAAAATTTCTAAGAACAAACTTAGGAAGAAAGGTACAGGATTTATGCAATAAAAACTATAGAAGTTTATTATGAGATGTTTTTAAAACTCAGCCAAATGGGAAGATATGCCATGGTTTTAGATAGGAAAAGTTAATATTTTAAAGATGATAATTCTTCACAAATTAATAAACGCATTTAATACAATTCCAAGAAAAACCCCAAGGGAGTTTTTTAAGGAGATTATTAAGATGGGCATAAATTTTATCTGACATATTAAATAGCCAGAACAATTTTTTTAAAGTGGACGAGGGAGACGCACAGCATAAAGCTAATAAATGTCATAAAACAGTATTTTACTAGCAATATACAAACGCAGTAATGAAACATATTTGAATGGCCTGGAAGAGACCCTGGTCTATCATATAATAGTTAGTGCAGGATAAGTTATTTAATAAATGATGAACTACTGGGGAAAAAATAAAGTTATACCTCATACCCACTCCCATGAAGATTAATTCCAGATGGTTTAAAATTTTAAGAGTACAAATGATATTATAAAATGACTAGGAATATAAGTGAGTACCTCTCTGGTCTTACTATGGGAAAGAAATGTCTAAGTATTAAAGTAAAGAACCATACATTCTACATATGGTAGAGCTCTCTCCATACTACCTGACATATTGTAAGTTCCTAATAAGTGTTAGTTATTATTGTTATTCCAAAAAAAAAAATAGGTAACACTCTCACTTGTGAAAATCATCATGAATAGTCTTAACAGGCAAACAATAAATTTGAAAATACTTGTAAGGTAAATGAAGGCTTAATAAGCCTTCATATATAAACACAAATAATTTTTACAAGTCAATAACAAAAGATAACATCCTGGGACTTCCTTGGTGGTGCAGTGGTTAAGAATCTGCCTGCCAATGCAGGGGACATGGGTTCCAGCCCTGGTCTGGGAAGATCCCACATGCCACGGAACAACTAAGCCCGTGAGCCACAACTACTGAGCCCGCGCTCCACAACTACTGGAGCCCGCGTGCCTAAAGCCTGTGCTCCGCAACAAGAGAAACCACTGCAATGAGAAGCCCACACACCGCAACAAAGAGTAGGCCCCACTCGCCGCAACTAGAGAAGGCCCGCGGGCAGCAACGAAGACCCAACACGGCCAAAAATAAATTTAATTAATTAATTAATCTTTAGGAAAAAGATAACATCCCAGCCCCAAAAATAAACAAATTCATAAATGGTGAAATGCAAATGGAAATCAAATGTAAGAAAAACATTCTTCTCAAAGATGATCAATGCAGTGAAGTGAATTGAAAACAATAATGAATTATCTTTTTCAAACAACCTCCTCTAATGCTAGCGGTGGCATGGATTGGTTCAATCTTTCTAGAAGGCAATTGTTAATAAAATTACAGCTAAACACTATATAGCACTTACGGGCAAGGCATATTTTAAATTATTCATATATATATGTATGCGTGTATATATGTGTGTGTATATATACTGATATACAGATAAATATATAGATATATCTCTCTATATATATAGATAGATAGATAGATAGATATTGCTTAACCAACAGTGCTAAAGAGCTATGGAGCGAATAGACTTGTGGCTAAAACTATGGACTTTGGAGTCAGACAGTAGAGGGTTCAAATCTTGTCTCTGACACTTATCAGAAACAGGCTAGTTACTTAGCCACTTTGGACCTTAAGTTTTCTCATCTGTAAAATGGGGGTAATAACATCCACCCTGCAAAGCAGGTAAAGCTGTTGGCCAGTCCCTGGCCCACAGGCTGTTCAAAATGCAGTCAGTGCCTATCACTGGGCAAGGCCACTGCAAGAGGCCTGCTTCCCTCTTGATACTTTCTAGACTTTTCCACATTTTCTTTAATGAGTATGCCCTACCTCAGTCATCAGAAGAAGGGGAAAGGGAGGCTGGGGTCTGAGGCCCGAGAATCCTGTAAGGGCTGGCTCCATCTCAGCTTCTAGCAGCTCTGCTAACAGTCACTTGGGTTACTGGGCATGGCCCCTCTTGCCTACCTATTCTTCCCGGGTGCCCAAGGGCCCCTAGTAATCCTGGGTAATTCACTGCAAACCAAGCAGGCCAGAAGAGGGAAGAGGAGGCCGGCTGCCAGGGAGAGTGGGGCCAGGTGCCTCGTCGCCCAGCACAGGCACAGCTGGAGCCCTGCCCGCCTCTGGTCCAGAGCTTCTTACCCCACCTGGGCCCTGCATCCCATCTGACTCCACCTGGTTCAGCATCAGCATCACCATCGGGGCAGCTCCAGGCCTCCCCATTGGTCATCCTTCAACTTGCTGGCCACCGACCAAGCTTCTCAAGCTGCCTGAGTGGCCTTCACAAACCCCATCTGATTGTGTCACGTCTGCTAAAAACCTCATGCTTTCCTGCTGCTCTTTGGATAAAGTCCAAAAGTCTTAGCACACCCACCAGGCCTGCTGCCCTCCCCAGCCTCCTCCCGCCCCTTGGCCTGGTCGCCTCCTGCTCTTCAGACCTTGGTTCAACCTTCCTACGCTCTGGGAAGGCAGGCTTCACCTCCCAGACCAGGTTACTCGCCATTCTGTGGGGTCTCTGAGCCCCCAGTGCCTCTCACGTGGAGCCCTTTTCATGGAGTGGTCAGCTTATTTCCACAACAGCAGCGACCGTCCCTGTCTGTGCCCCATTGTAGGCCGGGCACCTTGAACGTGCTGACAGCTGACCACTTACCACAGGCCAGCACTGCTCTTAACTCAGTTATACCTCATGACAACCCAAGGGGGCAGCTACTCTTATTACCCCATTTTTCAGATAAGGAAATTGAGGCATGGGAAGTTCAAATAATTTGTTCAAATAATAGTCACACAACTAAAAGGTGACAGAGCTGGGACGGGAACTTCGACCGTCTGGCTCGAGAGTCTGTGCTCTTAACCACTGTGCTTTCCTGCAGCAATAACTATGGGTCGGTTGGACACATGACTCAACCCTGGGCCTCCAAGGTCAGCTAATGCCATCCACCCAGGGTTCTGGCTTCTCTGCCTCATTCTCAAAGTCCTTGATCTTGACTCCCTGCGGGACCTGACAAACCCTCTTCTTGATTTGAACGTGGGGCATATGGGTAGGTGGTACATGGGGAAAGCCTTGGGCTCTGGAGCAGGCAGGTGGGGTTGAAGCCTGGCTCTGGCCTGTACCAGCTGTGCAGCCCTGACAACTGTCTTCTGACTGGCAAACCCAAGGACCCGAAATACAGCCCCGCCACTGCTGGTCACTGCAAGTGACCCCAGTAAGGCATTGGCCCTTTGGGTCTTTGCTCCTCTGTGACCTCAAGAGGGATGAAGTGCCTCACCTTTGCTCTGTCTTCCCTTTTTGATTCCTCAGTCCACCAATCTCTCCCATCCTTAGTCTGGCAGGGGGATCTTTAACCCACAAGGCCATAAGCTCCCAAGGGCTCAATAAATACAGCACAGGAACGACCACACGGCGACCCAGCCGGATGAAGGGCAGGCTCCCTGCCACCACGCAGACCCTGCCTGTTTGGCTAATTTTTCCAACAAAAGCACATAGTAGGTGCTCAATAAATGTTTGTTGATTGAAGGAAGATGAATGGATGGGGGCCCCAGAGGCAGCTCTCGAAGCCAACACCGTGCGGAAGAGGAGGAACCAGCACAGAGCCTGGAGGAGGCCAGCCCTACAATCCCACCGGGTCTCCTCCCAGACCCAGAAAGGATCTGGTAAACAGCGAGGACCCTCTCCCCAGAATCACATCTATTCCTGCAGATCCATGACATTCCCTTCCAATCTTGGATAAGTCAGGAATTCCATCCGGGAAGAGCCTCTCTTTAACCCTGTCCTGGCCAAGCCACAGATTGAGATCAGCCCAGGGCCAAAGCCCAGCAGACTGGGCCTCCCATCCAACTGATCTGTCCTGGATCCACCTCTGCTCACTCCTTAGACTCACAACCAAGTGTCCAGGTAAAGGGCATGACTTTTCCCCTTGGCATGTTATGCAAGTTTTAATGGGAGAAGAAGACTCCCATTCCAGTGTGTTTTCTGGAACCCTCACCCTTATTTGTTTACATAGAAGCAAGCTGGAAGCCTATCCGTGAGGCCCTGAGTCCACAGGTCCCAGCTCCATGTGGCAGCAGGAGTGTCAGGACTACTGAGCCTCACGCACCACACCCAGAGCTGCTCCTGAAGGTGGCGAGAACAGCAGCTGGTGGGTCCTCCTCCGGCCTCTGCACATCTGCTGGCAGGATGGGGGTGGGCTGCAGGCCAGGCTGGAGCTGAGGCGCTGCAGTGTGGGGCAGCCTGGACCGGGGAGAAGCTGATGGAGCATCTGCCACAGAAGCAGGGGGTCACATTTGGGGGCGGCAGGGAGGGACCAGACAGGCCCAGGGCAGGCCAAGAAAGGCGTGTTCCTGAGCAAACCTGGCAATCAAAACAGCGGCCAATCCTCAGCATCTCGATGTACGCCATGGCCTTGGAGACCGGAGGCCTCTGCAAAGTAGAAGTCTTCCAAGGAGCTCCCCTCTCTCTGCCTGACCCATGGGGGCAGGTGCCACTGCCATTTCTTAGACAGTGTCTTAATCCACCTGAGCCTCAGTTTCCCCATCTGTAAATGGGTGCAATATCTCCACCTATCACCCAGTGATAATGAGATCATTAGGTCTTTGTGGGGATCAAATGAGACAGGCTACACGAAGTGCATGCAGAGTGCCTAGCCCACAGTAAGGGTCCAATATACGGTGCTTACTACCATCAGTGTTTGCCTTGTTAAAACCTAGAGCACCTCCAGGCAGCTGCTGGCCCCTAAGCACCTGAGGCCTCTGTGCTCGCCTTCCAAGGAAGGACCCCAGTCCAGCCCTGGCCGAAGTCACACACCTACAGGGGCGGAGGCAGGGGCTCCCGCCGCTGTGTGCAAGGGCTCTGCGCTGGCACTCTGGTGCCACAGCGTCATACATTCAGGGCTACTTGTGTACATTTGTCCCAAACTTCTGGACAAGGTGGGCAGAGGAACTCTGCCCTAGGAGTCAAGCCTGGCCTTTGGAGGATGTTCAACCGCCAACCGCTGCATGAGCTGGGGCCAGTCAGTTAATGGCCTTCCTCAAGCCACTAGCCCTTTGTAATGCGTTAGCAAAGAAGGACCCCGAGCCCAGGCCAACCAAGGCCCAGGGGTGCTTTTCACCTGGCCACTCCACAGCTGACAGCTGGGCAGACCCTCTGCCTGTCCTGGCCTGCCCCACACTCTTTCGGCACGGTTGCTGTGCTCTTGGCCTCCCTGAGCCTGTGTCTTCCTTCCCCTCCTCCTATTTCTCCCGCCATCACTCGAGGCTTCTCCCTGTAACCTAAATAATGCTGGCCCCGTACTTTTCCTTCTGCTTCTCACTCCACGCCCCACCCTGGACAGCTCTGTTCTCTGCCGGTGCTCCAGGAATGCACCAAGGCGTCCCGGGGCTGGAGCCCCCGACACTCAGCAGAGCGCCAGTCACGTGGGTCTCTGGTCCCATCCAAAGTCCAGAGGTGGCATCTCTGTGCTGGCCACCCCCCAGGGCTCTATCTGCAGCTCAGAGTTCTCCTGAGTTTCAGAATGTCCGCAAATCATCTCCACCGGGCCGGTCTACAGATTACCAGATGCAACATTCCTTCTTCTGGCTCCTCGATCTGGTCACCTAGGCTAACACCAGGGAGTTACAATCTCTCTCCTCTCGCCCATCACCGAGTCCTCCCTACCTCACCTCCACATTGTCAAGGTGCCCACTCCCCTCCTCCCACACCCCTACGCTGGCCTGTATCACCCCAGGTCTCCCTGCCTCTGCTCTGGTTCCGCACCCCCCAGTCCATCTTCCGCACGGCACCCGGGGTCTTTCTCAAACATGATCTTTCCACGTCCCTCCCGAGCTCAAAACTTGACATGCCTCCCCAGGGTGTGTCTTATGACCCAGTAACACGTACATTCGAGCTGGACCTTCACAGCCCTCCCTATTTAGCAGCAAATGACCTTTCTTTCCACTCCCTTTGAGGGCCTTAGGTTCCAGCTGCCCTTCTCCCCCTCAACCCCTCCCCACCAGAAGCTAAACTCTTAACTCCTCACTGTGTCTCCAGCCCGGTACAGGGCCTGGCACCTGGGAGGCTCCAGGGAGTGCTTGAGGCCTGGATATATATCCTCCACAGTGCGTGACCCTGAGGCCCAACCACCAGGAGCCTCTAAGAAGAGAAGCTCCCCCAGTGCAGCCCTAACCTCAGCATCCGTACCACGGCTCTCCCTCCAGACCCCACAGCAAACACTCACTTTGGCTCCAGGAGGGCCGGGGAGGCCTGGATTTCCATAAGGCCCAGGAGGACCCTGAAAGGGAAAAGAAAAAAGAGATGAGGGGAAAATAGGGGTCATCCCACTTCCTAGAGCAGGGCCTGGCACTTCCGCCCACCCATCCGCTGGGTCTTCCCTAGTCAAGTCTCAGCAGTCTGGCCATGGCAGCTGCTTACAGAGAGGCTCCCCTGACGCCCAGCCCCGTGCTAAGCGCTTTCCGTGCATTATCTCACTTTAACCTGTTAACCCACAAGGTAGGTGCTACCACGATTCCTATTTTCAAGATGAGGAAGCTGTTGCTCAGAGAGGTTTATAACTTTCTCAGGTCACCCAGCTGCTAAGGGGCAAAGCTAGATCTCAACCTCAGATGTGTGGCTTCAGAGCACAAGCCCTTAACCCCTGAATGTGACCACCTTTCTGTACGCTCTCCACCAGGCCCCATTAGCCCCTCCCACACTCGCTTCCTCAGGCTCAGAGCACACTTAGCTATTTGCTACCCTGACCACGCCTGGTATGTTGTGGCCTCTCCCGTTGCGAAGCAGAGGCTCCGGACGCGCAAGCTCAGTGGCCATGGCTCACGGGCCCAGCCGCTCTGCGGCATGTGGGATCTTCCCGGACTGGGTCACAAACCCACGACCCCTGCATCGGCAGGCGGACTCTCAACCACTGCGCCACCAGGGAAGCCCTCTGTATCACTTTTGTCATGCTGTTCCATCATCTGGCATGGCTTTCCCACCCATCCCCTCCAGCTGAAACCCAACCCATTCTTCAAGGCCTGGCTTTAATGCCCCCTCCTCCAAGGAACCTTCTGGGACTCTTCCTGCTAAAGGGAACCTCTCCAGACTTCAGACTCCAACTGGACTCTGTATGAGCCTCTGGAGTTGCGAGCCCAGTCAAGGGAGCACTTGGCCGCTCTGAACAAAAGGGCATCCCTCCTGTGGCCCCAACACGTAGTCAGAGCTCTCCCTTAGATTCCTACACGCTCTGAGCTTACAGGGTCCCCCAGGGACCACGAAGCAGCTGGGAAGACTGAACTCAGAGAGTCAGAGTCTTGGCCAAGGTCACACAGCAGAGTAGCGGCCAAGAGAGGGCCGGGACCCAGTTTTTTTGGCTTCAAGTCCAAGGCTTATTCGTGGCACTGGATTTTCCCAGGCCATATTTGAATCTCCCTTACAACAGCTGCGGCCTTATGTCCACTTTCTCTGCAAAGGCCCTGGGCTAGCGTCCTGCAGCCCAGTAATATAAACAGAGTCCTAAGAGTTGAGTACTTTCTGGAGGTCTTTTGTCCAACAGGAATAATCTGAGGCATTGGGGATGGAGACAGGCACCTCTAGGGGTGCCCCCTACTACAACAGCCTCTAGATACATTGCCCTTGTCCCTGCCCCCGCTTGACTTATCTGGCTGTGTATGAATTTGCTTCCTTCCTCTCTCTTCAAGGCCAACTTCCCAGCTGCAGCCTGTCACACTCTGCCCAAGGCACCTCCCTCTTCCTCCATGCCTGAGCTTGGACCCTCCCCTTCTCCATCCATGTGGGGGAGGAACAGAGTTGAGAGGCTCACTCAGTCTGGGGAATTTATAACGGTATCATGGGTGACCTCCAAAATAATCAACCCTCCAGCCCCTTCCCAATATTTCACCAAACGCTGTCTCCTGGCACCTAGATGCAACATGGTCCCAGTTCTGAGCCTTCCCCCTCTCCAGCCTCAGTCTCCCCATCAGTTCCATGAGTGACAGGGACTCATGGTGTCTAAGGAATCTGGAAGACCTCAGAGCTTCACCCCAGCCTGGGCTCCTGGGCTCTAACTTTAGAGCTCTGCCTGAATTGGGAAAAGGTTGGACGGGGGTGTTTGAGGAGGGGGCCTTCACATCTAGCATCCTAGAACCAGGCATGGGCTGTGCCGGGCAATGTCAAGATTGACTACCTCTCCCCAGTTGTGCCCCCAGCTGCCCTAAAGATGGAGGGATAGAGCGCTCGGCTACCCCATCTGCAGCTTGTGAAGGTGAGGGCTTCCTGCTTTCCCATCCCCACTCCTCCACCCCTCTCCAGCCACTGCCTTACAGAGAAATGAATCACATAGTTGACTGGGAGCCAAGCAGACCGACTCTACAAATGCTGCAGCCCAGAAAGCCGAGTGGAGGGAGGGCCTAGGGATTCCCCAGCATCCCTCGATGGGTCGAGGGAGTATGCAGAGGTGGAAAGGGGCCAGCCACAGAGCTTTGGATGACCTCAGATAAAGCCCTGACCCTCCCTGAGCCCCAGAACCACCATCTGTACAGAGGAACTGGGATTGTTTAATCCCAGCATTCTATTATCTTTGGCATTTTATGATCTATGGAATTTCCAGTCTAGAAACAGGGTGATGGGCAGCAGGGAATGGGGAGTACTCCGAAAGCCTGAGAGGGATGTCAGGAGAGTCATTCCCTCACTTGTGGAATTTCAGAGCTGGTAGGAACTTTGGATGGAAATGCCTTACCATGATCCAGTGTTTTATAGATGTGGAAACTGAGGCCCAGAATAGGGAAGGGACTTGCCTAAGGTCACACAGCTTCTTGGGGGAAATGCTCTTGACTCCCAGACTAGAACCCATCAGCAACCATTTGCTCAGCACCTTCTGCACACAGGGTACTCTGCTAGGCATTGGGTGAAAAAGAAAAGTCAACAGGGCCTGTCTCTGGCCCAGAGAGGCTCAGTTGAGTTGATGGAAAAATTAGCGCAACAGGTAGTTTAAGAGTCAGACTGTCTGCTGCTCTGGAGTCAGACTGTCCGGGTTCCATCCTGGCTCTGGCATTTACTCTGTGTTTGAACTTATCGAAAGCAACTGAACACTTCTGAGCCTCAGTTTCCTCACTTGTAAAATGGGGATGGTATTGGAACTTACTTATCGGGAAGGCTGGGAAGATGGGATGAGATCCTGCATACGCCACCCAGGTGACAGAGTTCAGTGTTCAGTGTGAGCTTTTACAAAGGGATCCATGCCAGCCGGAGGGGCAGTTAAGTGCCGCAGGAGCGCCAAGAAGGAGGTGATCATCAGAAAAGGAGGCGGCATTTGATCTGAGCTATGGATGGAGGAGGAATTTGCCAAGGAGGACATGCCGGGTCAAGAGGACAGTCCAAACAAAGGCACAGAGGCTAGGGGCTCAGGAGGAGTTGGGAGGCCCAGGCAGACTGCTACGTCCAGGGGCCTCATCCTGGTCCCAGGCTACAAGGTCCCTTGGCCAGCATTGTCCATGATACCTCTGTGGTCCCCAGCTCTGGGCAAGTGCCCCATGGAGACTCCAAAGCCAGGAGGAAATGCCACTTCAGACAGCAGATTCCAGAGCCCTGGGCCCAGGGAGCACAGGGCCAGGTCTGGAGGGAACTAGGGCTCGAGTAATTGCATAACCAGAACCATCCTCTGGGCTCAGAGCTAAAAATATGCCCCAGGCAGCTATCTCTGCCAGGGCCTCGCCAGGGCCCCAGCGTGGGAAAGGCTGATTCAGCCTGGGCACAGATGCCAGGCGCCATGGGTCTGAGCCCTCTTGGGAAAACGACAGATTTCTCTCCAAGAGGACCCCTAAGAGTCCCAGTATTATATGGTTAAGAGCCTGGGTTTCAGTCCTAGCTCTTCCGTTTCCTAGTAATTCAGTTTTCTCATCCCTAAAATGAGAGTGGTCACACTGGCCCATGGGGGTCCTGGAAGGAGAGGGGATCAAATAAGCCAGCATTAAGTGACATGCCAGGCATAACAAACCAGAGCTGTTTTTCACTCCGAGGTTCCGGCTAGCTCGTACCAGCCACCAAAGCCCTGCCAAGCCATTCTCCAGACTTTGGTTGAACCTCTCAGCATGGGAAGCTCACCCCGTCCCTGGCACAGCCCATCTGGTTGCCTATGTCAGCATCGCTACCCCAGGTTGGCCCAGCAGAGATGGGAAGATGGATGCGAGTGTCATGCTCTCCCAAGTCAGCTTTCTTCCTAGACAAACACTAAAGCCCGTCAGCTGAGGGGATGGGCAGAAACCCCTTCTCCACTCCAGGCTGCCAAGGGTGATACCCACAATAGACAGCACAGACTCTTCAAGAGGTTCTCACTGTCCCATGCCCGTCTGGCCACACAGTGCCCTCTAAGAGCCCTACGCCCACTCCAACGGACAAAGTGGAAAATGGGTGCCAGGCAGCATGAGGACACACAGCAAGAGACTTCAGGGGCGATGGGGTACAGGACACAGAGCCTACCACAACTCAAAAGGACAGCGCGTGATCACTTACCCGAGGACCCCGTGCACCAGGAGGTCCAGGGAGCCCAGGCAGCCCAGGGGGACCCTGAATAAAAAGCAAGAAGACAGCATCAGTGCCCAGTGGCAGAAGAGAATGGAATCATGTAGTCATTCAACAAACCTATCCAGAGCTCTGGGCATGGAAACCCTATGGTTGAGAAGAGGGATCCCTTGAGGTACCTACCTGAGGAATGCATGCTCTTTGGGGCTTTCAGGCCATTGCAGCTGCTGTTTCTTGGTCTTTGAAGCGCTCATCTTTTATCACTCAACTAACTTAGGGTGTCGCCTCCTCCAGGAAGCCTTCCCTGATCCCTCTCCTAAGTTGGGCCAAGCCCTCTCTTGCCCTCTGCTTTAAAAGCCACTGTATTATATTTGGGAAATTATCTGCTTAGAAGCCCGTTGCTCCCACTAGACCATGGTCTCCTCCAAGGAACTAGTGGGATATGAGTCATCTCTCTCTCCCCAAGGCCCAGCCAAATGTTTGATAAAATAAAACAGCAAGAGAGCTCAGAGTTCAGCCAAGTTATCTGCAGAGCCTCAGCAGAGAAGGGACTTGTCCAAGGTCACACCAGCATCTCTGCACCACGGAGAGGCAGTGTAGCATAAAGGGTGTAAGCAAAGACTGCTGCATCAGACAGGCCTGGGTTCAAATCCCAGTGCTACCACCTACCAGCTGGGTTTGGGCAAGTTCCTTAACCACCCTGTGCCTATAAAATGGAGTAATAACGCCCTCCTCATTGGATTATCGCGAGGATGAAATGAGATGGTAAACATATAACACAATGCCTACTATGCAATCATCACTCAAATGTTCCATCTATTCCGGTGGTCACAGCCGGGTCCAACCTTCATCACCACGCCCTGAGAACATGCAACAGCCCGCTCACTTGTCTCCCTGCCTCCACCCTCTCCCCCCTCCAGTCTTCCTCCACACAGCCTGGTTCACCTTCCCAAGGCATTCCCCCTGCTCAACAACATTCAATGGCTCCCCATTTCCCACGTAAGACGGGCCTAACCCCGCATCATGGCATTCAGGGAGCACCTGTCTGGCCTCACCTCTCTTCCCTCCCCATAGGAAGCCAGTCAGCCCAGCAGACTTACTAAACTGCAGTCTGACCTTTGTTCAAATCCTGGTCTTGCCACTTAATAGCTGGAGACTTGGTGCAAGGCTTTCAGCCTGAGTCTCCACTGTTCTCCTTTACCACAGCTACTGCCCTGTCTACCCCAAAGGAGTGAATGAGGATTAACTAAGTGCCTGATGTAAAGAACTGAACACAGCCTTCAAAGGAAGCCAGGCTTTCAAGGATGTGTGAGGCCTGGGGAATTCATTTGTTTCAAATAACCATCAACGAGATTCCAGGTTTCCTGCCCAGAGTTAAAATCGGTGTTGAAAACCCAGTATGATTCGGCTGGTAATTAATCCAGATCTCACGCTGGGCAGCCTTGATTCACAGTTCTGGTCTGTGAACACCATGTGCTCGCTCGTCCATAAATAAAAATCAGAAGAGTGATCCAGACAGGCAGGTATGGGTACCAAGGCCCCAGGGTCACTAGAAAGAGCCCCGGCCGGAGGGAGGGAGGCTGCTGCGTGACCTAGAGCAAGTCCTGGCCATCTGAGCCTCCAGGTACCTCTGGCCAAACTGGCAGCAGGCAGCATTCCTTCCATCCAGAGCCCAGGGGCTGGGTGGACAGTTTCTAGTCTTTTATCTACCTCTGGGGGGTTTGAGATTCAGGGCCAGCCTACTCTCTGCTCCTCCCTGGGAAGCAGTAGAACACAGTATAAGACAGGGGTCTGGGTCCACACTGGACGCCCCCTCTTACTAGCTGTGTAGCTTTGGGCCAGCTCCCTCCAGCCTCCAAGGCTTCATTCCTTAACTGTAAAATGAGGCTGTACCAGCACCTAGCTGACAGGTAATCTGTAAAAAGTGCAAATCCTAGTGCCTGGTACACAGTTAACGCCCAGAAAGTTAGTGCTGTTTCTGTTAAGCAAGCTGCTGGAAACTCCCCAACTCAAAATTTTAAGTCACCTTCCTCAGCATCCGTTTGGGGGGAGAGCAAAAGGTTTCCCTTCCTAGAAGGTCCTTCTCGGCCCTATTCTTCCAGGTGACCCAGAATCAAGGGGAAGTGCAGGGTTCCGAGGCCAAGCATTACTGCAGGTGTCTTTATCATGACTGAACCCTTTTCACGGATGAGAAACCACAGAGAGGCTCGGAGAGGCAAAGTGATTTGCTCGAGGCCACACAGCTAACAGGTAGATCCTGGATTCAACCAAGGATCATTTGACTTGTTCTCTTATCCTGGGCAGCTTCCTCACAGACAATCTCGGCCAGGTGCATTGTGACTAGGTGTGTAACCTTGGGTAAGTCCCTTCCCCTGTGTGGGCATCTGTGAAATGACTATCCCAGAACCTTCCCAACCCTGGCGTTCCCTGAATTTCTGTGGTGATTTCCTCCTCTAGGTTTTCCAGTGGGAGAGAAACGGTGAGATCACGTCCATCTCCCAGAGAAGGTGGCCAAGGCCCAGAGGGGTGAAGGCTGGTGCAGGGCTCCAGGGAGAGACAGTCTCCGTGGGGTGTAGCTCCCTGGTGGACCCTGGGACAGCCACCACTGCAGTGGCCTGGACACACCCTCTTGGCACTTCTCCTGCCCCAGAAACGGGGGCATCCAGCCTGGAGTCTGACCTCATCCTTGACATCTGCAAAACAGACTCTAAGTGCCAGGCAGGACCCACGGCCCCGCCTGGTGATGTCAGTTCACAGCAGGACTCCTCGACATGGCAGCCCAGCAGCCCAGCTGCGGCCCCAGGCAGGCCTGACCCTCCCACACGCAGCAAGGCTGGGTGCCCCCTGCCCTTCTCGCTTGATCCGAGACCCTGCCTGCTCACCGTGTAGTGGAAAAATGCTGCCATTTCTTTCCAGGGCCTGAAGCCTGAGCGGGTGACTCCGGGATGATTCACAAGGCCAGGGTGGGATTTTTCCACTCCACGCTGCAAACAACGGGGCCTCTGAGAGGGCCTGGAGCTGAGGGGGAGGGGAGCGGGGGCTGCAGGCCTGTCTGGGGGAGGTGGACGAGGCCTGGGCTCGGGGCTCACGGAAACAGAGCCATGGAAACAACCAAGCAGCCGCTCTGGGCTTCCCCCAAGGGTCCTGGCCTCCCAACAGTCAGGCCTAGGGGAACCCCATCCCCCGGAACAAGTCCACCCTTGTGTCCAGCTGCAATAGCCCGCCTGCCAAGCCTTGCAGAAGGAAGTAAGTCCTGGCTGGCATGGCCCCTGGCAGCAGGCAAGGAGAGGTTTCGCAGGCCTGGGATCTGGGAGACCTGAGTCCAGTCCTGAGTGAGCTGCTAACAGCCAGGTGACCCTGAGCAATGACCTTTCACTCTCTGGGCCTCTGCTCAGTGCCCGCTGCCTGGTGGGGGAGGCAGGAGATCTCAAAAGGCCCTCCCATCTCTAACTATCTGAGCTCACGATTATTCCCAAGGCTAGCCCAAAGGGCACTGAGCTTTCCCCAGTCTCTGTCCTAGGGAAGGGCCTACTGGGACAGGCCTTGAGCAGATTACCTCATCTCCCTATGCCTCTGGGTCTCAGTTTTCCCAGCTGTAAAATAGGAATACAATACCCTTTTTTTTTTTCCCCCAAGATAATGTATACGCGTGCTGGTTATTCTCCATTTGCTCCCCAGATCCATTCTGTGCCCTGGGAAGCTGACCTCTACAGGCTGCACTGCCAGGCTTCCCTGCTCTCTGCTTCTGGCTGAGTTTGGTCAATGGGAGGCCCCAGCAAGAAACTTCTTCTTCTAGTAAAAGGAGAGGGTGGGTGGGGTATTTCTCTCCCTGCTCCCTCCTTGCTGTGCTATAGTTTGGTCCCAGCTCCTGTCCGAGACCCCTGTTCATGCTTTAACTCTCACTGGCTTCTAGCAACACCTTCCCCTCCCCTTGTAATTCACGTTGGACCCCATGTGCTTCTCCAGCCCCTGTTGATTCCTTTGATGATGCCAACACCTCTGTAAATAATGCCTTCCTTAAACTCTCCTCGATTACCCTGTTCTCTGCCTGGGGTCACAGGACACAGCACACAAACTGCTTAGCACAGAGCCTGGCACGCAGCAGGAGCTCAAAAATCACATGCAAAGACAAAGCAAAATGCCCCTCCGTTTTCTTGGATTCTAGATGATACCAGTGTAAGGGGTGAATTGCTCAAGATCTAGCCCTGATTCCTAACTGCCAACGGCATGAAGGCCCTCCTGTGCCAGAACCTCTTGGTTCTCTTAGGGCAACAATGCCCCTACCTCAACCATTTGCACATCAACAGTCAGCCACACACATCCACTGGAACCCATATTCTAAAGCTGGGTGCTTTACGCCTCTCATCTCAGACAACCCACACAACTTTGGAAAGGTAGGTGGTACCATAACCTTGTTTTACAGAGGCCAAAAACTGAGGTTCAGAGAGGTTAAGTGACTTGCCAAAGGTCACACAGCACCTAGTACTTAGAAGGCACTCAGTCAACATTTGTTGAAAGCATGAAAAGATGGCTGGATAAGGGAATGGTTCAAACCCAGGTCATTCCAAATCCAAAGTCTGTGTGCTCTTGCACTACAAGCGCCTCCTTACCCCACCGGCAGCAAAGATCTGTGTAACCTCAAAGAGCCTGGCCTGCGTGTCAGGACAACCTGTTTTCCGTAAGGATCAAATTCCTTCATTCATCTCCCAGATAGTCATGGAGCATCCGCTGTGGGCCAGGCGCTCGGCCGGGTCTCCCCGAGGTGACGCTTGGAAAAAGTGCAAGGGCGTGCAAATGCTAGCAGCCTGATCGTGAATAAATAAGGCCTTGACTCGCCTCCTCCTGGGCGTGGGGCTTCTGTGCAGCTTCTGTGCAGCCTCTGTGAACCACAGCTTCCCCACCCCTAGTCACCCGGGGCCAAGCTCAGCTTTTCCATGTTCCCCCTGCTCCTGGGGCTCCCACAGAGCTCCCTCCCGCAGTGCTACAACTCCTGGCAGGCCTGGGCCCTCAGCTCTGCCTCAGCCTCTGCCAGTCTGTCCCGTGCCCCTCGAGAACCATGCAGAACTGGCCAGACACAGCCTTGAACACCCTCTCAGGCTCTGAAAGGTCCTGCAGTCATTTCTAAGAAGGGAGCTCTCCCAACACTGGGTCATAGAGGGGAGACAGTCCCAGGGAGAGGAAAGAAGTTCCCCAAATCACCCAGCAAATCGAAAACTCCAAGGCAGCCCTGGAGATTCCTCAACTGGCTTCCTCACAGGAGTTGGGAGCTATTACCATCTGCAGAAACCAAAGCTTAGAGTGGGTTGGGACCGCAGAGCTAGTAAGGAGTGGAGCCAGGATTTAAACCCAGGTCTGCATGTGCCCAGACTGGGGACAATTAAGCCCCATGTCCCGCGCAACACAGCTTCTGCTCTGCTGGGGTTAGATCCTGAATGTATCTGAGGGTTTGGGATGGGGATAAGAGAAAACAGAAGGAACACGAGTTCTTGTCACTGCTGTTCAAAGATGCCACCTCAATGAATAATTTCTGATATCTGGTGAAATATAAATGACCAGTTCGCCACCAGTTTGCCACAGCGGACTGGACAAAGCTTCTAGAAGCTTCTTGGTTCCTACTGGAGTGAGACTAGGTTCCGAGCCGGGGGGAGGGTGGGATTAGGGGATAGCACGGGACATGAGGCAGGATGGCACCCGGGCACACTGATGTCTTCCCTCTTGCCCTCATCTGTTCTGGGCTGGAGAAGGAGGAAGAGCCATGGTCCTCGCTGAAGCTGCATCCCAGGTCCTCCTGCAAGAACATGCTGCGTGCCTTTGGCCAAGTCTTTTGTCTCCCCAACCCTGGTCCTCTCATCTGTAGAGGAGGGGTTAGTGCACACATCCTACCCTCCTGGATCAGTTTCTACAAGGTCCTAAAGGGAGATGCCACGTGTGTGGAAGTAACTCATGAACGTGATAGGTATAGAAACAGAAGATTTTTTAGACATTGAACTCTTCACTTGAGACCAAGGACAGGGCCTGACACAGCGCTGAAGCCCTCAGCCTCTCAGCCCTGAGTCCTAGGGTCTCAGAGCAGACACTCGGGGGTGGGGGTGGGGGGGCGGGGACTGGAATGTGCTGATCTTGGAGTCTGGAGCTGGGGCGTACACTTCAGCTCTGCCTCCCACGTGCTGTGTGGCTTCTGAGCGAATCCTGGCCCTTTCTGGACACAGTGTCTAGGCTCCTTACCCGCCCAATGATGAGGGTAAACTGAATGGTCCCTGAGCACCCATCCCCTGAACAGGTCAACTCCAGCACCTTCTTTGATAAGGGGGGAAGTTCAAGACCAGATCTGGCGGGAGGCCTCACCTCCTGCTGACCCACATCACCAAAGCCCAGGAGGAAAGTACGAGGCTCAGGCACCCGAAAGGCCCAGCGGCAGAGTCTACACCCTGAACGCCTGCTTCTGCTCCAGTTCTGCTGGCTTGGACACGGCCTCCCGCATTCCACGTCACACACAGCCTTGGGGGACAGGGTTGGCCTCCTCCACTCGGCGGGGGGACCTTTCACCCCCTTTGACCTCACAGCCAGTGAGGCCAACCCCTCCACAGCTTGGGAAGCTGAGCTATCACAGGCCAAAGGTACCTGGTGCCTGAGTAGGACTGGGTAGCCTGGAGGGGTGAAAAGCGTTTCTCCTGCTTCGCTCAGCTCCCCACTCCATACCCTGCCAAGTTCAGAGCACGGGACTTGAGCAGAATGTTGACATAATTGCAAAGCAATGCATACAATTTCCGTAAGTTCTACAATATGGTTATAATAAAAACGGGCTCTCGGTGCCCTTGGAGACAGGCTGAATAAATATTATTCCTAATGATTATTAAAACTCATTAAGTGTGTTTGTAAGGCCTGGGAATTCCCAGTATCTGCCACTGTCTCCACATTGTGGGGAGCCTAACCCCAAGCACGGAGCCTGGTGGGCGATCCAGCCCCGGGAAGGAGGAACCCACACGGTGGTCATCTCCAAGGAAGAACAGAGCAGAGGCCCGAGCTTTCTGGAAACTCCATCTTATCATTCCCCACCCGGAGGAATTGGCCTCCAGCTGCAGAAAGGTCGCTGCCCCTGGAGACAGTCCCAGGCATGCCGGAGGCATCGACCCTGAGACCGTTTCCTGCACGTGGAAGGTTCTTTCTCTCTTCCTTGACTGCTTGGACTCACTCTGACCCTCCTCACCCCGAACTCCTCTACCAGGGGCCACAAATCAAATGTCTACAGGAGCCAGGCAGGTAACAGAAACAAGATGAAAGGACTGGGTTTGAAGGCCAAGCAGGAGACGTGTGGACAGGCACACACAGGAGGGGGTGCTGTCCTGTCTAAAGCAGCAGCCCTGACACAGCCGCAGCCCACGGGCCACTGCATCTCTCCCTCTTCCAAGAAAAGCCGGTCACCCAGTCTTTTAGAAGAAATCTCTCACATTTAAAAAAATATTAATAACTTATTAAACATTTGTAAACAATGCTGCACGTGCAAAAGAAAACACACTCAGCCCTACCCACGTGTGACCTTTGCCTGAAACTCGCAGACAAGCTGGTGAGCTGGAGGAACCCTGTTCCAGGGCTCAGGCCTTTGGGGACTGCGTTACCTGGGGCCAGTCAGTTCGTGGTTTTCCTTAAGCCGCTCAACCTTTACAGTGAGGCTAGCAAAGAGTGACTTGGGGCCTGGGTTAACCAAAGCCCAGGGTTTGCTCTTACCTGGAGGGGGCCACCAGACCCAAGTCCACCCCAGGGGATCACAAATCTGGGGCAGGATGTGCAACCATGAATACAGCCGAGGTGGAGGCGTGGGGGACCCGGGATGGAGTCAAGGCCCTGCCTGTAAGCAGCTCCCTGCTCTAAGCTGTTTCACTTCCTCTGCCCTGACCAGGAGCAACTGCCTACCTGCCCCAGTCACCCGCTCAAGCTCCAGGCAGCAGGCACACCCGAGCCAGTCTTACCGGTAAACCACAGTCTCCCTTGGGCCCCGGAGGTCCCGTCAGCAGCAGGAAAGGTGTGGGTCCCACCAGGTGGAAGAACGAAGAGCCAGTGCTCATGGGCTGGGGGCTGGAGGACAGGAATGGCGCCGCGGCCAGCACCGGGGCCGGGGTGGTCTGCTGGCTGGGCCGCAGCTGCCTGGGGCTCGGCCCAGTTGTCAGATGGTTAACTGGGACATCCTTGGCTGCCTTCCCAGGTCTAAGAGGGACGGGCTTCCAGGGGCTGCTCTTGGATCTGACTTTCTTTGCGGCTTCTGATCCAGTGGGTTTCTTGCTTCCAGTGGGAGCTGAACCAGGAGCGAGGGTGGGAGGCATCGCTGTGGCCTGTGGCCGATCAGTCCCGGAAGCTCTAGGACTGGGGGCAGGTGATGGGGGCAGGACGGCGGGTCGGGGAGGTCTGTGTGTGTTGGTGCGGGCAGGGGCTAGCTCACTGACATGACTGCTCATCTTGGCCTCCGCCTGGACCACTGGGGGAAAAGACTTCTTAGAGGAGCTGGCAGCAGGAGGTAGCGGCCGGGTGCTGGGTGCTGGGGGTCTGGGCGTTACAGGGTTCCTCTGGATCGGCTTTACTGTGGGACAGGAGACTTTGTCAGGAACTGGGTGGGAAGTGGGTAGCACCGGCTTCTTGGTTGGGGGGGCTGCCTTTGTGAAGGAAGGCGGAGCTGCCTTCCGGGTGGGGCGGGGACTTTTGACAGGGGCAATCGAAGGAGAAGGGGCCGAAGGTTTGGTGGGGTGACTTTTGGGAATTTTGGTGGCTGTGCTCTTCTGCAGTGGCTGGACAGGCCTGGTGGAACTGGCGGGAGAGGCTGGGGGCACGGGAGGCAGCCCTTCGCTGGCTGACGGCCTGGCAGGTGGCAGGAGGGTCCGGGCTGGGCCTCCACCTGTGATGGGCTGGTGCAGGCCTGTGCTGCTGGTCCCTAGGGGCTTGGCGGGCATGGCAGGCACCACAGTCACCCTGGGCCCCCTGCCTGCTGGCCGTGACGCCAGGGCTGGCGTGGCAGTGGTCAGGTTCTCCAGGCCCAGCAGGGCAAGGTCGGTCTGGAAGGTGAGGGGTGTGCCAGAGTCTCGGGGGAGGAAGGGTCCCAGCTGGGGCCGGTACGTGTCAGCCTGTCCACACTGCTTTCTCAGGTGGGTACAGTAATTGTGAGCGACCTGCGTCACGGGGTAGATACTGAACTGACACAGGGCACCTTCAAACTGGACTGCGTGTGGGCTCATCTTCCCAAAAAGGAACAAGCCCTCAGGGTCAAGCGCTGGGTCCCTGTGGAAAGGCAGCGGGACAGGCACCCGGTGCTGCCCGCAGGCCGTCACCAGGGTGACGGTGCGGCCGCGGAGCTCCAGGGCCAGGTGGTGCCAGCGCCCGTCGTGCACGTCAAGGTCGAAGGCCACGGAACGTCGGGGCCCCAGGTGGACGACTGTCTTGCCGGGGAGGAACTGCAGGCCCAGCTGCAGCTTGTGCTTCCGGCTGCGGACGGCGAAGAGGAAGGCATGGTTCACCCGGTGGGAGCAGAGGCTCAGCACCAGTGCCAACTCTGTGCCCAGGGCGGCAGGTACGACGGCAGCCGTGGGGGCCTGGAGCCGGGCCCGCTGCGTAAAGATGAATCCTGATTGGAACGGAATGACCCCTGGGGGCGGGGGGCTCCGGCCGCCCGCTGCCTTCGTCCAGCTGAGGCCCAGCTTTTGGAGGACGTCCACATCTGGAGAGGGAGGGCAGATGGGGAGAGGACACAGTCAGGGCCTGCTTCCGGCTGCACAGACGGTGAGGACAGTCCACCCGCTGCTACCTGCTGCCCCACGGCTGTGGCTGACAGCACAGAGTCGGAACCAATCCCTCGTCTGGCTACGTGATCCTGCACGTGCAGACCGTCCTCCACTTATGATACAGTTACATCCCGATAAAGCCAAGGTAAGTTGAAAACATCCTAAGTCAAAAATGCATTTAATACACCTAACCTACGGAACATCACGACTTAGCCTAGCCTACCTTAAACAGGCTCAGAACACTTACATTAGCCTACAGCTGGGCTAAATCATCTCACACAAAGCCTACTTTATAACAAAGTGCTGAATATCTCACATAATTTGTTGAATACTATAAGTGAGAAACAGAATGGTTGTACTGGTTCAGAATGGTTTAAGTGTACTGGTTGTTTCCCCTCGTGGTCTTGTGGCTGACTGCGAGCTGTGGCTGCCACTGCCCAGCATCACGAGAGAGTATCATACTGCATATCGCTGGCCTGGGAAAGGATCAAAATCAAAAACTCGAAGTACGGTTTCACTTTTGCACCATCATCAACTCAAAAAATCATAAAATCGAAACATTGTAAGTTAGGGACCATCTGTAGCGGCTAAAAACACAGACTCTGGAGCCAAACTTCCTGAGTTCAAATCCCACGACCTACTAGCCTTGTGACTTCAGTGCCTCGGTTTTCCCATCTTTTAAATGGGGTAATAGTAATACCAAACTCAGAAGGACGTTGTGAAGATTAAATGAGAATGCACTTGGAAAAAAATGCCTGGCACAAAATTAGCACTTTTGAAGGAGAGCTATTAATATTAAACATAATGATAATCACCAAATGCTAGAACTAAGGGTATAAGAGCCTGCCCACCATGGTTTGTTTCCCCTTCTCTCTTCCTTGAAAGCCATATCCTCCAGGAAGCTGGCCCATAAGTGAGGGAACGACAGGAATGTTCATGTCACTGGAGCTTGGGAAGGCTGTCCAGGGGACCTGACTAGTTTCACCATCGTTTTCACCCAGTCTCCTTCCCACCCCCAAAGTCTCTCTCAGGCTGGAGCAGACATGGGGAGCTGCTGTCTACACAGAAGGCAGAGGACATTTCCAATGACTCCCTTCCTCCCTGTGTGGCCTTGGACAGAGCAGAGGAAGTAATCAAGGCATCCCTGCAAACTCTGTCCTCTGGCGAAGCGTCTGGACATGGGACCGTGGCCTGGCCAGGTCACATCCGCCTGGTAATTATGCCGACTGGGCTTGCCAGAGCAAAAGGAGGGCTTCCAGGGTGTTGATGGAAAGGTTTCCTGACCTTGCCTCTCGTCGGGTCATTCGACCTCCTCCAGTTGGCTGAGCTGCCAGTGTCTGCAGAAGCCTGCTCAGGAGCTCCATCTCAGCAGGAAAGGAGAGGCCACCTCTGGAACTGGGTTCTGGGAAAGGTCCTCAGGCCTCCTCCTCTGAGCTCAGCATCCTAACCCCTGAGTGTGGAATGTTCTCTCCCTCATCACCTGGAGTAAGAGGGGGGTGCACGGGGCTCAACGCAACCAGCTCTTAGTAGCCCTAGGTCAACCCCTGTGAGATGGACAGGTGGATGGACAGAGATAAATGGGCTGGAAAAAGCTGAGAACCTGAGTGCTGGTAACATTGCAGCATAATGGTTCCATAGCAGGCTCTGGAGTCAGAAGGCTGGACTTTAGAGCCACACAAGAGCACCTGTGAGTCCAGCCTGAGCCTCCGTTCTCTCTGCTGTAAAACGAGGCTGCAAGAGTGCCTACCTCATCGAGGTGTTGGGAGATGAAATGGAGGTCTTCCTTATTATCTATCCTCACCCACCCCTGCATCAGGTACCTCTGGCCAAGTCTCTTCCTGCCCCCCAGGCCTCAGTTCCCCTGCCTGAAAGACAAGGGAAACCAGACCTGGAGGTGGCCACAAAGTGCTAAGAATGTTCTAAGAACTCTGTAGCTGTAGGCTGCTGTTTCACGTTGGCTTGGATTGAAGACTCTTATTCTTCCCTAGGACCCGAGGGCCTTCACCTCCCTTCAAACTCCTCCTTTCTCCCACCTGTCTGTCCCCAAGTCCTAAGCTAAAATAAACCACACTGTTTAAGGACTGTGAGTAGTAGCATACTTTATATGTTTAATCACTGAAAGCCTCTTACTATCGTGAGATACTTCTCACTATAAACAACTTAAAAGGGAGGAGCCACTTGTAATGACAGAAAGTCACTGCCCCCTGTCCCACCTCGGCAGCCCCTGAGAGGCTCTCAGGCCTGCACACATCTCTCCCTGCACCCTGCAACTTACAGCCGCTTGCGCTCCCTCAGGGAAGATGACAACCGGCCAGGCCAGGTGGCACCGAGGAGGTTTCCCTTATCATCCTCTCCAGGGGGGTTTTGTTTTCGTTTTTGTTTTTTTTTTGCTGCATTGGGTCTTCATTGCTGCACACGGGCTTTCTCTAGTTGTGGCGAGCGGGGGCTACTCTTAGTTGTGGTGCGCGGGCTTCTCATTGCGGTGGCTTCTCTTGCTGTGGAGCATGGGCTCTAGGGCACGCGGGCTTCAGTAGCTGTGGCGCATGGCTCAGTAGTTGTGGCTCACGGGCTCTAGAGCGCAGGCTCAGTAGCTGTGGCGCAAGGGCTTAGTTGCTCCGCGGCATGTGGGATCTTCCCGGACCAGGGCTCGAACCCGTGTCCCCTGCATTGGCAGGAGGATTCTTAACCACTGCGCCACCAGGGAAGCCCTCCACGTGGGTTTTTAAGCTGACACCAGGCAGTCTCCAGGCCTCCCCTGTACACTACCTGCAGCTCAGGGGCCAAGTCCCCAACTCTGCCACCTGGAACTGACAGAGGTGGTCACTGCTAAGCCTCCGGGAGCCTCTGACCACTGTGGGCTCCACGGGGATAGAGAAGGGCCGCTCTTGCCCAAACTTGTCAGGTTATCATTAACAATAGTAAGAAGAACTAACATTTATTGAGCACTTACTATGTGCTTTATACGGGTTATCTCTCTCTATTCTCTCAATCATTTATACAGCGGGTACTGTTTATTATCCCCATTTTACAGAGGAGGGTCAGAAAACTGAGCGATAGTCACTTGCCCAAGGTCACACAGCTTATAATAAAAGGCCCAGCTGGCCCCCGGGTCTTTGTCCTTCCTTCGTCACTACGCTATCCTATCCTGCGCTGGAGCCCCTAGACTGGTTGGAAGGCAGGGTGGAGACACATCCAGAATGCCATCAGGGGAGAGGAGCTGGGGGACAGGGGAATGAATTCAGCCCAAAACCAAGATGGAGGGACCCGGCCAGCTGGCCGCAGCAAGATCCCTTTATTACGTAAACCGGGCTCCACACTGCTCCAGCCTCTCCTCACCACCCCCCTAGTGCCTGACTCAGGACTCTGGACAGCTGTTCACCTACTCTGTGGCGGAAAGAGCAAGCTCGGAAAATATGACATTTGCACAAAATGTGGCTGGGCAGCAGGAGTCTCTTCCGGGCACAGCCCTCCCCTTCCAGGGGCCCAATCCCCGCCCGGTGGCCAGGTCAGGCCACAGGGGCTCTGGGAGTGCCCGGCCGCCTGCCCGTGCTGGGCGGGCGTGGAGGAGGGGGAGGGGCTGCTATTTTAAGTGGCATTGTGGCCGCTTGACAAACAGATGTGGGAGACGTTTCAGTTTCCATGGGCAGTGGTGTAGCCAGCCTCCCGCTGCCTGGGCCCCCTGGACAGCTCCTCAGGGATAGCGGGAAAAAGCGGCATCTCACGGGAAGGGGAGGGCGGATCACAGGCGTGGGCAGTGATGGCTGTAGCCTTCATGCCTCTTGTCAGCACTTCTTGGGGGTACCCATTGGACAGAGGGACAACTGCAGCTTACTGACCCAAAGTAACTTACATTCTGCCCCGGAGAGGAACAAAAGCATCACCTTTCCACATTTCTGCACTGAGCCCTTTCTGCCCTTCACAAAACATCAAACGGAGAGAAATTTGCCAATGACTGGCTCCATTCTACTGATGAGAAAGTCGAGGCACTGAGTTCCAATTAGGGGAACTGATGTCTCCTACCCCTGCATTCTCAGATCCCTTCTGTCCTCCTTTTTCTCCCCCTGGACAAAGAGAAGAGAGAATTACCTTCAGGAGCTCCTTGGGTGGAAGCCAGGTGACAGGCAAGGGAGACTAAGATCCAGGTGAAGAGAAACCCCCTAGAGACCAGGAGACACAAGCAGATGTGACATCAGCTTCCACCTCTCACGTCCAGGTCCAGCCAGGGAGTTGGGAGTGGATCACCCAGCCCCAGTCCCACCCCAGTCCCGCCCAGGGGAGGCAGGAAGCGAGGCACAGGCTCCAGGACCCCGTCGGACCAGCCCACGCTCCCGGGGGTCCAGGCACAGCCTCTTGGGGCAGGACCTGCTTACACAGTACAAACACAACCTCGCTTTTCACAGATCAATAAACCAAGGTCACCGGGCGGGAACTAGTAGGCAGGAAGCCCTGCCCTGGGCCGTCAGGAGACCCAGGGTCCAGCTCAAAATCTGCCGCTGACTCACTGGGCAATGAGGGAACAGCCCCTGCCACTCCCCGTCTCTGGGCCTCAGTCTCTCCATCTGTACTGTGGCCTCAACATCTTGAGGCCCAGTGGGCAGCAGAGCCAGGGCTGAAAGGTCAGTGGGAAGACCAGACTGCTCTGCTTAGATGACAGGTAAACTTCTCAAAGGGCAGGAAAGATGAGAACTCAGTGTCCAGACTCACGGCAGAGGGCAGGAGAAGACCCCTCAGCCAGGACCAGTGTGTGCTAAGGCATCTGCCTACCGGCTTCATGCTGATAGGAAATGGGAGAGAGGGAAGGAGAGAAGAGGAGACGACGGGGAGTCAGGCCCCCACGGGTGCAAACCTGGCCCCATTGCTTACCAGCTGTATGACCCTGGATGAGTCCCTCCGCCTCCCTGAGCCTGTCTCCTCCTCTGCAACTCGGCTGACACTCCCTATCTCGCAAGTCAGGCGTGAGGATTAAATGAGCTCATGCATGTCAAGGGCTCGGCCTGTTGCCAGCCACCAAAGTGCTTCTTATTCTTAGACCAACCCTGCTGTCCCTGCACTCTGGGGCCCGGAAGGGTTAATGCTCTGCTCAGGGGATCCTGCCAAGATGGGCAGAGGCAGTGATCCGATCTCACCTTCCTGTGGGAGCAGCCACTGGCGACACCCGAAGCCACCGGGGCATCTGATCCCGAGGCAGGCAAAGGGGAGGGCGGCACGTGGCCAGAGTCGGCCAGCTAGGATGCAGGCAGAGAGAGCCCCGACAGGCGGGTGGTGAGGGCAAAGGCTGGGACACGTGGGCCCAGGATCCATTTCCAAGAGAAAGCCTAGGATGATGTGCTTCTGGGGAATCATGTAATCCAGGAAACCCATCTGCCAGAGTGGATGTCTGGAGTCCCGGGGTCTTCCCAGCTCCCTGGGAGCCTTGGAAAACACCCTCTGATTTAATACCAAGTACTCCAATTTAATTGCAATTAGGATCGATGGTAATCCTGACCTGGACACTGTGGAAGACACTGATGGTTACCTACCCACAGCCATCCCCCTTTCTGCTAGTTCAGGGAGACCTGAACTTCAGAGGATACTGGATGAATCTGGATAAGTCTAAGCCCACTCTGGGAATCTGCCATGCTAGTGACTGGCTTAGGCATGCATATGTGACCCAAAGGTGGCCAATGAGGTGTGAGGGATGCCTGTCAGGGCCTCTAAGAAAGAATTTCAAAGGGACATGGAAAAGGTTTTCCTCTGGCCTTTGCATGTTGTTGAGTGAGGACCTGCTGCTGCAGCCATTTTGTGCACATGAGGTAACAAGCCGCACGAGCGTGTGAGGACGGCAGAATGGAAAAATAGTGGGTGTCTGATGACACTTGAGATGCTGAATTGGCCAACCCTATTACTGCTTTTCCTTTGGGCCTCTTGATATGGGAGGTAATAACTCCCCTCACTGTTTAAGCGCTGTTCAATTGAGAGTTACTCAGAGCATAAGGTGAACTAGCTCAAACAGCACTCAGACGCTGACGGTCCCTTGAAAGCCTTCTCCCGCTTCTGGGCCTTTGCACATGCTAATCTGAAGCGCTCTAGACACTACTCTTTTGCCTGGTCAGTTTCCACTCATGTGTTAGATTCTAGCCTGGGTGTCATTTCCCGGAGCCTGCTGCACATACGTCACCAGGTATCCCATGTGTGGTCATTGTCTATTTCTCTGTTTCCCTTTCTAGCCCAAGTCCCTGCAGGGCAGGGACCACATCTGTCTTATTCACTCTTGTTTTCCCAGCACCTGGCAGGCATGTAGTAAGTGTTCAGAGTATTTTTGCAGAAGGAACGAATGTTACCTGGTATTACAGGACTCTGGACTTCACAAAGTATCTTCCCAAAGCTTTAACTCCAGCAGGCCCACCCCACCTCTGACATTTTCCAGGGATGCTCCTGGATAATCCTTGCTCCCTCCTCATCCTCTCCAATCTGCTGCCACTGCTGTGAGAATGCCTTTTACACAGGGCCTGTCCTCCCTGCCTCCACGGGCCTCACCTCCAGCGCATCACTAGCAGTAACTAAAGGTCAGTGCCTAGCGGCCCTGGTCTTGTCTCGGGAGAAGGGTAGAGGCTGGCCCTCCTGGCATGACCTGCCCGCTTGAAGCAAACTGGCAGACACATCAGCCGTGATGAACAGTCATAGGCAGCTTTGGATTTGACAAAAACTGAGGCCTAGGGACGGTAGGTGCTTCCTCAAGGTCACCATGGGAAGACTCTGGGGACATAGCTCTTCAGTACTATTTCCCACACCCACCAAGTAGCTACTCCAGGAAACTGTGGCCAGATGTAGTGGGGAAGAGCCATCTCCTACATCCCAGTCTTGGTAGTTCCAAAGCACAGCTGCATAGCAAAGGTTCTGAGAAGTCTGCAATAAGGAAATTCACTGCACTTTCCGTCGGTCAGCAGTGCCTGAACGTAGAGGACCAGGGAACTCATTTTTCCTGAGAATGCCTCCTCAGAAGACACTGCCCCTAGCTCTCCAGTGTTCCTGCAACCTTACTAGTCTCTGTTCCATTTCCTTCCGGTCTCCTCTCTTCCCAGCCCTTTCCAGGCACCAGCTCTCACTCCTTGAGTCTCTCCCTGTGTCGTCACATCAGCTCTTCTTAGGACGCTCCCCAAGCTGATAAAGAGAGGCCAGGTGGAGAGGAGAAGGTGCAAGAACCACGCACATCCTTCTCGGTCAGTTTTTCCTGCTGGGGTTATGCCAAGGTGACCACCCTCTAGAGAATAAGAGGACGTATTGGGGGCAATATCTGTAATCCCTAAAGGTCAGGAGAAAGAAGACTCACAGGGGAGATGGGATGGGAATCTTCTCTTCAATTAAGCTTCCTAACACCGCGGTTTCTAACTCGAGAATTTCGGCTCTGAAAAGGCCTGTTACAAAAATATTTGTCTCCCTTTCATTCACCTCAACAAATGCAACTGACCCTCTCAGATCTGGATTCTGTGTGCACTTGACCCAGAAACTGCCGAAGTATATAGCACGGGAGTATAGAGTGGGAGAAGGTCCTTTGAGATCATTTAGAGGCCAGACTCTAGTCCCAGCCCCTCTTTATAGAGATGGGCCACTGAGGCCCAGAGAGGGGAAGTGACTTGCCCAAAGCCACACGGCATGTCAGTGACCCACATCATCTGACTCTACCACCTAGAAGACAGTCCTTTTCGCTTGACTCGTCTCCCATGGAGAAGAAATCGGAGACTTACAGGGACTTCCTACTTGCCAGACATCAGAGTCCCAGCCTTCACCAACAGGAACAGAGATGCAGCCTGGGGAGCCAACAGCCATCTAAGTAAGCTCCAGGCCTGGAAAGTTGGCTCCCAGAGGGAGGCCCTGCCGATTCATTTGCTCCCGTTCCAATCCTGTTTAGGCCACTGCTAATAACGTTTAGTGCCTGCACTGGCTCAGAGCTTTGTTCTTTCAGACTTCTCTCTTCACCGCTGACTCGTGGGCCTTGGCTGGGCGAAGCCAGGGCTCCAGAATGTCGGGAAGACCAGAGCTCAGCGGCCAGAGACGGCAGAAGGCGGCCGAAACGGGAGCCACGAGTTAGGGAGCCTGACCTTGAAGACACAGCCCAGCCACACGGCCCTCCAAGAAGGGAACCCAGGTGTTCCTTTCTCCTGCAAAAAGCCCTCTGCCAATACACCTAGCGTGGTTACTCCTGGACCACGAGGCCGGCAAGAGCCTGCAGCTGGTGTGCATGGTTTTTCCTCTTTCCTTGTTACCTGAGAATGTACAGGCGCTCAGAGACCCACACAACTTGAACATCCACTGTGAGCTCTGAGCTGAGACCCAGGGCACAGAAACACAAGGAAAGCAGCCCCGTGGTCTCTGGGCTTGGCTGTTATCCCACGGAGCAAGCTGGGAAGGATGCAGCCAGAGGACCACAGGAAGAGAAGGGGGATGAACCTGTCCCACCTGCCTCCATGAATTGGCCACGCCCAGGCTTTCTTCACACCTTACACCTCTTCCATGGGAACACAGACAGGGCATCTGTCTGGATAGGATGCGGCCCAGAATTTTCCAGTTGTTTCACACATCCATTCAAGATGAAGTGAATAACGATATAAGTAAGAGCTGCCATTTATTGAGCACTTACTACATGCCAGGCCCCGCCCTAAAAGCCTTTTACAAGCACAGGCCCACTAATACTCACAAACACCCTTCTGGCTGGGAATGAGGATGCCCGTTTGGGGGGATGAGAAAAAGGAGAAGCAGAAAGACGAGGTGCCTGCCCCAGCTCACAGGGCAGAGGCAGGATTCGCACAGCTTGACTGAAGTGCCCTCTCTGCCCATGGGTGTGAGTTTATGTTTTGCTTCCATTTCCGCCATCAACCGAAATGGCATTTTCGTGTGCCAGGCAGGTTGTGGGGTATCCAGAGGGTCCCTGAACGCAGAGGGGGAGGAAGAGCCTATGCCAACAAAGTAATGGGCGGAGTGTGCTCAGGGAGGGACAGACCGTGGGTTACATTTGGAGGGCAAGCCCCCTCCAGTGCGGCATCAGGGGTGCTGATGGCCGTTGAGTTGAGCCTTGCGGATGGCAGGCTTACGGAAGCACGAGGGAGGAAGAGTGTTCTGAGTACAGGGAGGAAGGGGAACGAAAGAGAGGCCGGGGATGCTCCGTAACGGTGTCATGGAAGCTGGGCTGGGAGCAAAGCTAGGAGGCACGCAGCGGGCCAGAGGGCGCAGGGTTTGGGGCACCGCAGTGGTTAGGGAGGCAGAGGCTGGGCCGCAAACAGTGTCACTGCCCACTTACCTAAAGCTTGGGCCCCACTGTGGGGCGCTTGCCTGGCACCACTTTTCTACCCAACCGCTGGCATCTGCCCTGGCACAGGGTCTTCTGGAGAAAATGAGTCAGCAGTGTGCTTTCTGG
>NW_020175018.1:980792-981497 GCF_003031525.2 Neophocaena asiaeorientalis asiaeorientalis | reverse complement strand
GGGGCGGTGAGGGGCAGGGGAATCTCAGCCAGCCCACTTTTTCCAAGACATGGGAAAGAGAGGGGGAGGCATCACCCCCCTGATCCCAGCGCAGAGGGGGCAGGGCATGGTGGCCAAGGGCGGAGCTACAGCCCTGACCAGCGTCTTGGGAATGTCCTCCGGTCCTGGGGGCAGGACGGACAGGGAGCAAGCTCTGCGCTTCTCTGGGTCCTGAGGGGCTGCTCCCATCCTGCCCACTGCCACACACACCCACACGCGATGACTCCCTCTGGTACGTGCTCACTCCTTTACAACTCCTACTCCACAGGCTGGGAAGCAGAGCCTCTGGGTCCCAGCCCCTCCTTGGAGATTCCCTGCCCCTCTCTGGCCCTGACTCTCACATCTGTGCAACGAGGGGTTCGAATTAGTCATCTCCCAGGGCCCTTTATGCCCTGACATGCTGGCTCTCACTTTTTCCTCTCTCACACGCAGGACAGGAATTGAGGACCACCCCCCGCCCCTCCCCAAGCAGGGAAGCACTGAGACACACAGACCCAAACAGACTGACACACATGCGGAGATTTCCAGAAACAGGGGACGTGCAAAGACACACAGACACTGAGACAGCAGCAGAAGCCGAGACCCGCAGCCCTAGAAATTTGTAGACAAGTTTCCCGAGAACCGAGAGAAACGGAGACTTACAGGCTCGGGACCTGTGGACACGGA
>NW_020175018.1:979252-980768 GCF_003031525.2 Neophocaena asiaeorientalis asiaeorientalis | reverse complement strand
TCCGCGGGCGCCCGCGCCAGGCCCATGGTCCCAGGAGTCCCGGCGCCGCGCTCGCCCCTGCCTCGCTCTTCTCTGCTTCCACCGAAAAGGAAGAAGAAGCAGGGGAAAAAAAACAAAATTCAAACTTTTGGAGGCGGGCTGCTGGCGGTCCCCGGAGGCAGAGCAAGGCCGGGCGAGGGCGCGCGGAGGGCGGTGGAAGCTGCCTCCCCGCCGGCCTGGGGGAGGAGAGGAAAAGGAAGGATTTGGGGGAAATGAAGGCGATTTAAAGTCTCGGCCCGCGGTGGCTCTCCACCTTCTCTCCTCCCCGCGCCGGGCCGCCCTCTGCTGCCCCCTGCTGCCCCCTGCCGGCCGCAGCCGGGGACACAGCCTCCGCGGGCCCACGACTGTCCCGCTGAGACACTCCACGCCCCCAGCCCCCCTGTAAAGATGGGGAAACTGAGATTCACAGAGAGGAAAGAGTTGGTCAAGACTGTACAGCGGGATGATCACAGTTCGGAGACTCGGGACCTCTAGATCGTGAGACTGGGGGTCCCCGAGTTGGGGGCAAAGATAGAGGGGGAAAGGGGACAGATACTATTGTTGAAAGGAACCCGGAGTTCCAGGGACAGATCTGGGACTAGGACTCAGCGTCCAGACTCTCATGAAAACAACAACCAGTGTTCTACCACACACATGCACACACCTATTTTCCTCCCAGATTCAGGGCGCCCTGGAGGACAGACTTTCCTGGGCACGTAGTGGGTGCGTTTGTTCAATGTTGGTCACCTCTCTCTCTCCTCTCCACGCAGTAAGAAATGGGAGCTTAACCTACCTCCTCACCCCAGAGTAGACCAAAGGCTCCCTCAGATCCCACTAGGGAGCGCAGAACTGCACACCTTGATGCCGCCACAAACACCTGGCAAATTCGCACACCCACAACCCCAGTTCGAGCCCTGGCATCAGAATCCCCCTCCGCCTCCACTTCCACGACTTGTTCCCTGGTGCATACACACATTCCCACACATATCTACACTTGCTCCAAACTCAGACACACACTCACACACACTCACATGCAGGCACAGCCACGCACTCCTCCTGGGCTCACACAAACACACCCTGGGGTGTCTGGACTCTGGCGCACGCCCGGACTCCACACACGCAGACGCCTGCACATGAGTGCTTACACGCGCACAAATGCATACTAGCCTAGCCTAGCCAGATCCTCCCAACGCACACACCCGCGTGCACACCTCTCATACATATCTTCACGTGCACACGTAACAGCCCAAGTGCACACACTCACGCGCGCTACCCCCCACTTGCACACAGGTTTCCGCTAGTGCCCATCGCACGCGGGCACAAACACACTCACTCCTCGCACGTGCACCCCCTCCCCACACGCGCGCACCTTTACGCATACACACACCCGTACCCCCAGCGCTCCAGGAGCCCCGGGCCACTTACTGGGTCCCTAGAGGCGAGGCTGGACGGTCGGTCCTTCCTCGGGCGCCTAACGGCATTTGTATTCATGGGTCCC